>NC_143145.1:41260000-41570000 GCF_059928025.1 Delphinapterus leucas
AGGAACATAAATTTTTTTCATTAAAACAATCTTGAAATTGTTGGCAAGCCCATAAAAAGGATTGGTTAGAGCCGTCTTGGGGCAGCTTTTCTTTGAGTTCAGTTTATTAATGTAGGTTTTTACATGGCTTTTTATTAAGAGACATATGGTACTTTAGGCCATTTAACACTAAGGAAAAAGCTTCATAAAGAAACATTCTGAACACCAATATAACGTAAGCCTTTACTCCTGCATTTTACAGAAAAGCAAGTTATTGGGAGATGTGTGAATAATTTCTAACGTTCATTGGTGAGGTATTTTATCCTCCTTTAGAAATATATACGTTAAGCCTTTCAACAGGGAAAGAAGAATCTGGGTAGGAAAGGGTGTGTGTGTGTTGAAGGAGGATGGAAATTTGACAATAGGAGGTTTTATGTATATTCCCCCCTCCCCCCAAATGCCTTATTGACCCTCTGAGGTGTTTTCTTAAAGCAGCTGAGGAGGATGTCTCATGTTGCTTGAATTTAGGGCAAGATTCCATAAAATGAGATCCTTCTAAAACTGTTCTCTACAAAGAAATGCAACCTAATTAGAAGAAGAGCCTTGGGGTTGACCTCATTTGCCATTTTTTTTTTTTTTACCTGTTGCTGGGCCCTGGTTCAGAGTGACAGACTCAGAAGCAAGAGACTTCTCAGAAGAGCATACCTAACCTCAACAAATCGTCTGCTGGAAACATGTCTCTCTCACCTCTTGTTCTACGTGGGAACCAATACCAATATCAAGATGATAGCCCTGCCACCCTTCCTGGAGGCAGCCATCCAGGAGTGTCCCCATGCCAGGGACTGGAGCTTAGACATGAACCCCAAAGACAACGTGCAGCTGATCGTGGACATTGGAAGGCTGGAGCTGGGACCAATGGAATCTTAACCTGACGGGGGTCATTTATATGGCAATTTTACCTATATCAGTGGTTCTCAGCTGGGGGAGATTTTGCCACCCAGTGGCATTTGGCAATATGTAGAAACATTTTGGGGTGTCACAGCTGTGGGGGATGGTGCTACTGGCGTCTAGTGGGTAGAGGTCAGGAATGCTGGTAAATGCCCTGCAATGCCTAGGATAGCCCTTTCTATAAAGGCTTAACGAGGTCCAAATACCAATAGTGCCGATGTTGAGATACAAATGTCTTCTTGGCATTGGATTGGTGTACGCACATTGAAGTGGGGTGTTTTCATTTTTCTGCTCTACCAAGAAAATTATAAGAAATTCACTTGACTACACCTGAGAGTCCTCGAAGACGCTGTATTAACTCTGCCTTGCCGCAGGGGCAAGAAGAGGTACAGACTCTCCTGATAATTGGGTAGCCACCTTAGGGAGTAGACGGGTGTCTCTGTTGTATTTTTGAAGGCCCTAAAATGTGAAAGCAAAGACAAGGTGGGGAGGGAATGGGAGAGGGAAGAAAATCTTTCGGGTTCTGGGTCCTTAAGATGAAAGACTCCACCTTCTAGGATGGATTTGACTCCAGTCCTGGTGATGGCTGTGTCTGTGACCAATGGGGAGAACTGCAATGGAAAGCATCATTGCTATCCCAGATCCGTGGAGGAGGACAGGACCAGGTCCAGGAACACAGGACCTCCCCAGGTCAGCTGTTGCTCTCCCACCAGTGCCCTCTTGTGGCCATGATACAAGGTGTTATGTTGTTGCTTCCCTTGTTGACTGAAGGGGTTGACATTTCTGTCCTCAGGGGATGACCTAGAGTGGATAGTGCCCCATGAACTGGGAAAAAGGAGAGTAAATACTCAGTTTACACCAAGCTCAGATTTTTGTTGCTCTCACTTAACAATAAAAATCACAAATATTCATTCAGCTCCTGCTACTAGCAAGACACTATCCTGGGTTCTGTGGGAGAGATATAAAGAGGAATGAATCATGACCCCTGCCCACAAAGACTCATTCTATGGTCAGGGAGACAGACATATCTCCAACACCATGGAATATAACTCTAATAAAAAGCAGATCGTCATAAGTGCTATAACAGAGGTAGTACAAGTCAAATGTAGTGGGACAACAAGAAACAGAAAATAAATTTATTCCAACTGGAAGCATGTGGGAAGACCTTATGGAGAAAGTGGCATTTGTACAGGACTTTGAAAATGGTAGAACCTTGACAGATGGAAAGATTAGCATGTGCCCAGAGGTAGGCACATGGTCAGCTTGAGAAATCACAGTTAATTCGGTGTAACCAAAGCAGAAAATACTTTCAGGGGAGCTGTAATGAAGACTACAAGAGCTGACCATGGAGGACACAGATACCAAGATGAGGAGTTTATATTTTATCCTATCTCTAGCAGCAAACTATGTGAAGGTATTTGAGCAGGGGAATGATCTGATCGACTCTTTTCTCTAGAATGAGAATTTTGTTAGTAGTATGTAAGATGGAATGGAGAGATGGGAGGCTGGACAACCAGGCAGGGACCTTTGAAAGCAAAGATGAAACTGAAAGGCCCAGCCAGTATTTGAGAGGCGGGCAGCACAGTGGAGTGGGTAAGAGCAGGGGCACTGGAGCTCTGTGCCCACATCCAAATCCTGACTCTGTCACTTGGTTAGTGGTTGATCTTGGGTAAGTTACTTTACCTATTTGTGCCTCAGTTTCCTCACATGTAAAATGTAACTAATAAATATAATCTTCTTACAAGTTTGTTGTTTTAAGTGCAATGTTAAAATCACTTAGGATAGAAATAGAGCTAATTATTAAATTTTCAGGAATTTTGCAAGCCATTTGATATCATGTTAGTAGATTGAAATAAACCATGGTGGGAGTAATTACACCCTGGAAATAGGCAAGTGCTACAAATGAGAGAGAGAGAGGAAGACAGAGACAGAAAGACAAAGATAGAAAGAACTCACACATGAGTAAGCTCTAGAACCATCTCAAATATCACACCCAGGTCTTTGGGTGTTACTGAACATTTGATGGAAGGAAAGGGGTCTCAGAATTAGGTACTGTAATATAGTCTGCATTGTCTGTCTCATGGGACTCAATATAAGTGGAAATTGGAAAAGTGGAATTTGAAGTGACTTTTTTTTTTTTTTGCGGTACGCGTGCCTCTCACTGTTGTGGTCTCTCCCGCTGCAGAGCACAGGCTCTGGACGCGCAGGCTCAGCGGCCATGGCCCACGGGCCCAGCCGCTCCGCGGCATGTGGGATCTTCCCGGACCGGGGCATGAACCCGTGTCCCCTGCATCGGCAGGCGGACTCTCAACCACTGCGCCACCAGGGAAGCCCTGAAGTGACTTTTGAGGAATGAAGTCAAGTGGGTTAGCTCAAGCAGCAAGTGCTAGAAGAAACACTTTATTGTTACATTAAGCCTAGGACCGCACAATATAGATAACACCATGGTTTAACTGGAAATGAGATTCAAGGGTAACATAGCTGGTATGGAAATCAGACAACTTGAGTTTGAATCGCTCTTCGATTACTTATTAAGTTGGACAAGTCTTATCCTTTCTGTTCCTGAGTTTCCACATCTATAAAATAGGGTATTAATAGCACTTCTTTTGCAGGATTGTTATAAGGATTAAATGAGTTATAGTATAAGTTAATATATAGACTACATAGAACAGTGCTAGCTCATGGTAAATACAATAGAATTATTAGCTGCTATTATTATGTTTCCAAATATTATCTATGCAAATTTCAGTAAGTCATATGATTTCCTTGAGCCTTGGTTTTCTCATCCATAAAATGGAAATAATATTAACAACTAACTCATCTATCTCATAGGGGTGCTGTGTAGCTTGAATTAAATATCAATATATTGACGTGAAAGTGCTTTGGAAACCATAAAAAACTAAAGAATCACCTTTGGTGATAAGAATAAATGTAGCACAGAGAAGTGGTCTTGGGATGCAATTCCAAGCAATGAGATAACCATTTTTGAGCAAAACCCACAAGCAAATTGTGGACATAAGAGACAAATTGCAACACGCTGTACAAATCAGGAATGCTTCTGCCAAGCACACATTGGCATGCACATGTGCCCAGCATGGAAAAGAGTCTGACCACACAATGGTCTTTTGGCTACAAACCTAGAAACAGATAGCAATCATTGTGAGAAACACCAACACACAGTAAAAAAAAAAAAAGTTCACTGTCCGGTTATAACTGAAACTGGAGGAGCCACAACATAAGTGAGTAATGTTGTGATGTTATGAGCTCTAGGAAAGCCACTAGTATTCCATCCCCTTCTGCCAAGCCCACCTACCTTAGCTGAATGATGTCTGACCTCAGAACTCAGTACATCGTTCCTCATTCCTAGGAAAGCTAACAGTTTAAGCTATTATCAGCTATTTAAACCTCAGGGTGAATGAAGAATTAGAAAAATACCCTCATCCAGATCTGAGCATGCTCTAAATAAATACTCTCCACAGCTCTTCTTGGATCACTTCTCAGGTGTCACCTCTGTGTTGATAGACCAGCTTCACTTTGAGATTGGCCCCAGTAAAGTCCTTTACCCCCACCCCCACTTTTTAGAACTCTCTTTTCCTTGAGTTCTGTGACATCATTTTATTTGGTTCTTTACCCCCACCCCCACTTTTTAGAACTCTCTTATCCTTGAGTTCTGTGACATCATTTTATTTGGTTCTTCTATTTCCCCTCTGGCCATGCTTCTTTCAGTCCCTTTGTTGATACCTCTTCCTCTTAAATGTTGGTATTCTTCTTGATGTATTTCTCAGTTCATTCTGTAATCTCTTCTGTGTGTTCTTAGTTATATATTTATGTCTCCCACATGTAAATCTCTAGCCCAACTCTCTCCAGTGAAATCCACTCTCATTGTGGATGACTTGAAAGCAAGTCAAATGTTTAAAACCAAACTCAGTTTTTTTCTCCTTATCCCCAACTTTCTCTTCCAATCATATTCCCAACCTTATCAACCAGAGCCAAGGTTTCCACCATCTACTTAGTAACCTAAGTTAGGAGCCTTCCTATCCTGGATGACTTCTTTCCTTTCATCCCACTCATTTAAATAGCTACCAACTCACATCATTTCTCCTGCATATATATCAACTAATTCTCTTTTAATGCTTCTCTCTTGCTGCCTTTATTTATGTCTTCTTCATGTTCTGTTTGCATAAGTGCAGTATTTACCTAACCTGTTTTCCTGACTTGAACCTCTCTCTCCAGTGGAATTTGTTTTCCGTAAGGCCGACAAATTATCTTTGTAAAGTGCAAATGTTATTATCCCATTCTCCTATTTGGGCCGTCTATTAAACACTGAATTATGTTCAGACTATCACATTATCCAATCCTAAATACAACTCCAGCTTCCTCTCCCATTCCTGTCCAAACATACACTCCATCGTCTAGTTGCAGAAAAATAGTTATTGTTCTTCTATTAGGCTCCCACGCCTTTGTACATGGGATTCCTGCACCTCCCTCACCCATCCCCCCATCCCCACAGTTCAGATAATTATCACCCCTTCTGAGAAGGCATTCCTACTTCTCTATCTCAAAGTTGTGGTCCACACAAGAATGGGTATGGCATGATTGAAAGTAAATCTGCAAACGATGACTTTGCCTCCGATGTCACTGAGAAAACTGAAACAGTCATAGGTGATTTTCCCCAGAATCCTGCCACCACATCTTTCTACCATTGCTGTCTGTCCCCATGCAGCTGACATATTCTGCCTGCCTGCCTGCTGCCGTAGATTAGCATTGTATGCTCCTGTATAAGGCTAGTTCCTCTGTCTGTATCTTTGATCCCACCCACTCCATGTTACCTACCAAAGGACAGCACTCCAGCAATCCTTCCTGTCTCTGTAGCACCATCAATTTTTTTTTTCATTCTCTACTGGATCACTCCTATTAGCATTCAGACCAGTTGTTATCTCTCCTACCTTAAAAGATAACCCTTTTCTTTGACCTCACTTTCCTCACCAGTTACCAGCTGATTCCTTTTAATTTCTTTGGCAAAACTGCTCAAAAGAGATTTCTATAGTCACTGTTTTCTATTTCTTTTATCCTATTTTCTCTAAAACCTACATCAGTCTAGGTTTGTCCCCACTGCTACTCCAAAACCACTCTTGTCGAGGTCACTAATGATGTAACATAGCTCAGCCTTTGGTCCTCTTCTCTGTTTACAGTCCCTCTCTTGGTGATACATGAGCCCCAATGGCTTTAAAGGTCATCAATATGCTGATGACTGCTGATTTTATATCTCCAGTCCAAATCTCTCCCCAGTTCCCAAACTCCACTCCACCTGCTTGCTTGACAGCTCCACTTGAATGTCCGATAGGCATCTCAAAACATGTCCAGAACCAAACCTCTGACCACATCCTGCTCCCCACACAGCTATCTCCATCTCAGATGATAGTAAATCTCTCTTGCCAGTTGCTTAGGCCTAAGGTCTTGGAATCATAACTCCTCTTTTTTTTTCTCATATCCCATGATCAGGAGATCATGCTGGAGGAGCTTCTGGATATATCCAGAACCTGACTGCTTCTCACTGCTTTCACTTCTCCCATCTATCCTAGAGCCACAGACCCTTCTCATCTGGACCATTGCACTAACCTAACAAGTCTGTGGTTCTAAACTTGCCCCACTGAGGTCTATGTCCAACATCAGCTGGAGTCAGCCTCTTAAAGTGTAAGTCAGATTATGTTACTTCTATACTCAAAACTCTGCAGTGCATCATCATTTTACTCAGATGAAAAGTAAAGTCCTTACCCTGGCCAAAAGGCCCATCATGACCAGTGAATTCTAGGCCTCTTTGATCTCCTCTTCTGCTTCCCTTCTCCTCACTCACTACCTTACAGCCACTTTGGGCCCCGCTCCTTTACCTCAAAAGCTCTAGGCATGTTCCTGCCTTAGAATGTTAGTTCAAATTTTCTTCTGCCTCCGGAGTTCTTGCCTAGATATTCCATGGCTCACTCATCTCCTTCATGGGCAGAAGTATTGTTTACTTTGTTCCCTAGTGTATCTCAAGTGCCCAGAACTTAGTATAAGCACATAGTATATGCACAGTAATTCTCTCTCTCTCTCCTCACATATACACATATGCTTTCCCCTTGCTCCTTTCCTCCCTTTCTTTTTCTTTTTCTTTTCTTTTCCTTCCCTCACTCCCTTCCTTCCTCTCTTTCCAGACACTTTAAAACAACAAACCCAATTAAAAAGTGGGCAATGTATAGACATCTAACCGAAGAAGATGTAGAGATGGCAAATAAGCATATGAAAAGATGCTCAAAATCACTTATCATTAGGGAAGTGCAAGTTAAAAGAACAACAAAATATTCCTATATACCTATTAGAATGGCAAAAATCCCCAAACTGATAATACCAGTTGCCGGCAAAGATGTGAAGCAATGGGAATTCTAATTGATTTCTGGTGGGGTTGCAGAATGGCACAGCAATGGTGAAAGACAGTTTGACAGCTTTTTGCAAAGCTGAACATGGTCTGAACCAGCAGCCGTACTCCTAGATATTTACCCAACCAATTAAAAAACTCATGTCTATGTAAAAACCTGCACACAAATGCTTATAGCAGTTTTATTTATAATCACTAAAAACTGGAAGCACACATGTGATATGATGAAAACAGCACTTTACTTGTGTGATCTTCCTAATCAAACCTTACAACCCCAGTCTAATCATGAGAAAAATATCAGAAAAAAACCCAATTCTACAAAATACAAGTGCCCATCCAAACTGTCAAGGTCATGAAAAATAAGGAAAGGCTGAGAAACTATCGTAGCCAAGAAGGAGCTAATAGACACGATGACTAAATATGGTGGAATATCCTGCATGAGAGGCTAGAACAGAAAAAGAAGTTAAAACTAAGGAAATCTGAATAAACTATGCACTTTAGTTAATAATAATACACCAAAATTGGTAAATTAATTATGAGAAATGCACCAAACTAATGCAAGATGTTAATAATAAGGGATCTAGGTATGGAGAATATGGAAACTCTCTGTGCTATCTTCACAATTTCTCTGTAAATTACAAAGTAAAGTTAAACGTGTTTTGTTTTTTTTTAAACAACTAAGGCCACCAGGGAACTCCCATAAATGTATATTTTTTAAAAAACTCTAAAGCAATCTCAAATTTACAGAATACTTGAAAGTACAAAGAACTCTTTTATTTCCTAAACTATTTGAGATCATGCCCCCAGATGCCCCATCACACTCAGAAACTTGAGTGTGTAATTTCTACAAACAAGAACATTCTCCTACATACCCACAATACAACATCAGTACCAGGAAATTAACTTTGATGTATCACTACCGTTTACTCCACAGGCTCCATTCAAGTTCTGCCAATTATCCCAATAATGTCATTTATCACAAGGGAGCCAGTCCAGAATCAGACATTGCATTTAGTTGTCAACTCTCTTTAATATCCTTCAATTTGGAATCTTTCTTCAATATTTTCCTGATTTTCATGACCTGGATATATTTTGAAGATTACAGGCCATTTATGTACAATGTCTCTCAACTTGAGTTTGTATAATGTTTCCTTATGACTAGACTCAAGTTATGCATCTTTGGCAGGAATATCACAGAAGCAGTAGTGTTCTTATGACATGACATCAGGTGTGGGTTTGTCCATCCACACCATCAAGATGATGCTGGTCATCTTGATCACTTAATTTAGGTGGTTTCTGCCAGTCTCCTCCGTTGTAAAGTTGCTTTTTGTCCTTTAGTATTTAATAATTATTCGGGGGGGATATACTTTGAGACAACGTAGATATCTTCTTTCTCTTCAATCTTTTGTTTGTTCATTTGTTTCTTTTTTTTTTTTGCGGTACCCGGGCCTCTCACTGCTGTGGCCTCTCCCGTTGCGGAGCACAGACTTCGGACGCGCAGGCTCAGCGGCCATGGCTCACGGGCCCAGCCGCTCTGCGGCATGTGGGGTCTTCCCGGACCGGGGCACGAACCCGTGTCCCCTGCATCGGCAGGCGGACTCTCAACCACTGCGCCACCAGGGAAGCCCCATTTGTTTCTTTATATCAGTTTGGTTTCTTGGTGTCCTATTGTATTCAATGGGTTATATAATACTGCCATTTTTCATGTTGATGTGTTTGAAACTAAAACCTCTCTAGCTTCTGAGTTTTCTATGCCAGGGTCAGGACTCTTTAGGCTATAGGAGCTGATCAAACACTAAAGCCCTGTATTTCTCTATTGGGTTGGGGAAGGTTTAAAGGTATTGCACAGGAAGTGTCAGTTGTGTTACTGTGGATCAATTTTCAGCTCATACTCTAAGCAGGAAGTGCCTTTCCTGCCAAAGGATTTCTAAATTTCTCTTTCATTTCTACATTATACATGATACAGATGAGGCAAGAGAGAGAACAGGTCTATAATTGTCCATAAGGGGCTGAGTCACTACACAGACATTTTAGTTAGGTGTAGAAATGGTGCACACCATTTCTACAGTGGTATGCCTACTAAGGACCATTGAAAAGTGCAGCAATCAGTGTGCCGGACACAAAGGCCCACAGAGCTTTCTGAGGAGGCCACCTATGAGGATTTAAACGCTGGCTTTGAGCAATAAGTAATCGAAGTTTAAAAACTTTCAGAAAATTGGTAGCAAGGGCCATAAAGCAAAATGTAGCCAACACTACTCAGATTGAAGAAGCCAGACCATACAAGACCATACTAAGCCTTCAGCTCTTGTAGGGGTGGGTTGCCACCACTTCATGACTCAGTATGCTGGACTGTCTCTCAGGGACTCAACACTCTTTCTCGTTCCATTCTCTCCCCTCTAGCATAGTAGCTGGAAGCCTGGAATTACATTTTCCAAATCCCTGCCAGCAAATTCTAGATTAGGTTTTTTCAATGAGAGACATTGTATTAAGATGTAGAGTCGTGGGTTTTTGTTTGTTTGTTTGTTTGTTTTTATTCAGGAATGGTGAGGCTGACAGATCAGGAGACAGCTGCCATTGAAAAGACAGTTTGTTATGCTTAGAGATCCCAAGAGGATGGGGCATGCCAAGCCATGGGGGCCACACAGGGGTGCATCAGCATGGGTCAGGAGGCAGAGAGAGTGGGGGGAATATAAGAAGAGCCTTTATGTGGTTTCCATGGTAGGAATGGGAGGCAAGTCACCAGGTTTAGGACTGGCTAGTTTGAGTAATTTCAGAAAGCTCTAGGTCTTAGGGGCTGTCCCTAGTTGTCTGGTATCCGGCCTGAGGTGATTAAGGTAGGTGGTTAGTGGCACAGAGTGTGAGAGCCAATAAAGGAGGCGACTGGGGCTATGGACTCTGGATTAGTTGGTTTGCATGTGAAAAGGATGCACAAGTGATTAGTTTCCTATCTCTAGGAATTAGCTCATCCTGGGACAGGCAGTCACTCCTGTGTCAGCAAGGCCACAAGATGTCAGAGCATCAGAAAATATAGGCATTGACATGAGACATGGAAGTCTAAGCAGAAGCAGATGTCACATACTGTTACTCTGGCAGGAGTAGGCAGACAGGCTTTGGCAGTGGTGAGATTTTGTGGCAATCCCAGAGACACTTCCTGTTAAACACACATCTTGGTGCTATGATCACTGCCTGGAATCTCTTGGAGTTCCTGTAATTTTCGACTCTCTAAAAGCTAATAGCACCCCTGAAATCTAGCTGTGGCCTTCCCTGACCTTCCCTTTGGCATTCTTCCAGTGGTTTTATAAATACCCAATTCCCAGCATTAAGATCTTTCTGCTTGAAATACCTAGAGTGATTTCTGTTTTTCTGACCAAACCCTGACTGAGATTACCATGTACCTTTTATAGTCCATTGTTGATAAGTGTGCTAATTGGACTTCTATCAAGATTCTGGTGCCTAGAATTGGCAAAAGCATGTGCACAATTTCCTTTCTGGAATTCTGCCTTAACAGAGTTAATTCCTCCCTGGTGAGCTGCATGCCACAGAGTCTTTTTATCCTCTGTATTCCCAAAGCACTGTGTCTTTATTTCTACAGTGGTATGCCTACTTAGGACCATAATGATTTATGTACAAAATTGTCCTTTCTGTAAGATCTGTGAGCTCCTTTAGGACAGGGACCTTGTATATAAAATACCTCATGGTGTAGCCTCAGAATTTTACATGCTTCTTGACACACTGCAAATGGATGGATACAGTTCACAGTAAGTAAGCATGTCCAGCCTTGGCTGCAAGAGGGAGCGCAAACAATTACCACAAAAATGGCACCTGTTTATTGGTTGTACTATACGCTAGGTGTTTCACGACTGACATACCATTTAATGCTCACAAAAAACCTCGTAATGTAATAGTAGTTAAGACTGAGACTTAGAAAGGTTTGGTCTTGCTCAGAGTCACACAGCTAAAAGAATTGCCACCACCAGGAGGTAAACCCAGTTCTGACAGTCTCCAGAGCTTGGTTCTGTCCGTTATACCCTTCACCCTCCCTGACAGCTAGGCAGGTGTCAAGAACAAGGAAAGAGACAGTGAAATATAAAGGCCAGAACATTACGAATGTCAAAACAGCCATCTTCTTCCTCTTGTCCTATAAAGGATCCCAGAACTGCACAGTATTGGAAGGCCAGGTAAGGAGAGTAGAGGCAGCGGGTGGCTTTACTCACTATATGTAAAATTCCTTAAAGAAATGCAGTCCTGTTCTCCCCACACTTTTCTTCAACACTGGCAAGCAAAACAAACCAACAACCAAAAAAAAACCCCACAAAAAACAAAGTCCATGGAGAGCTACTTAAAACCAATTGAAATATCAACACCCTTGGAAAAAGGGTTTGGGGCAGAGTAGACTCAGTTACTCTTGGAATGAGAACAAGGAAGAAAATGAAGAGCTTGGCTTTCAAGGATTTAGAAAGTTACACAGAAGAACAAATTCCCAGCTGAGTGGGGATTTGTTTTCTCGACTTATCTAAGATCAGAGCTAACCGTCCCAGTGGTTCTGAAGGTCCCTAAATGTTTCTTTCCACTTGGGTGGAGCTCTTTTGGCCTATTTGGAACTGGATGCATCTCTTTGTAAATCACAATCTATCTTTGTGGTTGCCCACCTACGACCCTAAGAGCTTTTTGAAGGCAAACATGATGTTTTCTTCATCTTCGCATTTTCATCACTCAGCACCATTCCTGACTCGTGTTAGTTGAGGAAATTAGTGATGATTAAATGAATAAGCAAATGCAAATAAATACATAAGTAGATAAATAAGAATGAATTCATTTCCCTAGAATGTACCTTATTTCTGTTCTATATAAAGACATAAACAACATACTTGTGTCTTAAACTTGTATGTTTTAATGGTAAATAATGGACAGGCTCTGGAAAATATTCTTGGCAAGCAAGGTTGTGGACTGATAGCTTTCAAAACTTGAGCTGCAAGACTGTTTCCTGTTTGGTGGTCTGGCTATTAAGATCTTGAGATTGTCACAGGCAGGTGAGCTGATAGAACTAACGTGAAGTTTTCTCATCCAGTACGGAAATGTAAATGAAATTCAATCTTAGAAAAATGATGGGTACTGAGACTTGACAAAGGGAAAAATTCTACTTGCTGTGATCTTATTATTTTTCTTTAAAACTACGAGGACTATTTCTTCCCTTTACTTTTCCTGCCAACTTCTCACAGAGCAGTGTATGCACATTATCAAATTGTACAATACTGTGTATTGGTTTTCCAGGGCAGAGTATCAAAGGCCTTCATGAGGAAAGAAAAGGTTTTTGTAGAATGACACTGGATACTCTAAACAGTCTCGTGTTCTTTGCCTTCCAAAATTGGAGCTCCTTTTTGATCAGATTTTACATTTGAATATTTTGAACATAAGACATTTAGGGCAGAAGAACAGTGTCCTTATTCTGTTAACATATGACGTATTTTAGGAAAAAGAAGGGAAACAAGAAAGCCTTAAGGGAAAAAAGAAATCTTTCAGAATAACAGTAGGGAATTATTATTTTTAATTCTTTTATGTATGCAAAATTGGATCTGTCAGTAAGTGATCTTGCTTTTATCCTGTTCATCACCTGTATTATTTCAGATCAATGGCTAACTCTGACAATGATTCGCCATACTCTATTTAAAGTTATCCAAATGGTTTGCAGTCGAATCATTTCCACCTTTTCTTTGGGGACCTAGAAGAAAACAAATATTACATTTGATTTTTTAGGAATTTTTACTAGTTGACTAGGTTAAAATGTTAAATTTAAAAGATTTTTAGTTATCCACATTGACTGGTGAATCCCATCCTGAAGTTCAACACTACAAATTGTTTTTGAAGAATATACGCTAAGGCAACAACTTCCAACACAGCTCCAGAGAATGAGATCCTTTTATTGATATTATTAATCTCTCCCTCTATAGGCTAGCAGTACTCTCCTTCTGACCTCCCTTCCTCTAGCCTCCCAGAACAGTCTAATCAGAAGAGAATAGCCCCAGAAATATAGTCTTGATAGATTGCTGTCACTCTGTAGGACACTTGTTCTCAAAGGAAACTTTCCAGATGTGAATTAAAAGAATACTAACAAGCAATAGGCAGGTCAGAACATAAATGTCTCCTTAATAAATGTTCTTGGATGCCGGAATCAAAGAGTTTGAAATTGAGACCAGCATATTTCTGTTTTTCCATTAAATTCATAAATAACATTTTCCATTCACCTGTATTTGTTTTAGATGTGCTTCAGCTTCCAGAGGAATTTAAGAGCATGAGTCTTAAAAATGAGATGAACTTAGAGGATCAAATAGTCTTAGGGTCTTTTTAAGCAAGGAAGTTAAAAAATGCCAACTTTTTCAAATATTCTAATGTGTATATAAATATTTTTACCAGCTCACATATTTTTCCCAGTCTATCCCCCTAGCTATGTCACTGCTCTAAGTTTCCTTCTCCCTGAGCCACGGTGGTCCAACTTATAAAGAAAATAAAACCTTAAGTAATACAGAAACACTGTTTACTTCTTCTTATCTTTTATGCACAGGTAGTATTTTCTACAGTAAGAGTCCACAATAAAATAGATTTCTGAGTTTTCTATTAAAAAGCTAATACTAACCAAAGGGATTCCTTAAACTGGGAATCAGGGTATCATCTTTGGTATCTGCTCGCCAGAAGCTTATAGTCTAGCACCCATCAAAAGTGGAAATGTTTGGTAGTGTTTATATGTCCATAGCTAGTGGGAAGCAACGGCATAGCACAGGGAGATCAGCTCGGTGCTTTGTGTCCACCTAGAGGGGTGGGATAGGGAGGGTGGGAGGGAGATGCAAGAGGGAAGGGATATGGGGATATATGTATATGTATAGCTGATTCACTTTGTTATAAGGCAGAAAGTAACACACCATTGTAAAGCAATTATACTCCAATAAAGACGTAAAAAGAAAAAAAAGGGTAAACGTACTCCTAGGCTGTGCATCGCAAGTGGCAGTGAGTGGAGGAGAAAATGTGTGCTGTGGATGATGGGAGGAGACAGGGGAGTCAGTAGGACAGGAGCAACTGGAGAAGGCTTCACAGAGGAGTTGAAATTGAAGTTGAGTCTTCAATGACAGTGTGCTTGTTTCCTGTGGATGCTGTAACGAAATACCACACACTGGGTGGCTTAAAACTGGGCCATGCTTTCTTTGAAGGCTCTGGAGGAGAATCTTTCCTTATCTCTTCTAGCTTCTGGTAGTTGCTGACAATCCTTGATAGTCCCTTGTGGCAGCTGAAGTCCAATTTCTCTTTCCACCAAAACGTGGTACACTTCCCTGTGTGTGTCTCTTTCTGTGTCTCTCCTCCTTTAAGGACACAAGTCATTGGATTAGGGCTCATCCTAATCCAGTATAGCTTCATTTTAACTTGACTGCATCTGCGAAGACCTTATTTCCAAATAAGCTCATATTCACAGATAACGAGTCTTAGGACTTAAACATGTCTTCTGGGGGAACGTGATTCACGCCATAACAGACAGTACCTTAGATGATGTTTCTTAGAATCAGAACCTGAAACAGGGAATTGTGAGAGCTGCATTTTGAAGAAAGTGTTCTCAGGAGAGGGTGAGAGAGGGAAGAACTTTGGGGTGGGGCTGGAAGTTAGTCAAGAAAGTGGGCATAACTTCCTAGTGAGGCTGTTCCCATTGGCCCAAGGTAATTCTTTAGCAGGAGGCAGCTGTGAGCATCTAGCAGCCAACACGTGCAGCAGCTGGGGACTGGGGACATCTAAATTGACCTGGTGGGGCTCCAACAGCATTCACTTTATTCCACCCCAGTCCTACCCAGAGCTGCTTGCCTTTCACGATAAGTTCTCTCCATCCAGGCACAATTTCCTTTAAATTCTGGTTGTCATATTTTATGTTAAAGTTTATGAGTATTAGTGGCTAGTGGCTGCTGCAGTTGATCCTGAGGATGTAGCCGATTCTCATAAACTCCCTCCCTCTACCTGTCCCTTACCCCTTGGCTAGAACTTCTGCTGGCCTAAATGGCTCAAAAGGGGAGATGGGTCTGAGCTTCTCTGTCTACCATCAATTTGTCAGGTCTCAGTTGCTCTACTTAACCATTTATAGTGAAAGCCTGGTGTGAGAACATTGAGGGACCCAGTGGATCATGAGTGCCCAACATATTTCTTCCTACCTCCTCATGATGATCAGGATTAGCAACTCCTGCTCTTGTAGTGAGTTCTTTCTGTACCTGCTGCTCTACTGCCACAGGCAGCTCAAAGAGATCGGGTGGCAGTCTTAGCTTTTGGTTTAGTGGAACTCTTACTGTATCCCTTGACTGCAGTGTCTCTCTTCCAAGACCTGGGACTTTGAAACCCTCATGACCTAAAATTTTGGAGATGGGAATCACAAATTCCCCAAGTGGGTCACTGGGAGTGGTGGTCAGCTGGGTGACTTCTTACTTCCATGTCTTGATTCTCAGATCTATGTATTCTTCCTATTGGAGACACAGCACCCTGTGATGGTAATTGGTTTAAGAACTATACTACATCCTTAAGGATGACACCACATCATTTCAAGGTCATCTCTAAGCAGGAGCCTTAACTGCCTCTTCAAGAGGCCATTCCAATGCTCACAGTTTCTGGATGACGCCATATATCATCCAGAGATCTGACACCAAATGTGGGGGGTTTTCCACACCAATCAATTCTCTAATTCTCAGAAAGCACTGACTAGGTGTCTCACAATTTAATCAATTCTCTGAATACTTCCTTTGGATTTTCTCTCACATCCAACTGTACCTTTCCAGCACCATAATCTTGATCCCAGTTGCCCTCTAAATAGTGCCTTCATTGATTGATTATAACTCCTCCTCTAAACGAATTTTTACTAATATATTTGGCTCAAATTGACCATAGCGACTTGAATAGAGGTTTATTTCACAGGTTGGCAACTGATAGCTTTGATTTAACAGACCAGCAATGCTAGAATTGACATCTATGTTTTTTCTCTTGAACATTTCTGTATGATACCAAAATGGCTACACTCACCACATCCATGTTCAAGGCAGGAAGAATGCAGGGGTTTGGCCCGCTGCATCTATAAACTTCTATTGAAACGAACACATTCCCAGGAATTTCCCCAGTAGATTTTCCATTATTACTCATTTCCAGATCTGGAGGAAGCTGGGCATGTGGGATTGTATTGACTGACTTAGACTATCATGATCCAACTCTTAGAGATGGGCACATAGCGTCTGTGAACAAAAGTGGGATTTGCTTATTAATAAAGAAGGGAGAGATGGATATTTAGGTAAGTAACTAACACATATGAAATCTTCAGAAGTGTTGTAAGAGTAGCAGAGGACAAACATAGTTTTCCTTTTTAACTACCATGCCATAACAAAATTAACAATAATTCTTCAACATAACATAACAGTTATCCCATATTCAAATTTATGCAATTGCCTCAAAGGTTTGTTTGAATCAGGATTAAAAGTCCACACACCACACATAATCCTCTCTTTTTCTTGAGCCAATTCTTTCCTGTCCTTTTTTAAAAGTTGTTGATTTGTTGGAGAAGCTAGGTCATTTGTCCTGTTGACTCTCTCCCTATCCTGGATCTGGCTGGTTACTTCCTTCTGGTGGTGTTTTACTCAATTCCTCTATCCTCTATACAGTCATCCCTCTGTATCTGTGGGTTCTGTATTCACTTATTCAACCAACCTCGGATTAAAAATATTCAGAAAAAAAATTCCAGAAAGTTCCAAAAAGCAAAACTAGAATTTGCCATGCTCCGGGCAACTCCAGGCAATTATTTGCATTTGTATTGCACTTACAACTATTTACATAGCATTTATATTGTATCAGATGTTATAAGTAATCTAGAGATGATTTAAAGTATACTGGAGGATGTGTGTAGGTTTTATGCAAACACTATGCCATATTATATGAGACTTGAGGATCTGCAGATTTCGGTATCCACAGGGCTGGGGTGTGGGTTGTCTTGGACCAGTCACCCCCAGGTACTGAAGGACGACTGTAATTCCTGTAGATTGGTAGTTAGAATTAGGGACCTTATTATATTAATGTTCCTCAAACATTAATTTCATCTGTTCCTCTTTTTCACTCCTGCTCAAAAGTCTTCAGAGGTCCTTGCCTAGAGCAACATTCCCAGACACGATTGATTAAATCATGGACTATTAGTGATTAACTCAATCTCTAGCCTCTCTCCCCTCCCCTAAAGTCAGGGGGTGAGCCTCAAATTTCCAACCCTGTAGTCACAGGTTGGTTTCCCTGGCAATGAGTCCCCATCCATAGAGGTCTTCCAAAAGTCATCTCATTAACATAAACTCAGGTGTGGTTAAAGGGGTTTGATACGAATCACAAAGATTCTCTTTCCACCTTTATCAATCTAGAGCTGTCTCAGGAGCAGGGGACAACAACCAAATGGTATAGCAAGAGATATTCCTACTACCCTTATCACTTAGAATATTACAAGGATTTTAGGAGTCCTAGCCGGATTACAAGATGGAGACTAAAACATATATTTCTACTTATATCACACTATTACACTAGTGATAAAGAATAAAGTCAGTTTTAACTTTTTAGTCAATAATATTGCACAAGTAGTGCCGCACATTTCCTACTACATTATTTTATGATGCCTATAATTTTTAGTAATGCTGTCTGCCATACCCTTCCATTATCAAGTTTCACCTAATGGTTTTAGAACCCAGTGGGGATCACTGCCTGAAGCCATTATTTCATTAGGAGTGTCAAAACGGTGATTCTCTAATTCTATTCTTTTTTTCTTTTATTTATTTTTTTATACGGCAGGTTCTTATTAGTCATCCATTTAATACGTATTAGTGTATATATGTCAATCCCAATCTCCCAATTCATCACACCACACACCCCCCTCCGCCACTTCCCCCCTTGGTGTCCATACGTTTGTTCTCTGCATTTGTATCTCTATTTCTGCCCAGCAAACCAGTTCAACTGTACCATTTTTCTAGGTTCCACATATATGCGTTAATATACGATATTTGTTTTTCTCTTTCTGACTTACTTCACTCTGTATGACAGTCTCTAGATCCATCCATGTCTCTACACATTACCCAATTTCGTTCCTTTTTATGGCTGAGTAATATTCCATTATATATATGTACCACATCTTCTTTATCCATTCATCTGTCGATGGGCATTTAGGTTGCTTCCATGACCTGGCTATTGTAAATAGCAAGGCAATGAACATTGTGGTGCATGTGTCTTTCTGAATTATGGTTTTCTCAGGGTATATGCCCAGTAGTGAGATTGCTGGATCATATGGTAATTCTATTATTAGTTATTTAAGGAACCTCCGTACCCTTCTCCATAGTGGCTGTATCAATTTACATTCCCACCAACAGTGCAGGAGGGTTCCCTTTTCTCCACACCCTCTCCAGCATTTGTTGTTTGTAGATTTTCTGATGATGCCATTCTAAATGGTGTGAGGTGATACCTCATTGTAGTTTTGATTTGCATTTCTCTAATAATTAGTGATGTTCAGCAGCTTTTCATGTGCTTCTTGGCAATCTATATGTCTTCTTTGGAGAAATGTCTGTTTAGGTCTTCTGCCCAGTTTTGGATTGGGTTGTACTTTTTAATATTTAGCTGCATGAGCTGTTTATATATTTTGGAAATTAATCCTTTGTTGATTCGTTTCCAAATATTTTCTCCCATTCTGAATGTTGTCTTTTCGTCTTATTAGTAGTTTCCTTTGCTGTGCAAAATCTTTTAAGTTTCATTAGGTCCCATTAGTTTATTTTTGTTTTTATTTCCATTACTCTAGGAGGTGAATCAAAAAATATCTTGCTGTGATTTATGTCAAAGAGTGTTCTTCCTATGTTCTCCTCTAAGAGTTTTATAGTGCCTGGTCTTACATTTAGGTCTCTTATCCATTTTGAGCTTATTTTTGTGTATGGTGTTAGGGAGTGTTCTAATTTCATTCTTTTACATGTAGCTGTCCAGTTCTCCCAGCACCACTTATTGAAGAGACTGTCTTTTCTTGATTGTATATCCTTGCCTCCTTTGTCATAGATTAGTTGACCATAGGTGCATGGGTTTATCTCTGGGCTTTCAATCTTGTTCCACTGATCTATATTTCTGTTTTTGTGCCAGTACCATATTGTCTTGATTACTGTAGCTTTGTAGTATAGTGTGAAGTCTGGGAGCCTGATTCCTCCAGCTCCAAATTTTTCCCTCAAGACCACTTTGTTTATTCAGGGTCTTTTGTGTTTCCATACAAATTTTAAGATTTTTTTGTTCTAGTTCTGTAAAAAAAAAATGCCATTGGTAATTTGATAGGGATTGCATTGAATCTGTAGATGGCTTTGGGAAGTATAGTCATTTTCACAATACTGATTCTTCCAATCCAAGAACATGGTATATCTGTCCATCTGTTTCTATCATCTTTAATTTCTTTCATCAGTGTCTTATAGTTTTCTGCATACAGGTCTTTTGTCTCCCTAGGTAGGTTTATTCCTAGGTATTTTTTCTTTTTGTTTCAATGGTAACTGGGAGTATTTCCTTAATTTCTCATTCAGATTTTTCATTAGTGTATAGGAATGCAAGAGATTTCTGTGCATTAATTTTGTATCCTGCTACTTTACCAAATTCACTGATTAGCTCTAGCAGTTTTCTGGTGGCATCTTTAGGATTTTCTATGTATAGTATCATGTCACCTGCAAACAGTGACAGTTTTACTTCTTCCTTTGCAATTTTATTCCTTTTATTTCTTTTTCTTCTCTGATTACTGTGGCTCAGGCTTCCAAAACTATGTTGAATAATAGTGGTGAGAGAGGACCTCCTTGTCTTGTTCCTGATCTTAGAGGAAATGCTTTCAGTTTTTCACCATTGAGGATGACGTTGGCTGTGGGTTTGTCATATATGGCCTTTATTATGTTGAGGAAAGTTCCCTCTCTGCCTACTTTCTGCAGGGCTTTTATCCGAAATGGGTGTTGAATTTTGTCAAAAGATTTCTCTGCATCTATTGAGATGATCATATGCTTTTTCTTCTTCAATTTGTTAATATGGTGTGTCACATTGATTGATTTGTGTATATTGAAGAATCCTTGCATCCCTGGGATAAATCCCATTTGAGCATGGTGTATGATCCTTTTAATGTACTGTTGGATTCTATTTGCTAGTATTTTGTTAAGGATTTTTGTATCTATGTTCATGAGTCATATTGGTCTGTAATTTCTTTTTTTGTGTGATATCTTTGTCTGTTTTTGGTATCAGGGTGATTGTGGCCTGTTAAAATGAGTTTGGGAGTGTTTCTTCCTCTGCAATTTTTTGGAAGAGTTTCAGAAGGATGGGTGTTAGCTCTTCTCTAAATGTTTGATAGAATTCACCTGTGAAGCCATCTGGTCCTGAGCTTTTGTTTGTTCGAAGATTTTTAATCACAGCTTCAATTTCATTACTTATGACTGGTCTGTTCATATTTTCTATTTTTCCTGGTTCAGTCTTGGAAGATTATACCTTTCTAAGAATTTGTCCATTTCTTCCACGTTTTCCATTTTATTGGCAGAGTTGCTTGTAGTAGTCTCTCAGGATGCTGTGTATTTCTGTATTGTCTGTTGTAACTTCTCCTTTTTCATTTCTAATTTTAATGATTTGAGTCCTCTCCTTCATTTTCCTGATGAGTCTGGCTAATGGTTTATCAATTTTGTTTATCTTCTCAAAGAACCAGCTTTTAGTTTTATTGATCTTTGCTATTGTTTTCTTTGTTTCTATTTCATTTATTTCTGCTATGACCTTTATGATTTCTCTCCTTCTACTAACTTTGGGTTTTGTTTGTTCTTCTTTCTCTTGTCCTTTTAGGTGTAAGGTTAGATTGTTTATTTGAGATGTTTGTTGCTTCTTGAGGTAGGATTGTATTGCTGTAAACTTCCCTCTTAGAACTGCTTTTGCTGCTTCCCATAGGTTTTGCATCATCGTGTTTTCATTGTCATTTGTCCCTAAGTATTTTTTGATTTCCTCTTTGATTTCTTCAGTGATCTCTTGGTTATTTAGTAATGTATTGTTTAGCCTCCATGTGTTTGAGTTTTTTACGTTTTTTTCCCTGTAATTGATTTCTAATCTCATAGCATTTTGGTCAGAAAAGATGCTTGATATGATTTCAATTTTCTTAAATATACTGTGGCTTGATTTGTGACCCAAGATGTGATCTATCCTGGAGAATGTTCCGAGTGCACTTGAGAAGAAAGTGTAATCTGCTGTTTGGGGATGGAATGTCCTATAAATATCAGTTAAATCTATCTGGTCTATTGTGTCATTTAAAGCTCGTGTTTCCTTATTAATTTTCTGTTTGGATGATCTGCCCATTGGTGTAAGTGAGGTATTAAAATCCCCCACTATTTTTGTGTTATTGTCAATTTCCTCTTTTATAGCTGTTAGCAGTTGCCTTATGTATTGGGGTGCTCCTATGTTGGGTGTATATCTATTTATAATTTATATATCTTCTTCTTGGATTGATCCCTTGATCATTATGTAGTGTCCTTCCTTATCTCTTGTAACATTCTTTATTTTAAAGTCTATTTTATCTGATATGAGTATTGGTACTCCAGCTTTCTTTGATTTCCATTTGTATGGAATATCTTTTTCCATCCCCTCACTTTCAGTCTGTAAGTGTCCCTAGGTCTGAAGTGGGTCTCTTGTAGACAGCATATATATGGGTCTCATTTTTGTATCCATTCCAGGAGCCTGTGTCTTTTGGTTGGAGCATTTAATCCATTCACATTTTAGGTAATTATCAACATATGTGTTCCTATTACCATTTTCTTAATTGTTTTGGGTTTGTGTTTTTTGTTATTTTTATTCCCTCTCCCTCTCCCTCTCCCTCTCCCCCCTCCCCCCTCTCCTCCTCCTCTTCCCCTCCTTTTTAAACTTTTTATTTTATATAGGAGTATGGGTGATTAACAATGTTATATTAGTTTTAGGTGTACAGCAAAGTGATTCAGTAATATATATATATATATATATATATATATATATATATATAATTTTTCAAATTCTTTTCCCATTTAAGTTGTCACATAAAATTGAGCACAGTTCCCTGTGCTATACAGTAGGTCCTTGTAGGTTATCCATTTAAAATATACCAGTGTGTACATGTCAATCCCATATTCTCTAACTATACCTCCCCACTCCGAATTCTCTCTTTTTTTTAATGTTTATTTATTTATTTTTCTTATTAGTCATCCATTTTATACATATCAGTGTATGCATGTCAATCTGAATCTCCCATTCTTCCCACCACCACCACCACCACCCGCTGTTGCTTTCCCCTCTCGGTGTCCATACGTTTGTTTTCTACTTCTGTGTCTCAGTTTCTGCTCTGCAAACCAGTTCATCTGTACCATTTTCTATGTTCCACATATATGCATTATTATACGATATTTATTTTTCTCTTTCTGACTTACTTCACTCTGTATGACAGTCTCTAGATCTATCCACGTCTCTACAAATGATGCAAGTTCGTTCCTTTTTATGGCTGAGTAATATTCCATTGTATATATGTACCACATCTTCTTTATCCATTCATCTGTTGATGGGCATTTAGGTTGCTTCCATGACCTGGCGATTGTAAATAGTGCTGCAAAAAACATTATGGTACATAAGTCTTTTTGAATTATGGTTTTCTCTGGGTATATGCCCAGTAGTGGGATGGCTGGGTCATATGATTATTCTATTTTTAGTTCTTTAAGGAACCTCCATACTCTTCTCCATAGTGGCTGTATCAATTTACATTCCCACCAACAGTGCAAGAGGGTTCCATTTTCTCCACACCCTCTCCAGCATTTGTTGTTTGTAGATTTTCTGATGATGCCCATTCTAACTGGTGTGATGTAATACCTCATTGTAGTTTTGATTTGCATTTCTCTAATGATTAGTGATGTTGCGCATACTTTCATGAGTTTGTTGGCAATCTGTATATCTTCTTTGGAGAAATGTTTATTTCAGTATTCTGCCCATTTTTGTATTGGGTTGTTTGTTTTTTTTGAAATTGCGCTGCATGAGCCGCTTGTAAATTTTGGAGGTTAATTCTTTGTCAGTTGCTTCATTTGCAAATATTTTCTCCCATTCTGAGGGTTGTCTTTTCATATTGTTTTTAGTTTTCTTTGCTGTGCAGAGCTTTTAAGTTTCATGTGGTCCTGTTTTTTTATTTTTGTTTTTATTTCCACTTCTCTAAGAGGTGGGTCAAAAAGTATCTTTCTGTGGTTTATGTCATAGAGTGTTCTGCCTATGTTTTTCTCTAAGAGTTTTACAGGATCTGGCCTTACATTTAGGTCTTTAATCCATTTTGAGTTTATTTTTGTTTATGGTGTTAGGGAGTGTTCTAATTTCATTCTTTTACATGTAGCTATCCAGTTTTCTCAGCACCACTTGTTGAAGAGACTGTCTTTTCTCCCCTGTATATTCTTGCCTCATTTATCAAAGATAAGGTGACCATATGTGCATGGGTTTATCTCTGGGTTTTGAATCCTGTTCCATTAATCTATATTTCTGTTTTTGTGCCAGTACCATACTGTCTTGATTACTGTAGCTTTATATATAGTCTGATGTCCAGAAGCCTGATTCCTCCAGCTCCATTTTTCTTTCTCAAGATTCCTTTGGCTATTCAGGGTCTTTTGTGTTTCCATATAAATTGTGAAATTTTTTCTTCTAGTTCTGTGAAAAATGCCATTGGTAGTTTGATAGGGGTTGTACTGAATCTGTAGATTGCTTTGGGTAATATAGTCATTTTCACAATGTTGATTCTTCCAATCTAAGAACATGGTGTATCTCTCCATCTGTTTCTATCATCTTTAATTTCTTTCATCAGTGTCTTATAGTTTTCTGCATACAGGTCTTTTGTCTCCTTAGGTAAGTTTATTCCTAGGTATTTTATTTTTTTTGTTCCAGTGGTAAATAGGAGTGTTTCCTTAATTTCTCTTTCAGAGAAAGAGAAATTCCTTTACATCAGTAGTGTATAGGAATACAAGAGATTTCTGTGCATTAATTTTGTATCCTGCTATTTTACCAAATTCATTGATTAGCTCTAGTAGTTTTCTGGTGGCATCTTTAGGATTCACTACGTGTAGTGTCATGTCATCTGCAAACAGTGACAGCTTTACTTCTTGTTTTCCTATTTGGATTTCTTTTTCTTCTCTGACTGCTTTGGCTAAAACTTCCATAACTATGTTGAATAATAGTGGTGAGAGTGGGCAGCCTTGTCTTGTTCTTGACCTCAGAAGAAATGTTTTCAGTTTTTCAATATTTGAGAATGATGTTGGCTGTGGGTGTGTCGTATATGGCCTTTATTATGTTGAGGTAAGTTCCCTCTATGCCTACTTATGGGAGGGCTTTTATCGTAAATGGGTGTTGAGTTTTGTCAAAAGCTTCTTCTGCATCTATTGAGATGATCATATGGTTTTTAGCCTTCCGTTTTTTAATAAGGTGTATCACATTGATTGATTTGCGTGTATTGAAGAATCCTTTCATTCCTGGGATAAACCTGACTTGATCATGGTGTATGATACTTTTAATGTGCTCTTGGATTCTGTTTGTTAGTATTTTGTTGAGGATATTTGCATCTATGTTCATCAGTGATATTGGTCTGTAGTTTTCTTTCTTTGTGACATCTTTGTCTGGTTTTGTTATCAGGGTGATGGTAGCATTGTAAAATGAGTTTGGGAGTATTTCTCCCTCTCCTATATTTTGGAGGATTTTGAGAAAGCTAAGTGTTAGCTCTTCTCTTAATGTTTGATAGAATTTGCCTGTGAAGCTATCCGGACCTGGGCTTTTGTTTTTTGCAAGATTTTTTTTTTTTTTCAGTATGTGGGCCTCTCACTGTTGTGGCCTCTTCCGTTGTGGAGCACAGGCTCCGGATGTGCAGGCTCAGCGGCCATGGCTCATGGGCCTAGCTGCTCCGCAGCACGTGGGATCTTCCCAGACCGGGGCACGAACCCGTGTCCCCTGCACTGGCAGGCAGACTCTCAACCACTGCACCACCAGGGAAGCCCTAGAAGATTTTTAAGCACAGTTTCAATTTCAGTGCTTGTGATTGGTCTGTTCATATTTTCTATTTCTTCCTGGTTCAGTCTCAGAAGGTTGTGCTTTTCTAAGAATTTGTCCATTTCTTCCAGGTTGTCCATTTTATTGGCATATAGTTGCTTGTATTAATCTCTCATGATCCTTTGTTGTTCTGCAGTGTCAGTCGTTATCTCTCCTTTTTCATTTCTAATTCTATTGATTTGAGTCTTCTTTTTTTTATGGGTGAGTCTGGCTAGTGGTTTATCAATTTGTTTTCTTCTCAAAGAACCAGGTTTTAGTTTTATTGATCTTTGCTATTGTTTCCTTCATTTCTTTTTCATTTATTTCTGATATGATCTTTATGATTTCTTTCTTGCTAACTTTGAGGTTTTTTTGGTCTTCTTTCTCTAATTGCTTTAGGTGTACGTTTAGGTTTTTTATTTGAGATGTTTCTTGCTTCTTGATGTAGGATTGTATTGCTATAAACTTCCCTCTTAGAACTGCTTTTGCTGCATCCTATAGGTTTTGGGTCATCGTGTTTTAATTGTCCTTTGTTTCTGAGTATTTTTTGATTTCTCTTTGATTTCTTCAGTGATCTCCTTGTTATTTAGTAGTGTATTGTTTAGCCTCCATGTATTTGTATTTTTTACAGTTTTTTTTTTCCTGTAATTGACATCTAGTCTCATAGTGTTATGGTCAGAAATGATACTTGATACGATTTTAATTTTCTTAAATTTACCAAGGCTTGTTTTGTGACCCAAGATATGATCTATCTTGCATAATATTCCTTGAGCACTTGAGAAGAAAGTGTGTCCTGTTGTTTTTGTTTGGAATGTCTTTAAATATCAATTAGGTCCATCTTGTTTAATGTGTCATTTAAAGCTTGTGCTTCTTTATTTATTTTCATTTTGGATGATCTGTCCATTGGTGAAAGTGGGGTGGTAAAATCCCCTAATATGATTGTGTTACTGTTGATTTCCCCTTTTATGGCTTTTAACATTTGCTTATGTATTGAGGTGCTCCTATGTTGGGTGCATAAAGATTTCCAATTGTTATATCTTCTTCTTGGGTTGATGCCTTTATCATTATGTAGTGTCCTTCTTTGTCTCTTGTAATAGTCTTTATTTTAAAGTCATTTTGTCTTATATGAGAATTGGTACTCCAGCTTTCTTTAGATTTCCATTTGCATGGAATATCTTTTTCCATCCCCTCACTTTCAGTCTGTATGTTTCCCTAGGTCTGACGTGGGTCTCCTGTAGACAGCATATATACGGGTCTTGTTTTTGCGTCCATTGAGCCAGTCTATATCTTTCGGTTGGAGCATTTAATCCATTTACATTTAAGGTAGTTATCAGTATGTATGTTCCCATTACCATTTTCTTAATTGTTTTGGGTTTGTTATTGTAGGTCTTTTCCTTCTCTTCTGTTTCCTGCCTAGAGAAGTTCCTTTAGCATTTTTTGTAAAGTTGGTTTGGTGGTGCTGAGTTCCCTTAGCTTTTGTTTGTCTGTAAAAGTTTTAATTTCTCCATTGAATCTGAATGTGATCCTTGTTGGGTGGTGTAATCTTGGTTGTAGGTTTTTGTCTTTCATCACTTTAAATATGTTATGCCACTCCCTTCTGTCTTGCAGAGTTTCTGCTGAAAGATCAGCTGTTATCCTTATGGGTATTCCCTTGTATGTTATTTGTTGTTTTTCCCTTGCTGCTTTTAATATTTTTCCCTTGTATTTAATTTTTGATAGTTTGATTAATGTGTGTCTTGGCCTGTTTCTCCTTGGATTTATCCTGTATGGGACTCTGCACTTCCTGGTCTTGATTGACTATTTCCTTTCCCATATTAGGGAAGTTTTCAACTATAATCTCTTCAAATATTTTCTCAGTCCCTGTCTTTTTCTCTTCTTCTTCTGGAACCCTATAATTCAAATATTGGTGCATTTAATGTTATCACAGAGGTCTCTGAGACTGTCCTCAATCCTTTTCATTCTTTTTTCTTTATTCTGCTCTGTGGTAGTTATTTCCACTATTTTATCTTCCAAGTGACATCCATTCTTCTGCTTCAGTTATTGTGCTATTGATTCCTTCTAGATAATTTTAAATTCCATTTATTTTGTTGTTCATCATTGTTTGTTTGCTCTTTCATTCTTCTAGGTCCTTGTTAATTGTTTCTTGTATTTTCTCCTTTCTATTTCCAAGATTTTATATCATCGTTACTATCTTTACTCTGAATTCTTTTTCAGGTAGACTGCCTATTTCCTCTTCATTTTTTTGGTCTGGTGGGTTTTTACCTTGCTCCTTCATCTGCTGTGTGTTTCTCTGTCTTCTCATTTTGCTTAGCTTACTGTATTTGGGGTCTCCTTTTCGCAGGCCGCAGGTTCATAGTTCCCATTGTTTTTGGTGTCTGCTCCCATTGTTTTTGGTTCAGTGGGCTGTGTAGGCTTTCTGGTGGAGGGGACTGGTGCCTGTGTTTTGGTGGTTGAGGCTGCATCTTGTTTTTCTTGTGGGCAGTACCACTTCCAGCGGTGTGTTTTGGGGTGTCTGTTACCTTATTATGATTTTAGGCAGCCTCTCTGCTAATGGGTGACTTTGTGTTCCTATCTTGCTAGTTGTTTGGCATAGGGTGTCCAGCACTGTAGCTTGCTGGTCGTTGAGTGGTGGTGGGTCTTAGCATTGAGATGGAGATCTCCGGGAGAGGTTTTGCCATTTTGTATTACGTGGATCCAGGAGGTATCTGGTGGACCAATGTCCTGAACTTGGCTCTCCCACCTCAGAGAAACAGGCCTGACACCCGGCTGGAGCACCAAGATGCTGTCAGCCACACAGCTCATGAGAAAAGGGAGAAAAAAAGAAAGAAAAAAATAATAAAATAGAATAAAAAATATAAATATTTTTAAAAATAAAAATAATTAAAAAGTAATAAAAAGAAAAATAAAGAAAGAACAGAGCAACCAAACCAAAAATCAAATCCACCAATGATAGGAAGTGCTAAAAACTATACTAAAAAAAAAAAAAAATGGACAAACAGAACCCTAGGACAAATGGTAAAAACAAAGCTATACAGACAAAATCACACAAAGAAGCCTAAACATACACACTCAAAAAAAGAGAAAAAGGAAGAAATTATATATATATCTATTTAAAAAGAAAAGGAAGAGAGGAACAAAATCAATAAACAAATCTACCAATGGTAATAAAGTTTAAATACTAAACTAAGATAAACGTAAGACCAGAAACAAGTTAGATGCAGAAAGCAAACCTCAAGTTTACAATTGCTCCCAAAGTCCACTGCCTTACTTTTGGGGTGATTTGTTGTCTATTCAGGTTTTCCACAGATGCAGGGTACATCAGGTTGATTGTGGAGATTTAATCCGCTGCTCCTGAGGCTGATGGGAGAGATTTCCCTTTCTCTTCCTTTTTCGCACAGCTCCTGGGGTTCAGCTTTGGATTTGTCCCCACCTCTGCGTGTAGGTCGCCTGAGGGCATCTGTTCCCCACCCAGACAGGACATTGTTAAAGGAGCAGCTGATTAGGAGGCTCTGGCTCACTCAGGTAGGAGGAAGGACAGGTGTAGAGTGCGGGGCAAACATGCAGCGACAGAGGCCAGCCTGAGATTGCAACAGCCTGAGGCCTGCTGTGTGTTCTCTGGGGGAAGTTGTCCCTGGATCGCACGACCCTGGCAGTGGCGGGCTGCACAGGCTCCTGGTGGGGGAAGGTGCGGATAGTGACCTGTGTTTGCTCACAGGCTTCTTGGTGGCGGCAGCAGCAGCCTTAGCATCTCATGCCCGTCTCTGGGATCTGCACTGATAGCTGTGGCTCACGCCCATCTCTGGAGATCGTTTAGGTGGTGCTCTGAATCCCCTCTCCTCGTGTATCCTGAAACAATGGTCTCTTGCCTCTTAGGCAGGTCCAGATTTTTTCCTGGACTCCCTCCTGGCTAGCTGTGGTGCACTAGCCCCTTCAGGCTGTGTTCACACAGTGAACCCCAGTCCTCTCCCTGGGATCCGACCTCCGAAGCCCGAGCCTCAGCTCCCAGCCCTGCCCGCCCTGGCGGGTGAGCAGACAAGCCTCTCAGACTGGTGAGTGCTGGTCGGCTCTGATCCTCTGTGCGGGAATCTCTCCGCTTTGCCCTCTGCACCCCTGCTGCTGAGCTCTCCTCCGTGGCTCTGAAGTTTCCCCCCGCCACTCCCCGTCTCTGCCAGTGAGGGGGCTTCCTAGCGTGTGGAAACTTTTCCTCCTTCACAGCTCCCTCCCAGATGTTCAGGTCCTGTCCCTATTCTTTTGTCTGTTTTTTCTTTTTTTTTTGCCCTCCCCAGGTACATGGGGTGTTTCTTGCCGTTTAGGAAGTCTGAGGTCTTCTGCCAGCATTCAGTAGGTGTTCTGTAGGAGTTGTTCCACGTGTAGATGTATTTCTGGTGTATTTGTGGGGAGGAAGGTGAACTCCATGTCTTATTCCTCCGCCATCTTGAAGGTCTCCACTGAATATGCATTTTTATGCACTTAACAAACATTTATTGAGGGAGTAAATGAATAAACAATGTCCTTAAAAATAATACCCATATTGAACATATTTTTTTAGTATTTTGTGACTAATAAACATTTGTTGAATGATTTTGTTGGATTATTCTTGAATATACTACCTTTTTTTAGGCATGGAGAAGAATTCAAGTAAAAGTAAAGTGAGATCCCCATCTCAGGGAAATTTGGGCCTGGATAAGGAAATAAGACCTGTCCCTGGCTGGTTCTTGGTAAAAACCCGCTGAAACCCAGGCTGTATGTTAATCAGGGGTATTATTTCCAAGACATGGGAAGAGCATAGGGCTGAAAGCACAGCATTTGGATTCAGATAGATAAAGATTTCCATCTTTTAATTGCTATCAGCTTTGGATTGCTCAATAGGTGCTAGATATTATGCTTAATACTTTTAAAGTAAAATCTAATTTAGACTTCTTTTAATAGTATGGGATTTTGGTGTATTAGATTAAAGATGGCTGTAACTTTTGATGCTTCTCCCAACAATGGGTAGGGTTTATATGCCCTCTTCTTGAGTGCAGGCTGGATTTTGCCTGCTTTAACCAACAGAGTACAGAAGTGAGTCTAACCCAGCTCAGGTTTAGCCTTTAAGAGGACTGGTTGGTCCCAGTTCACTCTCTTAGAGCCCCGAGTAGTCTGATAAAAAGTTTGACTACCCTGATGGGGAGACCACGTGGAAAGGCCTGAGGCTCTGTGGAGAGGGTTAGGGGCCCAGCTGGTCCCAGCCTTCAGACATCCCTACCAAGGTGCCAGGCATGTGAATAGAACCACAGTGGACCCTCTAGCCCAGCCCAGCCACCAGCTGTGACCCTATTCAATGCGAAGTGGAACAGAGGAACCACTTAGCAAAGCCTGGCCCTAACACCTGATGCAAAATCATAAGCTAGAATAGAATTGTTATTTAAAGCAACTAAGTTTTTGAGTAGGTAATTATGCAGCAGTAGATAACTTGAACACTTGGGTAAATAATTTAACTTCTCTGAAGCTCAGTGTCTTCATCTGTATGATGGAGATACCACCATCATTATCATCAGTATCATTTCTGCTTAACATTTATTGAAAGTTTACTATGTGCCAGACATGGTTCTGCGTACTTCATATTTAAACCTTCCAAAAACACTATGAAATATGTGCTATTAATATTCCCAATTTCCAGATGGTAACTGGGGCACTGAGAAGTTAAGTGAATTAAACAAGATCACACAGTTAGTAAATGGCAGAGATAAGATTCAGACTCAGGTGGCCTGACTGCTAGATGAGGCTTATAGAGCATAGAGTATAGTGTCATCCATACAGTAGGGGCTCAGTTTATGATGATGGTGGTGGTGATAGTAGCAGTAATGTTTGTTATCACCACACAGGAAAATTATCTTGGGGGATCTGGTTTTGAGCAAACGCTGCAAGGAAAGAAAAAAATTGAGATATGTAGGGTGACAGGGAAAATGGCTTTGACTGCAAGGCAAGAACAAGATCTAGCAGAGGGGCATGCAGACATGGTAGAAAATGTTGCCGGGTGAGGGGAAGTGCAGGAGTAGAAAGCAAGGCTAAACTGGTGCTTAGACAAGTAATTCAAAGCAGTACTCTACAGGGTCTTTCAACTCAAAAGGAGAAAGTGACAGGCTGGGCCATGGGTAATTTACTATGGCATCCAATCAGGCCACACATTCACGAAATGCGTGACTTACCACTGCTCTGCATTACCATGCTCCTCTCCCCAATTAGGGGAAATACCCTGTTCATTTATGAAGTGGTTCATGGGCACCTGCACGATCCCACCATTGAGGAGACGTGATGGGGTCATATCAACATGACCAAGGTCAAGTGGTCAAAAGTTATTTACAGCCCATTAGGCTCTGTTTGTGTCAGCCAAGCATATCCTGTGCAACCTTCCTAAATGAAGTAAATATGCTGGATCCCGGGCTTTCAGCATGGCTGTGTAACCAGGGATGTTTGTAATATATCTGAGAAATCCAAACAGCAACAGCCAAAGTGATGGGTCATTGTGTTCTAGCTGAGTGCTCATGGAGAACCTATCTTTTCCTGAGTAGGGATTTCAGAGAATCATCAAGTGTGAATTCTGGAAGAGACCATATTCTAATCCACTCATTTGAGCGATGCATAAACTGACAGCTATCAAAGCAAAAGGATTTGTCCATTAGTGTCAAGGGCAGTATAGAAAATGTTTTGTCACTTCTATTTTCCCTTAGAATATGTAGAGATTCAAGATTACTTAATAGGGGACTTCCCTGGTGGCACAGTGCTTAAGAATCCACCTGCCAATGTAGGGGACAGGGGTTCGATCCCTGGTCCAGGAAGATCCCACATGCGGCAGAGCAGCTAAGCCTGTGCACCACAACCACTGAGCATGCGCTCTACAGACTGTGAGCCACAACTACTGAGCCTGCACACCACAACTACTGAAGCCTGCGCACCTAGAGCCCCTGTTCTGCAACAAGAGAAGCCACCGCAATGAGAAGCCCATGCACCACAACAAAGAGTGGCCCCCGCTCACCACAACTTGAGAAAGCCTGTGCACAGCAACAAAGACCCAACGCAGCCAAAAATTAATTAATTAATTAATTTTTAAAAAATGTGATCTTTAAAAAGGATTACTTAATAAATGCCATTGGAATAACTAGATACCAAACTGAGGTAAATCCTTTAGATTCACATCTTATAACACAAGATAAACTCCAGACTAATGACTTAATTGCAAAAATGTCATCCCAGGGCTTCCCTGGTGGCGCAGTTGTTGAGAGTCCGCCTGCCGATTCAGGGAACACGGGTTCATGCCCCGGTCTGGGAAGATCCCACACGCCACGGAGCGGCTGGACCCGTGAGCCATGGCCGCTGAGCCTGCGCGTCCAGAGCCTGTGCTCTGCAATGGGAGAGGCCACAACAGTGAGAGGCCCGCGTGCCGCAAAAAAAAAAAAAAAAATGTCATCCCAAAGAAAACAGTAGAAACTATATTTATTATGTTTGGAGAAGCATGATATATGTAATTATGTCAAACTGAAGCAATAAGGTAATTTAACAGATTTGACTACATTAAAAAATTTTAACTGTACAGTAAAGGTAGCCAACATGCAATCAAAAGAAATATCACAAATTGGGAAGCTCTTTAATAACATAGCAAGATTTAAAAGCTAACTGGCAAGAAACATAAACAGATAATTTGCCCAAACAGGATATAATTATTAAACACATAGGAAAATGTTAAACTTCATTAATAATCAAAGACATAGTTAAAACAAGGTACAATTATATACCTATTAAATAAGCAAAAGTTTTAATTTTCTTGATAGCAAACAATACTAAGTAGATAGTAATGACATCATTTTCTGATGTCATACATTGTTACAGCTATTTTAGGAAATAATACAACAATATTATTAGGAACCATATAATATTTTTATAACTTCGGCTTGGTAATCCCACTCTTGAGAATTTATCTAAAGTTACCCCTTGACTCATTAGTGACACCCAAATCTACTGCTCAATTTCTGATCCTTAGATGTGTTTTAGTTTCTTATTTCCAGTGCAACTCTCCTGGGTACCTTAAACTCTTCCTGTCCAAAATGAATCTCATCTTCTCTCCTCTAAACTGTGTAGCAAGTCCCTTTTAATCTCTGCATCACTAACAACCCATGCTTTGCACATAGTAGGCATACAATAAAGTTGAATGAACAAACTACACCCATGTTTTTATCTTCCGGGCCAGGCTAGGAAGCTTGGAGTTATCTTTGACTGTTCTTCTCCTTCTTCCTTAGATAAGGTCTGTCACAAGATTTTATTTTTCACAATGTCTCCTGGCCTCTCCTTTCTTCTCAGATCTTTCTTGCATCCAGGCCCTGCACTTTGTTAACTGGAGTAGCCTCCTGATTTATCTTTTGGTCCTCAAGTTTCTCCCTTTCCCAAACCACCCCATGAGAGTATAACCTCTAATTTATCAGTACCAATTAGAGATCATTGGTGTAACCAACAGAAAGCAAATCTGGCCAACATAAGCAATAAAAAGGATATTTTGGAAGGTTGGTGGGGAGCTCACAGAATGGGAGGAAGAGCTGATCAATCAAGTATCAGAAAGATCAGAAACCAGGGCTATTCCTTTATTTCAACAACACGGATTTGTATACTGTCTCTCTTGGCTACCACCGTTAGATGAATAGCCCCAAGTGCTTTTCAGGGCAGTAATAATTTTCTTACTGTCCTGTAAATCCAACAGCAAGGATTATGTAATTTATTTTGCAGCCCTAGAGTACTGAGTGCATAGTATATACTTGACTGACACAGCCAAATGATAGGAAAGAAACATGAGCTGACTTGTGGCAGAGTATGGGGTAGGACACTGGGGAAAAGTGACGCCAAAGGAAATCTGGAATTCCATTTCACTGATCCTGACCTACATCTACCAGAGCTACTGTCTTCTCTTCTAGGTCTCTGAGAGAGAGCAAGCCAGCGAGGATAATCTGGGAAAATGCCCCCTTGTTATTACTAGTTAGTACTTTGAGCCCATATTACTTTGTAGCCTTTCACTCTGATAAAAGAGCTGGATCAACTATGAGATGGGAGACTTCTTTGCTCCTTTTTCTCCTGAGCTATCCATTGGGCTACTAAGAGGCCCTATGTCTGTGTCACCATGACATAAGGAGGAAGGAGGAAGGAAAAGCCCCTTCAAGCCATTCAATTGGAAAGGTCTCAAGAAGGATGAGGTGATCCTCCAAAGGGCAATCCTAATGGAAGGTAAAGTTTGCTCCTATCACAAATTCTGATCTCTTGGCCCTGGTCTGATTGTGAGCCTTGGGTACATACTGGTGTCCCTCCTGGAGGGAGGGAATCATGCTGAATTCACTCTTCCTAGTACAGTGGCTCCCCAATCTGGCTGTGCATCAGAATCACTCGAAGAGGCTATTAAAATCTAGGCCCTATTCTGGGTAGAATTCTGGGGAGGGACCTAGGATTCACATGGAAACAAGTTCCCCAGGTGATTTTCAGGCAGTCAGCCCAGCACTGGCACATGGCTTGGATTTTAGGAAATACTGCCCTAGAAATTGGGGCAGTGCCATTACACATCACATTTTGTCCTTTCTTGGGTTAACCCAAGAACATCTAGGCTCCATGATCAATCAGAGATGCGAGTGTCCTTTTCCATGGGTGAGAATCACCAAAGTATCAGAAAATTCCTTCACAAGACATTGTAAGGACAACGCTCTTACATATTCTGCTGTAATCAATGAAGTTAGAATATAGTTAGATATTATGATATCTTGGTAAATTCCAGAATATAGTTTATGCATTTACGTGATCAAAATATATTTTCCCTCGCAAAACAAGTTTAGATTAACTTTCAAAACATATGATACAAAGTACATATGTTTTCCTCCAAAATAGTTTATGTATAAAATTAAGATACAAGCTAAACAATATACTTAACCAGATTTAACCTTCAAACTCTATCTTTCCCCAGCCTTTGATTTTCTGAGGCCTAGCAAATAAGAACAGTTAATATTTGGTGAGCATTTGCCATGTGCCAGGGACTGCTCTAATTTTTACTTGTGTTATAACTCATTTAATTCTTTCAATAACCCCGTGAAATAGGTACAACTTATCCTGCAGATGAGGTCACTGGGGCAGAGAGAGGTTAAGGAGCTTATCCCAGGTCATTCAGCTAGTAAGTGGTGATTCAAACCCTGGAGGTCCCGAGCCCAGGTCCATATTAGCCGAGCCATGCTGCCTTTGTAAGCTCTTCTACACCAATTGCATCACAGACCTCTCTTCCAGGAAATACCACTTTCCCTATTAAAGTAGATCCTATCTGTTCCTTCTGGATTAATACGTTCATCCTGCAGCCCTAGGGATTCACGGTGAGTTAAAGAGAGAAAGGAGGATTGAGAAATCAAATATCGTGCCATCTACCAAACCAAGAACCTGTAGATAACCTTGCCCTGAACCTAGAACTGAGCTCTTGTGAATGCCAAGATCAGATTCCTGATGATATTTGTGAAAAGTCACCCAACAGTTCATGCAGTTGCACTTATAGGTAGAGAACCCCCGTTAGTAGCAGACTCTATCTTTTAAAGTCTCCCCCATAGTTTCTCTGGAACTTTGCTCATGAAAAGACAAGTTGCTCTGGCTCTAGAATGAATGATTATCCCTGCTGACTCCAAATTACTTTCTCCAGGTCCAATCTCAGTGCAGAAGTCTTCCCTCCCACCTGGGAATTTGCACTGAGAGTTTGGGCTGTTGCTGCAGTGTTTTGCCCCTGAGTGGACCTGCCATCCAGATCCTAGTCCCTCATGTCTATGTTTTCCCTGATCTTCTGGACCATGTCAGATACTCATCATGATGAGTGAAGCAAACCTCCAAACCCTGTAGATGCTCAGCCAGCCACCTACTATGGGTTTCAAAGAAAATGTGTAAAATGGACTGGACATGCAAATGAACATTTTCTCTGTGGCTCAAATTAACCTGGAGACCTGTGTAGTTCAGTCTCAGCACATTGTTGTGTCCCAGAAACAAATTCAAAGCCAAGAGTAAATAAAAGGGATTTCTAGTCTTTAGGCTCCAATGAACATTATAGGAGACACATAGAAATGCTTCCTGAACCTCCTTTCCTCTCATCCATTTCCCCTATTCATGCAGCTGCTCCCCAGCCTCCCCTCCATCCCACATAGTCCTTTTCTTCTCCTTGCCTCCATTCCTGCACTTCCCTCCATCATACCTCATTAAGTCAATCAACTTAACCTTGCTCCCCAAAAGAAAGAAGACTCCTTCTTCAGAATGGACAAAAGGCTTTGGAAATTGAGCTGACAAAGTATTTTCTCTGTGGGAACTTTGGGAAGGTTGAGGCTTGAGTCTCTGAACACTGCTATCTTAATATTTCTTTTCCTTCTCTTCCTCCCTTCTTCCCTTCCTCCCTTCTCTCCTCCCTTCCCTCCTTCCTTCCTTCCTTCCTTCCTCTCTCCCTCTTCTTTCTTTCTTTCTTTCTTTCTTCCTTCCTTCCTTCCTCCCTCTCTCCCCTTCTTTCTCTCTTTCTTTCTTTCTCTTTCTCTCTCTTTCTTTCTTTCTCTCTCTCTCTTTCTCTCTTTCTTTCCTTCTTTCTTTCTTCCTTTCTTTTCTTTCTCTTTCTTTCTTTCTTTCTTTCTTTCTTTCTTTCTTTCTTTCTCTCTCTCTCTCTCTCTTTCTTTCTTTCTTTCTTTCTTTCTTTCTTTCTTTCTTTCTTTCTTTCTTTCTCTCTTTCTTTCTTTCTTTTATTTCTTTCTTCCATGCTGCACATTACATGCTCATGACTTACTTATTCTATAACTGGACATTTGTACCTTTGGCCCATTTCACCCACTCTCCTCCTTGCCTCTATGTTCTTGCCTCTTCTAGCCATACTTCATTCTGTGGGTCAGTTTGAACACCTTCTCCACCCTATTGAGATAGTGATAAATTGAAAAGAGTGTAGACTTACAATTATAACCTTCAAAAGACAAGAAAATATTTTAGGTAGGTGGGGAATAAATGGTCACACCAAAATAGACTATGACACTTCTGTTAGGCAAGTTTTTGTGTTTTAAACATTTTCTGTGTCCTGAATAATTTCCAATAATCCATACTCTGTAAAATGCAATAAAAACTAGTATGTTTTCATAGTAGAGATTTTTCTTCAAAAATTCCGTGACAAATATATTTAATGTGGTGTTGCCATAATGCCATTTCAGTTTTCTTGCTGGATAAATCCATCTTATGAATGTTTTACAGGAAATCTGGGGTATGTTTTCTGATTTAGCAAACAGAAATTTCGAGGTACTCAATTTCTTGTTGTAAATCTCTTGAAGTAGGGCTTACCATATTACTGATAATTAATTTATGGCATAATTTAAAGTTGTAGAAATAAAATGTTGATTGCCTCTGGCAACTACTGATCTTTTTTTATTTAAACATCTTTATTGGGGTATAATTGCTTTACAATGGTGTGTTAGTTTCTGCTTTATAACAAAGTGAATCAGTTATACATATACATGTGTTCCCATATCTCTTCCCTCTTGCGTCTCCCTCCCTCCCACCCTCCCATTCCCACCCCTCTAGGTGGTCACAAAGCACTGAGCTGATCTCCCTGTGCTATCCAGCTGCTTTCCACTAGCTATCTATTTTACGTTTGGTAGTGTATATATATCCATGCCACTCTCTCACTTTGTCACAGCTTACCCTTCCCCCTCCCCATAACCTCAAGTCCATTCTCCAGTAGGTCTGTGTCTTTATTCCCGTCTTGCCCCAGGTTCTTCATGACCTTTTCTTTTTTTTTTTCTTAAATTCCGTATATATATGTTAGCATACGGTATTTGTTTTTCTCTTTCTGACTTACTTCACTCTGTATGGCAGACTCTAGGTCCATCTACCTCTCTACAAATGACTCAATTTTGTTTCTTTTCATGGCTGAGTAATATTCCATTGTATATATGTGCCACATCTTCTTTATCCAGCCATCTGTTGATGGACACTTAGGTTGCTTCCATGTCCTGGCTATTGTAAATAGAGCTGCAATGAATATTTTGGTACATGATTCTTTTTGAATTATGGTTTTCTCAGGGTATATGCCCAGTAGTGGGATTGCTGGGTCGTATGGTAGTTCTAATTTTAGTTTTTTAAGGAACCTCCATACTGTTCTCCATAGTGGCTGTATCAATTTACATTCCCTCCAACAGCAACTACTGATCTTTTCTCCATACCTATGAGCTCTGTTTTTTTCTTCATATGGTATTTGTCTTTCCCTGTCGAACTTAATTCACTTAGTATAATGCCCTCAAGGCCCATTCGTGTTGTCACAAATAACAAGATTTCATTATTTTTTATGGCTGAATAATATTCCATCATATATATATATGTTTGTTTGCTTGCTTGTTTGTTTTTGTTTTTTCTTTATCCATTCATCCATCAATGTACACAGGTTGTTTCATATCTTGGCTAATGTAAACAATGCTGCAATAAACCTGCGGGTACATATATCTTTTTGAGTTAGGATTTACATTTTCTTCAGACAGATACCTAGAAGTGGAATTGCTGGATCATATAGTAGTTCTATTTTAATTTCTTGAGGAAACTCCATACTGTTTTTCATAGTGACTGCACTGATATTTATCTTGTCACATTACTAACTGGAACTTTTTATGAAATGCCTATCTGGTCTTCTTTCCTCATGAGCTAGTTTAGACTGTATTTGAACTGGGAGGATTCTTTTGCCTAGACTATCATAGCAGCTACATGGCTGGGATGAGGAAGAGAAAACAGAAGCAATTTTTACAAAGGGCTTTTATAGAAAAGCTAAGAGGACAAGGGAGATTCTGAAAGGAGAGGGAGTCCTGGTGGGCACTCCAGACAGCATCAAGAGCTTTGAACCTCATGGCTCCTCCCACCAAATACTCCACCCCAGACACCTTGGTCCAACTGACCCACACATCACAACAGAACTTTTCCTCTTGAGGATTTGGGGACCTGAACTCTCTCTAGAGGTTGAAATGTGCCACTAAGAGCAAGTCATTAGAATATATAATGGATAGGGATTGAAAGGAAGCCAAGTGTGAAAAACTATGCGAATAATGAATTTACTACTTCTAACCCAGTAAAATAATGAAGGCTTCATAAAGAAAGTGACAGAAAGAATGAGTGAGTGATTGAATGAACGAGCATATGGGTGCTTTATTGCCTTACTTTATACTTGATTGCACACATTTTCTCATTCTGAATATTTGAAAATACATATAAACTATAGGATGCATATATCTGTTTGGGAGATGAGATATTTCTTGATTCTCTTTCTGGAATTTCTCTAGGGTTCTCCTTGCCATTCTACTTCCCAGCCTGGCTGGCTTCTGTGCAGGAATGCTTGGCTCTTCCTGAGCTATGGTTTATGACAGCAGCCCCTTGGAGTCTCTGTTGGGTAGGCATAGTTTCATTTTATGTCTGCAATCTTCCAAAGAGTTTTGAAGCTCCCCAAAGCTCTAAATCCAGGACCAGCTATTTTGAAATAGGATAAAGAGACTAGAAAAAGCCAACTGAACTCTATCTCCCCTACCCACCCTTCTTCCATGTTAACTTTAACTGGGGTGATGGTATTCAGGAGAGAGGAGCCACCCAACAAGAAACACAGAATGATTCTTTTCTTCAACATTGTGGGAAATAATGGGTTTGCTTTGAATGCTGTGTGCTGGGGGACCAGTGATCCTCAAGCAGTTAAACCACTTTCCAAGTTGTCTTTAACTAAACTTTTGCCCCAGGGTTTAAGAAATCTCCCCCTTTAATTGATGTCTTTAGTCAGTGGCCGCTTATAATCAAGAAGATTGCACTTAAAAGGGATAGAGGCCGGTCTTATTATTTGCATTAGAAGATTGTGCTTTGTACTTACAAGCCAGGGAGTCTAGAACCAGTAGATCTGATACAGAGAGAACGACAGGCATTTTAGTGCAAACTGTGCATATTCATCAAGGAAAACTGTGCTGTGCTGTTTGTAACAAGAAGTACCATTGGCTTTTCATCTTTGGAGCTTCTGATATCCTAGTCCATTCGTTTTATAATGAAATTATTGGTGATATTCATTTATCAAGTACTTACTGCTTAATAGTATGTGCCAGACATTGTACAGAAAGCTTTGTAAACAATGAGTTGAGGATAGAGTTTCAGGCAAAGAAAGAGATTGTTGAATTTAAGCCTATACGATCAGGAAGACTTGGGAAGGACATACATCAGGGGTCAGCAAATTTTTCCATTAGGGGCTAGATAGAAAATATTTTAGGCTTTCTGTAGTGCTAACGGTCTCTGACACAACTACTCCACTCTGCTGAATGTTGAAGGTGAAATTGACCATAGACAACACATAAATGATGAGCATGTGTTGTCTTTTAAGTTGTGTTTATTTATGGGCATTGAAATTTGAATTTCATGTAATTTTTACATGTCGCAAGAATACTCTTTATTTTGATTTTTTTCAACCCTTAACAAATGTAAACACCATTTTTGGCTCATAGGACTTACAGAAACAGGCAATGGAATAGATTTGGCTCATGGGCAGTAGTTTGCTGACCCCAGACATGAAATAATCTCTAGGACCATCTTGCCACCATTTGGGAAGTACCTGATTGCAATGGAAGAGAGAGGAACAAGTGCATTCCTTTGTCTCAGGTGTGATTGTGTGTAGCACTCTCACAGAGGCATTAGAGTTGGTAAGATGTTTAATTCTATTCTAAATATTGGAAAGATATTTAGAGAAGGACACTCCCCACACTCCACTCCTCCCCGTATTAAGTGTTCCAATGTGCAAAACCCTTCATTTGAGGTCATTCTTCCCAATGTCTAAACTCAATCCATTGTGCTAGAGGTAAGGCTGTATCACCAAAATGAGACCAAATTCTGAACACTAACGCATCTGAATTGTTTCTCCATAGAACTCGATGGCATGGGAAGAGCTTAGCTGTAAATAAGGATCAAGAACAGGAAGGCAGTGTCTGCAGTGTGGGTTTAGAAGGCTAACGTATCGGCCTTATTGCTGTCACCTGGAAAGAACCTTGTCAAATTTAAAGCCATTCTTATACTAAAGTCTGATGATGGAGTGAACTGCTTCCAGAGACAGGGAGGTCCGCAAACTAAAATTGGGTAAGGAGGAATTAAAGATCCTTTAGTGATAATGGGGAGAAGGTGATGTGGGATCTGCAACTTGAATTTATAAATTCTAAGACCATCACAGATGATGGCTTTGCAGCACATGTCATCTTGCCTTAATTGGAGAAACAACATGAAAAAAAGAGAGACTAAAATGCAGTATGTTGTCATGCACAGTATTTTACATTTCGGATCACACAGGTACAACCTCACAACATGGCAGACATAATCACCAAGACCCACAGTTCCCCGGGTCCCTGGGATGAGTAAATGATCACCAAAGAGGTGAGCATTTTACATCCAGGTTGAGTTTTTCTCAGTCTCATGAGCAAAGAGCCAGGCATTTTAGTAAAAGTGGATGAAAAAGTGGAGGCGTTTCATTTCATTTAATAACCCAGGCTAACGTCCTCTCCCCTGTCAATTTCTGATCTTAGAAACCAAATACCTGCTAAGGGGGATGAAGTCTGAAAAGGGAAAAATTAAGCTAAGCTTTAGTTAAGTATGTCCCCGTGGTAAGCATTTAAATTAGAGTACAAGAAAAAAGTTCTCTAAACTAAGTAGAGAAGCCTCCCCTGACCTAGACTCTTAGGGTCCAACCCTAAGAAGAAGGGCAGGTCCCTAAGGCAGTCTCTCTTGCACTGGCTGGATGAACTGCTGTGTCAGCAGTGCCATGCATCATTAGCTGACCTGGAAAAGCTCCAGCTGCCTTCCTCTTACACTCTCTCTGTACCTCTCACTTTAAAAAAGCTTTCATCAACATCATCCCAGACATCTTTTGTTTTCCCAGCTGGAGAAGCCTTTCTTTCTGTTTGCATCCCATCTCTAGCTAACTAAGTTCTTTTGCCCTTAAGAACTGCAGCCATGAATCAAAGGGAATCATCACCTCTAAACTCTAAAGTGAATCTGAGGGCTTTGGGATTCCATAGCCCATCTATCTTCTTGGAGCTGCCATATTTAGTTACATTTTCCTCTCCACTGTTGGTGGTCATTATCTTCCCCACTTTCCATCCACCATATTAGAGACAAAATAGAAGAAGCTCCTCAGAGCAAAGTTTTCTTCTGAGATTTAGTTCCAATACAGCATAATCCTCTTTGCTTGGTGGGTTTCCCAATCTCTCTGTCCGGCTGGGGTGAGATACATGTCTGGCCTATGGCTGGAGTTATTTACTACATAAAATGATCTCCTGCTGGGGTTTTCTCTGAATTTCCTGCAAATGGCTTTACAATAAATCTGGGAAAGGAAATCAATTTTTTTTAAAGGATTGATACCCATTCCTTGCCCATAAAACCTCACACAGAATCCTTGGCTTTTACTGTCTTCGTGCATTTTAATCCTTACCATCTAAAGCTAGATGGAACTTTGAAAGTCATTTGTTCATCCTGCCTCCATAGAGGAGAGTCTGCTCCGATTTAAACATTGTAAAAGCACAAAATTCTGCTGTCTCATTCAGGAACTCTGGTACCTCAGGAATACTTTCTTATAATGATTTCTCCTGCCCATTTCTTGTTATTTTGGATTATAGTAGAAATGGTGAATAGACTATCATTATTTTCTGAGAGACATAATTTGATATAATGAAAATATTTTCTAGATGAGATGCTTCCAAGCTGGGGAGTTACTGACATTTCATCACAGCCCTGCCTTTAATACTATGACTCTTACTCTACCCCTTACTTGTTTCTTCTTTCTAAAGTTGGAAAATCCAATGACCAGGTCACAAGAGGAAGAAACCCAGGGAATGAGCACAGTTCAATCTAGACACACACAAAATTGTTAGTGCAAAATTTGCTGCTCACTAAATGATCTTTTTTCTTTTTAAAATGATCTTAAATATCCATGTAAGTGAGTTTTGAATGAGACTGAAAGCCCTCCCTGGTCTATGGAAATTTTTCTGGATTTTTATTCCCAAATAAATTTTCAAGGTATCAACTGGTCATTTTTAAAAGCTAACTTCCTAGTGTCAAGCCAAAAGTAGTGGCTTTGATTATGTGAGAGAGCCCTCCAATACCCTCCTATACACTTTCTGAGCAACAGGAAGGGAAATGGGGAAGAAAGTGAAAGGAAATTGATACCATCCTGCCCTTTGGAAGGTGGGGCTTTTTTTTGTGCCAGTAAACCTAAGGAAAAACTACTGACATGACAATGGTAATACCTTGAATTTTCAAGTACCTGGGCCTCATGGACATACAGCTTTCACAGAGATCAGTAAACTAAAGCCTGAAGAGGTGGCATTATTAGACAAGACTATAGAGCTCATAAGTGATAAGTCTCAAATTGCTCAGCTTCTAACAGGGGCTGATATACAGCTGGTGATCATAGGAGTAGCTGTACTGGTTGTTAAAATATTGGAATACATCTCTATAGTTAGTAGATAGCTGTTTCCTTGAGATGCCCTAGTTCCTCCAGCCTTCGCCTGGGAACTAACCTTAGCTGCAAGCCTCCCTCATAATGCTTCAACTAAAGGTTAGCCCTGGACATAGCAGGCAGCCTCCAGGCCCTGTTCCAGCTTTGTGGTAGCTGATATTCATACTGGTTTTTCAGTGCCTGTAGTATATCTGTTACATGGTTTAAACATCACTCTCGCTCTTAACTGTGAAACTTCGCTTCATCTGTATGCGGTCATGGATGTGACCACACTTCCTGTGATCTCTGCTTGGTGAGTCTGTGAATCTCAGAAGCTTGGATTCTCGATCTTTTGAAGAGCCCAGCCATTCTCAGGGGGCAAGAACTGCTTTTATAAAACTTTAGTTTCTGTTTAGGAATCAGAACCTGTTATGGACTGAATTGTGTCCACCCTCTAAGCCAAATTTATGTTGAAGTTCTAACCCCTAATAGCTCACGATGTGATATATTTGTGAATGAGGCTTTAAAGAGGTAATTAAGGTAAATTGAGGTCTTTAGGATGGGCCCCACCCAGTATGACTGGTGTCCTTGTAAGAAGAGGAAATTTGGACACAGACATATGTATGGAGGGAAGACCATGTGAAGACACATGAAGTAGATGGCCAGCCACAATTCAAGAAGAGAGGCTGCAGAAGAACCCAACCCTGCTGACAACCTTGATCTCAGGATTCTAACCTCCAGTATTTTGAGAAAATACATTTCTGTTGTTTGAGCCACCCAGTCTGTGGTACGTCGTTACAGTGGCAAACTAATACTGGCCTTGTCATTAATTCAAAGATACACTTTCTTTGCAGTATTAAGTTTCTTTGCCAAAGAACATTGTGCTTAGGGTGATCACTCATGATAATTTGCCAGGATAGTTCTGGTTTATGCCTGCTGTCCTGGCATAATATTTATAGTGCCCCCTTTATCACTCAAAAGTATCTCAGTTTGGACAGTAAACTGTTTGGTCACCCCAAATTTGTTTAACTCTTGAGTCCAATATTTGTAATTTTCTCTCACATTCTCAGTCTCTTTCTTGTCAAATACTTGTCACTTTTTTCATACCTTGATATTTGCTATGTTCTCTGGGTTCCTCTTAAGTAGTCCAGCTCACCATATGGCCCACTAGGCCATGGTGTTGTCCAGTGGACATGTGTTGTGTGCACAGTCCTGAACAAGTTTCTGTGGAGAGCTGTACAGGCAAAGGACTCCACTCCTCCCCTTGAGGAGTGGTGACCCAACATGAAACGTACATAAATCAGAGTCATCCTATGTCATCCTTCTGTCCTACACAAACCATTATTGCATACTCAAGTAATTTTTTGGAAAATGTTCTTAACGCTGTTTAATCTCCCCATCCAGATTCACTGCAGTGAATTTATGGCAGGCTTCAGAATACAATTAATGCACACTTCTATCCTATCCCATCCTGTAGCTGGCTGTGGCAATATAATGCTTTTTGGCAAGCTGACAGAAGAAGGAGAGAAGAGAAACTCTGTTTTCCAGGGAAATGTTAGCGATAAGTGAATTGGCAGTGTTTCAAATGGCACTGGGAAGCTAGTTTATGGTACTACAAGTGTGGCCTTACCTAAATGTCTCCACTGAAAAACTGCAGTAAATACCCTCTCTTCCTTGCCTCCCATTTGACATTAAAATAATAATAATAAATATAATAATAACTGCATTAGCAGCTTAAGGAGTCATTAATCTACCAGGTCAGAACAAACATCACATGTAAAGCTTGAAGGTTGTGACTGAATCAAGAAGGACCAGAAGACAAGAAGACATGAAATTCCTCCTTTCCTATTTCTGTGGGTTTTTTTCTGCAGTAGATTAGCTGCATGAGGTAAAGGGTGGTGGACAGTGTTTAGGAGGCTCTATTCTAAATCAAGTTAAAAATTTCTCTAGAGGCAACATTCCTCTAGAGGAGGCCAGTTTGTGATCTTATCCAAGGTCCATTTGGCTAATGAGGATATAGCCCAGGAGTGAGTCCCCTCAGTTCCATTTCTAAACAGCTTACATTAACTTGGAAACATGAACTACCTTCTCGGCCCTCAGTTTCACTGTCAGTACAGTGGGCACAATGACACCCAATGACCCATTTAATTGGGATGTATGAGTGTAGTCCAGGTGCCAGTGAGATTTGTTGTGCATATCCACATGGGCCATGGACCCTGAGCAGTCCTGTGTGTTGATGATTCTCCTGGACAGTTTCCCACAGGCAATATGTTCTTCATCCTTGCACATATAAATTTGGGAAACTATCCTTTTGAAATAAAGATTGGTGTTTCCAGCCCCAGGAGATAACTTATATAATTATGATGAGGGAAATGAACAGAGCACAGGATGGTTTCCAGCCTTCATGTCCTGTATTTTGTCAAGAGACATTCTGGCAAGCTTGCTTTTTTGTAACATCTCTATATTAGATATTACAAAAATTAGAGAATTATTATTCTCTATTAGAGAATTAAATAAACCTGCTTCTCTGTGCTCCAAATACATTTGAAAGGAAATGCTATAATTGGACATCATCACTGTCAATCTTATTGGGTGTAGAAGAAGGAGGTAGGCCATTAGAGAGGGAGAAGAAATAAGGAATGACCGGGTTGTGTTTTGGGGCAATGCTCTTTCTGTTTGCCTAGTCCAAGTCTTGATGGGATGCATGTGGGGTCTGAGGAGCAGTTCTTAAATCTCTGCTCAGAGCTCAGAAATATTTCAGGGTACCATTGGAGGGCTAAGAAACCAATATGGTCAAATACATTATTACTCAATGTTACTATGATTTTTTAAAAAAGAAAAAGAAATGAAGGGATAATTTGGATGAAAAGTGTTCTAGATGTATATCTGTTCTTAAAGCTCTGTATCTTTCACTCAGATTTATTTAAAAAACCCAAAAAACAAAAAAGGGAAAAAAAATCTACTTATAGCTTTGAAGACCTGGCAGGAAGAAAAGAGCTTTCATAATTTTTTTGTGGAGGTGGGAGCAAACATATCCCAAAACATACTTTGAGATGATCAGTTAAGATGCTCAGAAGTCTCACTCACAAAAGCCCATGAATTGGCCCTGCTCTAACCTCATTTGACTTCAAGAAAGTGCACCCATTACTCCGAGGTGGTCCATTTTATTTCTTCAGTCAATGAAAGACCTTGTAAGAGTCCTCAACCTACAAATCATAGAGTTTTATACTTAAGAATAGAGGTGCCATGACTTTCCCCAATGTTGTCAGGAAGTAACTTTTCCTCACTCTTCATATCCTTGAGATGGGGCACGGGGCTCTGCCTGCTCTGCTTCTGCCTGGGTCTCTTGGGGTCCTTAGGGTTTCTATGTCACTGGGCAGGTAGGGGAGACACTTTTGTCTTCATCCCAGCTGAGCTTGTTCTGCTCTTCCTTGCCTTGTTTTGGGAATGAACCAGTAGTGTAATTGACACTGATAATAACTCCAATTTGTTCATTCAAAAACTGTATTCTGTCCCTTCTCACCGGGCCAGATGACCCCTTGGTTCTCAATGACTGCCCTGGAATTGGATTGATTCAGTCCATTCCCCGCCTTGTGCTTAGGACCCTCTTCCCAGGGCAACCTTTGATACCAAATACCATGGGAGAAATAGCAAGAGCCTCTAGGACAATGGAGTTAAACCTTTTGGCCAAAGAAAGGAAATGTGAACTGCCTCTGACCCCTAGGGATGGAGTGATGGTGCCCTGAGAGGGGTTTGGTGATGGTCCAAGGAGACTGTTAGGAGGGAAATTCAGGGTACTGGTTCTCGAATACTTCCAGGCTATTCTCTGGGAAACACCAGAGCTTCCTAGTAAAAGTTTATTTTTTAAAAAGCTAGGAAGAGGATCTAAAAAGCTCATGCTAGTTAAATACTGAAAGAGCAATGGCTTCTAACTTTAGGAAGGAGAACAAGATCTCTTACACAGAGAAGGAGAAGCATCCTAGCAACAGCAATTGCAGAGGATATGAGCAGCTCTCAAGAAGCAGAAAGGAGGACAAGTCACCCAGGACCCACAGAACAGGGGCAAGCCTGAGGATTTTGGAATTCCAAATTGTAATTCTACTCCACTGTGATTGCCTCCATAGTTGATTGACAGGAAAATAAATATCACACAAGGATAGAATTATTTGATTTAATATCTGAGAATACACTTTGGGAAGTACAGGTTCTTCATTTATATATGTGTTGTGTATGCACAACACACACACACACACACACACACATATATATATAATATATGTATAGTATATATTCATCTATATGCACGTGAAACACTACTACTAAGATTTATTTTGTAAAATCTCAAAGAAAAAAAGATTTCAGTTCAAAACGCACCTATTTCAGGAAGTCTTCCTAGATTAATCTCATTCAAGTGCCTGTATGTAATAGGAATTGATTAGTCTGTGGTTAACTCTTTCGTTCAAACCAACGCATTTAATGGCAGTTGACAATTTTGATTCTGTTTATTATTCTTGCTTGAGGCTCCTCAACAATACCATGGTCTCTGTGGTGTGATGAAAGGAGTTATATACATTCTGGCTGCTGTTCAGCTTGGCTTCTAAGGGCCAGGTATTGTATTTGGTTCTGAGATTGTCATGGAGACTGATGGACACAGTTACTCTCCTCTCCATGTTCTCAGCCGAGCTCTATCCTAGCACCATTCCTATTGGCCAACCCTCCTGTTTTCTCTCAACTGTATTTCATTGTTGTGGGGTTCACTGAAGACCGTGTCTGGCTCTGCCAACACTGCATGCACCTAGGCAGGTCATGAGTTATTGATGCACATGTGGGTGTTATATTATTCTTTGGACTTTGCGATAGTTTAAACTATTTTTCTAAATTGAGAAAAAATACTTCGTAAACTTTCACCCATGTTGCTTATCTTTATAGCAATTAGATTATAAAGTGCCTTGAGAACAGGTACTGTAAGGAATTTCTTTTAATTCCCCCAGCACTCAATATAGGGCCTTGGATACTTAATGTATGCTAGTTAATTGAATGGGTAAATAAAATGAATGAATGTCCTGTACAGTGTCTGTGAGCCTGTGGTTAAAAGTGCCATTGAACACAATGTGGTTTTTACTTGAAAGGCCATAAAAACTTGCATCAGTAAAATTCTGACTCAACTGGGGGCTCAAATTAATGAGAGAAAAATGTGTCCAAGTTAGTTACCTTAATTCTTTCTTGCACCTCACTTCAATTGCCAAATTTCATGAGATCCAAGACATGATGAGGCCAGAGAAAGTCTGTAATGACAGACACAATAATAGTGTTGGGATTCTACTGTATATTTTTTCTAAACTCCCTTCTGAAATTATAGTGTTCTGTTTATATCAGTCCATGGAAGCTCCTTCTTAAAGATCCCAAAGTTTCCCTCAATTCTTGGAATAGATCTATAATTTAGTTCCCGCTACTGTGAGCCTGTGCCATTACTGTTCCACGCCTGCATTTTTTTTTCATGTAGATCCAGAGGGTTTCCTAGAAACAGAGAATTAAAGTGAAAGCTGAGAGCGTACCTCCAGTTGGAGGAAATCTAGATGGAAGTATAACTATTGACACCCCTGTGTATCAGTTAGGGTTCTCCAGAGAAAAGAGAACCATCAAGATGGGTTTACACATGTAGAAAGAGATTTACTATAAGGAATTTGCTCTTGTGATTACGGAGACCAGCAAGTTCAATTCTGCAGTATGGGCCAGCAGCCCGGAGACCCAGGAAAGCCAATGGTGTGGTTGAGGTCCAAAGGCAGTCTGCTGGAGAATTCTCTAGTGCTTGGGGAGGCTGATTTTTTTTTTTTTTTTTTTGCGGTACGCAGGCCTCTCACTGTTGTGGCCTTTCCCGTTGCGGAGCACAGGCTCCGGCCGCGCAGGCTCAGCGGCCATGGCTCACGGGCCCAGCCGCTCCGCGGCATGTGGGATCCTTCCGGACCGGGGCACGAACCCGTGTCCCCTGCATCGGCAGGCGGACTCTCAACCACTGCACCACCAGGGAAGCCCGAGGCTGATCTTTTTGTTCTATTCACGAGTTCAGCTGATTGGATGAGGGCCACCCACATTATGGAGGGCAGTCTGCTCACTCAAAATTCAACAATTTAAATGTTAATCTCATCCCAAAACACTCTCCAGCTTGACACATACAACTAACCACCACATACCATGTGGTACATAGTACTGAACAAGAAGAGAGCTCCCAGAGAGAAGAAAGTGTCAGCCAGAGGTAGTTCTGGTGCTGGCTGGCTTTGGTAGGCATCCAGGGTGGAGTAGGAGAGAGAGGTGTGGAGACAGAACAAATGTGCACAAGTATGCAATGCTCAGTGCTTTTGTGAGGGATTTAGCGTTTGTGGACACCCTCAGCTTCAACCTTGGTGCAGACCTGGAAATTAGTTATTGAGGATAAGCCCAAACACCACAGCTTGTTCCTAAGAGAATGAGCCTGCCTTCAGCTACTGCCCTCTTCTTGGATTCCCATGGAGTTGGCGAGGGCAGTAGACAGAGATTCAGTTTAACACTGCCTGGGTGAATTCTTGATGACGGTCACTTCAGGTCACCTTTGCAGTAGCCCAGAGGAAATATTCAATTTAAGCAAATGTATCAGACATGGGTTTCCATTTATCAATCCATGCTGACTGACCTTTAATGAATTAGACAGAAATCCATTCCACATTGCCTGGATAAAGATGCAAGGCTGATGAATAAATCTTGACTTTGAGAAAAGGTAAATTCAAACCAGAGTTGGGAGCTTGTGCCTTCTGAGGCCATAGCAAGGATATTAATGACTCACAGTTACGTAATTATTTGAGCTTATTTCTATCTCAAAACCCTAAACTCCATTTCTCATGGTATCAATTCAGACTCTCCAAGTTTGGAGTATTAGTGAAACTCACTGCCTCCCATCCTTGTCCCGTTCAGAGTTCGTCACTGCATTCTGTGTTGGACAGCAGTCTTTGGTTTCCTTTGTTCTTTTGTTTATTTGTGTTCATTTGGTGGAAGAATAACTCATTCATCCCTCACTGAGCCAGTCTGATTGAAAAAGAAATACAGAACTTGTTTTCCTTCTGTTCCTTTTAAAACTGTCCCCCTTCATCCCAATTTTGCTCTCAAGAGATATGACCATTGTGGAAATTAAATTATAATTAGGGTCAAGGACTTTGAAATAATGACCCCCAGACTGACCCCTCTGTCTGTACTCTTAAGTGTCTCCTGGCGGTGCACCCAGTGTTGTGTTCTGGGCCATTTTAAACCTGTTTCCAGAATTGCCACCTGACACCTAACCATGACACAATGGTTTGCCTTAGTAAATGCATCTGTTATATGGTACAGCACTAAATGCTTTCCTGAAATCCAGATAAATTATGTCTGCTGTTTGGGTAATGTGGCCCAAGAATTCAATTTAGGTGAATTTATCAGACATGGCCTTTCCTTTATCATTCCATGCCGACTGACCTTTAATAAATTAGAGAGAAATCCATTCCGTATTGGTGGATGTACAATCTGAGGGGAAGAGTAATCGGCACCGGATCTACAAACATGCCCCTGACTAATTTCCTGCCCTTAATGTGCTCCAGTCTGTGACAGGGCACGGGGAGGCTCATTCAAATTGCCTCAGACTCCTGAAGAGTCAAGTGGGATGTGAAGTTGGAGGAAACGTGAGGGTCTTTATGCCCAAGAGGTGCAGGGAGGGGGACCATGGCTTAGTCATCTGGGTGGGCTTTGCAAGGTTTCGCTTCTGAAACAAAGGGCTGTGTGGTTTTAAGGAGGTTCTTCCCTATCTCTGAGCCTCAGTTTCCTTAGCTGTAAACTGAAGTTGTCGGGAAAGGAGATCTCTAAGGCCCCTTTCACCTCTAAAATCTTTCAGCTGAAGGAAGAGATAGAGCAAGGAACAATGATTGGTACTCCAAGGTCAGGTGAGGGTGGCATTCAGACTGGCCTGATGCTTGACTGGGATCCTGACTGGTATTAAACTAACTAGGCTCCGACGAAATGGATCCAGTTTCCAAGATCAGAGGGATTCAGAAGCAAGCAACGTTAGAGCTCTCTTTTATCCTAGAAGTCTTATCAAAAGAAAGGAAATTTGAAAACGGTGCCAGAGATGTTCCCTGTAATCCTTGTCCTTGTAAGGATCCATTTTAATTTCAATGCACTTAAGATGGTGACACCTGCTGAGTTAGAGAAAAACTTAAGCCAACTCAAACTTGAATTTGACAAGATGATCAACAAGAAGATGGTCCATGGTGAAATAACTTCTCAATGGTCCAATAGCACATCCCATCTCATGCACAAATCCTGAGCTTCACAATCCTGTTCAGATCCCATAAAGGCTCTGAAAAGTCCTGCAATAAAGGAATCTGTTTAACTTTGTGTAACCCAGCAGTTTGCAAACTTTTTGATATTGGGACCCATTTTGTTTGCTTGTTTTTTTTTTTTTTAATGCAGTGCCTATTAAAATCATTCAGAACTAATATTCCACAGAGGACATTTTGGAAAACGCTGGCTTGACCTATCCAGGGATCCTCCTGTCTGCTTGTGTGTTACGGTCATTAAGAACATTTTCATTCTTTCTCCCTTTGGAGAAGTCCATCTCCAAAGTGATCTTCAAGTTGTACTCATATCAGTTCCTTAGAAAATATGTTTGCCAATTTGGCTCCACAATCCTATCTTGGTGATATCCATAAAAACTTGCCAAATGTGAAAATCCTTGTTTAAGCTTTTAATATTTAAAGGTATCAATTCAGTATATAAATAAGTAGAGAGGTAAACATTTATTTATGTAAAAACCAAGAGCTATTTAATAAAAAGTTTCCCATAGCCCCAACTTCTTTGGAGAAGAAGATAGAGCCAGAAACTTCCTTGGAGAAGAAGTGTTTGGATTGATGACATAGAGAAATCCTGGCTACATTGAGTTCTGAACTAGCTGAGCAGCAGATATGCTGGCTGTGCCCTGGAGATGCCGGGGGGAGGCTGATGGGAGCTGTGCTGAGGCTGAAACCCAGAGCAGAGCACCGAGAAGGTGAGAGTGACTCCTTTAAGCTGGTCCTGGCATTCACAATAATTGCTAACAGACCACATTTTTCCTCACTCTTTTTCCTCCCCTACCCCAATTCCTAGCATGTTAACAGCATACTTTATTTCTGAGTTATTAAAAATTACATCTTTCTTATATTGATTCTTGACAGTTGCCAGCTGACCTCTAATTGGTTCCAGGTCTGAGGTTTCAAATTTACTGATTTTCCTTTTGATATTTTAATCTTTCTTCAATCCCCTCCTCATTCCCTTCCCTGCTCATTGCCTTATTTTCAGCAGCTGTGAGGACTCTAGCTCCATATTTCTTGTGAAATATTTCTTTGTATTTTTAACGGAACTCGCCAACCAGGGAGATGGGTATTGCCGTGTCTATACTTCTTTGATCTGCTTTGAACAACTGCTTTTTACATCAGAGCAACAGGCCTGTGAACTCCCCCAAAATGTAATTTGTGGGTGTGGCTCTTCCTCGTTCTCAGGTGATGCTTGGGCAATAATAAGAATTTAGCATTGAACCCCAAACAGATCATAGGATAAAATGATGTGTAGAAATGTGAGCATGCAATGAATTCATTCTGAGCAACTTGGGAAAAATGAGATTGGGACTGATATGTGGCTGAGTGAACCCACTGGCTCAGGCACACTGGGATTTGACATGACAGTGAGCTCCGTGAGGTCAGAGAATTTGTCTATTTGTTTAATATTGTATCCTCAGTGCTGGTGCAGCTTGAGGCTAACAGTAGGCACTGAATAAATATATGATGAGCTGAGTATGGGTTTTCTTCTTCCTTTTCATGATTCTGACCAACAATCAGAGTTTGGGACAAATTTAGTAAGTAAAGTCTAACAGGAAAATTCCACACTTCTCCTAAGTGATTTTCCCACCCTTACCACCATTTAGCAGTTTCCCTCTTTGGCCCAAGAAAATATTCTAAAAACAATATCAATAAAACCTCCCTTTAAGAATGCATATTCTGGGCTTCCCTGGTGGGACAGTGGTTAACAATCCACCTGCCAATGCAAGGGACACGAGTTCAAGCCCTGGTCCAGGAAGATCCCGCATGCCTCAGAGCAACTAAGCCCGTGCGCCACAACTACTGAGCCTGCGCTCTAGAGCCCGTGAGCCACAACTACTGAAGCCCGTGTGCCTAGAGCCCGTGCTCCGCAACAAGACAAGCTACTGCAATGAGAAACCCAAGCACTGCAACGAAGAGTGGCCCCGCTCGACACAACTAGCGGAAGCCCGCATGCAGCGATGAGGACCCAATGCAGCCAAAAATAAATAAATAAATTTAAAAAATAAAAACAATTGTATAAAACAAAGAATGCATATTCTGAATATACAGATCCATAGAATGTTTAAACCTTAGAGTCAACTGGGTTCAATGCTTTAATTTTGCAGTGCCACAGTGGGGCTCTTGGAAGTGAACTAATTTCCTGCAGGGAGTCCTGGGCTACACAGAGCCTGTATGAGCACCTTATCCACGGAATGGACATTTATTGCGAGCCTACCTTGGGTAAAGCCCACTTCTGGTCACAGGCAAATAAGGGGAAATACGACCCATTCCACGGCCTGCATTGTCTTATAAGCACTTTTTCAACCTGCTAGGTTGACCAATATCTAACAGTTTGGAGTTTTTGTAGTTACAGAAGTTAACAGATTATCTTTTCAAAATATCCAGGGAAGGGTGGAACGAAACAGCAGAAGGCATTTGCCTCAGTGAGAACTTCCATCAGACCACACTTTTTTTGTGGTCATGGACTATTTCTTATATGACTTGGTGTTCCTAGTACCTATCACAGTTCTTTGCATGTAGAAGGGACTCAAGAAACATTACAGAATGTGATAAATGTGAATTGGCAATATGGTAGATTTGTCTATTTGAGCCTGAGCTGTGAACACACTGGATCCAGGCATTAACTTGGGCAAGTCTGTCTGGTGGGTCTGTGAAACTAGCCTCCTTGCAATTACCCTGGGCAAAGGGGTCTATAGGAAGGTGTCATTATCCTGGAAAGAAGGGCAGGAATGCAGGGCATATGGAAAACAGCATATTGGAAGTTTTCCAAATCAGCCCTAAGGGGAGAGAGGCTAAAGGCAGAAGTTGAAGAAACTGCTTTGATAAGGGACTCAGTGCCTTAGTCTGGTTTCCCCGAAACTGACCCTGAGATTTAGGTGCAAGTAGTCTATTTGAAGGATGAAATTAGCATCAGTTGAAGAGTAGGGACGTGATACCGGGAAGAAAGGACAGCCAATAAAAGGTAGGATATTAAGCTGATAACCACAGTGGTTAACTTGGACTTAGTCCTGAAGGGAAACAGTATAAAACTCAAGCCTTGGGATTATCCCACACGGAGGGGAAGGAGGATAGATCACGCCTTGAAAGTCATTGGTTGAGGGCTTCTGGTGGTTGTTAATTCCCTGGTACGTCTGGCCTACTGTACACGAGGGCAGAGAAGGCTTTTCCAGTTCTGAAAAAATATCCCCTAGTCAGAGAGATGCAGATCCTGGTAGCTAGAAGTTAGTTGGAGCAGAGTGAAAGATTTGAGGGACACCGTGGGGGACACTGACAGTGCCCACTGCACTTAGTTTGGTGTGGGGATGACAAACAGCTTTTCAGACTACAACAAAGAGGGTGACAAGGTGTGGAAGGGAAGCATGTAGCTCTGTGACTCTTGCTTCATAGTGGAAACTACAAGGAATGCATTGCCTCCTTAAAACCCTGAGGTTTAGAGTGTGAGAGTCCTGGATGCTGTTGCAGGGGCCCTGATAAGGCTGGTGCGGATGAGCTTACCTCTCTTGCACGCTTCACAGGCATTGGCATCAGTGCTGGTGTCAGCAAGGGGAACCAGGGCAGAGCACAAAAGAGTCTTTTGTGACATCATGTCACACGCTCCTGGGGAGTCCCAGATTGAATGGAGGAAGTTTTGGAGGTGGGTCTTACGTTACACCAATGGGAGCATAACCTGGGAAGTTAGAATTATTTTTCAAGTGAGTTCATTGGTACTTATAGACTAATAAGACCCAGAAAAACTCCAGATATGAGAGTAAAGGAGCAAAACCCCCATGGGGGCTCCATACCTCCTCTTCCCACTGCTACCTGAGACCAGGAACAGGACTTGGAGAAGAAGCTTGTAGAAGACTGACTCATTGGTCTCCAACTCTTCAAACATCCCTGTGTTAGAATCACATATCCATGCCATCTGTCACATGACTTTCCTTCCTCCCACTAGAGGAAGAGTATATTTTCCTGCTCCTGGACTTTGGGTTTGGCCATATGATTTGCCTTAGCCCATGAGGTTTTAGAGTAAGTGATGTGAGCAGAGGCTTGAAATATATACTTGTTTGGCCCTCTTGAGCATCTTCCATTTGCCATGAGGACAGACCTCAGGTAGCTTCTGTTCCCAGTATGCAAAAAGACATGGGGGCACACCTGAGTGCAACCTGGAGCCTGGAGCCAACCCGACAAACCTGCACCCCAAAGTACAGCCACTCAGCCAGCTGAGCTCAGATTAAATTAACCAAAACATAGCCCACCTACCAACACATGAGGTCCTGACATTTTTGAGGTTGTTTGTTATGCAGTGTAAACTGACTTCTGCAGATGCAATGTGTGTGAACAAGTTCTGAAAATGCCTGGGAAAAGGTGAATCCTGGACACTATGTCTGTTCAGGTTAACCAAACTTGACCACCCAAAATCTCTGACCACATAATTAGCACAGGCTTTGTGAGGAAGCCAAAGTTGGAAAGAAGCTCAAATGATCCAGCAGTATGGGTAGAGGTGGGCCAGAAATTTGAAAGGAAGGCCATAGGGCTTTGCAACACTTAAAGCAATCAAAATAAACAGCTGTGAAACCAGGAAAAGGCAATCCCCAGCCCCGGGGTCTGCTGCTGGGCCGCCTCAGTTTTGGTACATTTAATCTATTGCATTAACACAGCTTTTAGAGTTACAATCCCTCAAAATGATTTGGACTCCATTTCTATCACAGTTGCCAGGGTCTAAAACTGTCAGTTAGAAAACCATTTACCCAAGTAAACCCCTCCACTGGCTGTCAGGTAAAAGTTATTATTTCAGCCTTCATCTTGGCCCTTTCTTACATGCAGATCCAAACTCTCCAAATCGGCTTCACCATTCAAATCACATTCCCACGGCGTGTTGCAGAAAGGAATGACCTTGAAACAGTTTGCAACTATGCAAACATTAGTCCTCATGGCTTTGTCTCTGAGAAGGTGTGATGCAGAGGTTTGGTTTGGCGAGGAGCTGAGCAAATCTTTTCCATGACTCCTTTTCTTGTTTTTTTTCATTCCCAGTTCTAGTTTCTTATTGATTGAATAAAGTAGATTCAAATCACCCTTTTAGTCCCCTAGTCATATTACTTTCACACTTCTTATGGAAGAGTGATCAACACAAGTGTCCTTTCTAAAAGTGGGCCCTTCTAGTCCAGGATGCAGAGGACAATTGCTGTTCCTTGCACACCTCCCTGAAATGTGCCACTCCAGGGAGAAGGGAAACTAGCACTTCCCGAGTGCTTCTGCCTATGTTATCTCATCTACTCCCACAGCCCTCCTGAGCGGAGCGCCCATTAGTTCCACTTCACAGAGGGAAACACTGAGGCTGGAGAGGTGATGTGATGGAACTTGGATTCCAACACAGCCTGATTTATTTGAAGGCCAGATGCCCTCCTCTTCACACAGTGCTGTTTGGAGAGAGGAAGATTCTATAGGAAAAGATCCTGAGTCTGTTCCCAGCCATCTTGTAACAGGCGAAGGCCCTCTACCTCTAGACCTGTGTTTGGGCGTGACAAAGTCAGCGGAGTTCTCTTTCACTGTCTGCGGATGGTTACTGTATTAAACTTTAAATGCATCATGTGCTGTGTTGTACCTGCTAATCTTGCTTCTGCTCTTACCTCCCTCATGTTCTTTCCCCACGAAGCAACACAGCAGCCAGCAGGGTATTTGTAACCCCTACTTAAAACCTTGCAAGATGTTCCCATCTTGCTTAGGGCCAAATCCAAAGTCCAGGTTTTGACCTACCAAATCCTGCATGATCCAGCCCCTGCTCCCCAGACCCCACCTCATCTTGCACTGGCAGCCCACCCTCTTATTCATTAGGCACTGGTTTCTCTCTAGGGACACTTCTGTTCCTAGAACATGGCAGCTTTTTCCTGGTCTGAGACTTTTACAGTTGCTGGTCCCTCTGTCCAGAACATTCTGGCCCCAGATCTTTGCTCAAGTGCTGTTTTCAGTTGGTGTACCCACTCCTTCACCATCCTGGCTAATGCAGACTTGCCTGCTCGCTCCATCTTAGTCAATTTTGGGCTCATGATACACTTTAATTCCTTCATGTCCCATATTACTCTCTGAGTTCACTGTACTTATTAATCTACGTGTTCACTTTTACATCATCTAACTCCTCTCATCAGAGTGTGGGCTATTTGACAAAGGGCAGACCTTTGTCAAACTTGTTCACAGCTCTATCCCCAGAGACTGTGACAGTGCTTGGGGCATGGAGAGTATCCATCAGAATGTATTGAGTGAAGAGAAATCTGTGAATGTGCTTTGTACCCACCTTGTTCCGTTATCATTTATTTTAATTTTAAGACTTATTCTAGCTGCCCTTTGAGCATATTTTCCAAACTATTAAACAGACTACACATAAATGTGGGAGTCCGGAGCATCTCTGTAGCCTTGTGAGGGCTCAAACACTGTTACTTTGTCCATCATTGTATCCCTGTGCCTAGCACAGTGCCTGGCATATACATGGTGAGAGAAAGAGAAACAAGTTCAAGGACAAATGGAGTTCTTAGTGGTCCCTATAGTATTAGCCAAGAATGGAATTTCAGAGGAAGGAACAAAAGGATTATAAATAAAGACGAAAGAAAGCAGTATCTCTCTTTTCTCTTTCTCCCTCTGTGCTCTCTTCTCTCTTACATTTCATGATGAAGTTGTGGCAAAGTGATACTGGAGCAGGGAGATGCTGTCAGCTTAGAAGTCCAGGCAAAGCCAGTGTGGAACACGGGAATAGGAAACCAAGAGCAGACCTCTTTGTTCTGCCTGTGATCTAGGGCAAGTGCTGAAGAAACAATAGGGTCCTTGAAAATTTTACATGTTAGGAAACCAGAGAGAGATTTGGGAATGAAGCTCCCATCCAAGTGTGATTTTGCCTGGAGTGTCTTTGAATATATAGTTTCAGAAGCCTGGTGGGGGAGTTGGAGATTATACAGGAATTTAGAGTTCGGAGATTTTGACCACAGCTCTTTACCTCTGTCCATTGACAACAATAGTATTTGAAAACCATCAGTGTGAACTTTCTGAAATATTTTTTTCTCTCAGAGAGTGGAACTATCTGTTGGTTTAATAAATTGCATAGTAAGAAAAAGAAAGCCTGAGCAATGTAAATGGAAAATTTGTTTAATTAGATACCTTTCAACTTTACAGAAAAGTTGTTTCCAAGGAAAGAATATTAAGTAAGGTTTCAGGATCTATTTTTTTTATTTTAAATAAAATCAGATCAAAATGTATGAGGAGATATGTAAAAATTAAAAAAAGACTCAGAAATAGCTGCTTTATTTCTTAAATTTGTTTCTACTATTGAAAAAAGTATGTTTCTATGATGGAGGGAGCTCTAAATGGATTTTGACTGGACTAATACAATGGTCAAAGCCCAGATGTATAATATAATGGTTTTGGGAAAAGAATCTCCTTATGAATACAGCATTCATTTTCTTGTATCTATATATTAGGAGTAAGATCAAATAGATCTAAGTTAACAGTATTTGTTCATCTAATATAATGGACATAACAGAGTGAAAAATTGAAATACATTGCCAACCCATGAAACAGAATGGTTTTAATTTAGAAGGTCCTGGAAGCATAGAGAGTCCCAAACAAGATGAACCCAAAGAGTTTCATACCAAGACACGTAATAATTAAAATGGCAGGAATTAAAGTTAAAGAGAGAATCTTAAAAGCAGCAAGAGAAAAGAAACTAGTTATGTACAAGGGAATTCTTATAAGACAATGAGATGACTTTTGAGCAGAAACTTTGTAGGCTAGAAGGGAGTTGCACAATATTTTCAAAGTGATTAATAGGAAAAAATCTACAACCAAGAATACTGTACCTGGAAAGGCTATTATTCAGATTTGAAGGAGAGATAAAGAGTGTTACAGAAAAGCAAAACTAAAAGAGTTCAGCAACACTAAACTGGCTCTACAAGAAATTTTAAAGGGACTTCTCTAAGGGGAAAGAAAAGAAAAGAACCAGAAATATGAAAATTATAAAAGAAAAAATCTCATCAGCAAAGGTAAATATACAGTGAGAGTAGTGGATCAACAAAATATAAAGCTTGTAGGAAGTTTAAAAGAAAAAAGTACTAAAACCATCTATATCCCCAATAAGTAGTTAAGGGATACATAAAACAAAAAGATGTAAAATATGAAATCAAAGACATTAAACGTGGTAGGGGGGAGTAAAAATTCAGTGTCATTAAGATGCATTCGAACTTAAGAGATCATCAACTGAAAATAATCATATATACATATGTATGTGTGTATGCATTTATATGTGTTTATGTATATATATATATATGTATATGTTGTTATATATGAACCTTATGGTAACCACACACACAAAATCTATAATAGGTACACAGACATAAAAAAGAAAGGAATCCAAACATAACACTAAAGCTAGTCATCAAATCACAAGGGAAGAGAGCAAAAGAAAAAAGGAAAAAAGAGAACTACAAAAACAACCTGATAACTATTCACAAATTGGCAATAATTACATACCTATCAATAATTACTTTAAATGTAAATGGACTAGATGCTCCAATTAACAGACATAAAGTGGCTGAATAAATACAAAAACAAGACCCATATATGTGCTGCCTACAAGAGACTCACTTCAGATCTAAAGGCACATACAGACTGAAAGTAAGGGGATGGAAAAATGTATGCAAGTGGAAATGAAAGGAAGCTTGGGTAGCAATACTTATATCATACAAAATACACTTTAAAACAAATTGTGACAAGAGACAAAGAACACTACTTAATGATCAAAGGATCAATACAACAAGAACACATAACAATTGTAAGTGTATATGCACCCAGTTGAGAGACCTGTAAGATAGAGGAGGAGTACGACGTAGAGATTACCTTCCTCCCCACAAATACATCAAGAATACATCTATATGTGGAACAGTGCCTACAGAACAACTACTGAATGCTGGTAGGGGACCTCAGACTTCCAAATAGGCAAGAAAATCCCCACATAACTGGGTAGTGCAAAAGAAAAAAAAAGAGACGAAGGAATCAGGATGGGACCTGCCCCTCTGGGAGGGAGCTGTGAAGGAGGAAAAGTTTTCACACACTAGGAAATCCCCTCACTGGCAGGGATGGGATGGGGGAGCTTTGGAGCCTCAGAGAAGAGGACAGCAACAGAGGTGCGGAGGGCAGAGTGGAGAGATTCCGATACGGAGGATCAGTGCCAACCAGAACTCACCAGCCTGAGGCACTTGTCTGCTCACTCGCCAGGGTGGGTGGAGGTTGGGTGCTGAGGCTTGGGCTTCGGAGGTGAGACCCCAGGGAGAGGACTAGGGTTGGCTGCATGAGGACAGCCTGGGGGGGCTAGTGCACCACAGTTAGCTGGGAGGGAGTCCAGGAAAAACCCTGGGTTTGCCAGAGAGGCAAGAGACCTTTGTTGTGGGGTGCTCAAGGGGCAGCCCACCATGAGAGTTTCCTACTCTGTGTGCTCACAGATGGCAGGACAATGTCCACGTGAGTGCAAGCGCAAGCTGTGGCTGTTATCTTGGACCCCAGAGGCTGCCACCACTGCTGCCAAGGGTCCTATGTGCAAGGCAGGTCACTGCCCACACCTTCCCAGCCGCCTGTGCAGCCCACCACTGCTGAGGGTCCAGCGAACCAGGGCCACCTTCCCTAGGAGAATACACAGTGCACCTCGGGCTCTTGCAACTTCATGCTGGCCTCTGCTGCTGCAGGCACTCCCTGCACATCCCAATTGTGACTGCTGTATCCCTCCCTCCCCCCAGCCTGAGTGAGCAAGTGAGCCCTAATCAGCAGCTGCCTTAGACCTCTCTTGCCTTGGTGGGGAACAGACGCCTGAGGGCAGCCCACAGGCAGAGGCAGGGCCAAAGCCAAAGCTAAACTCCAGGGGCTGTGTGACCTAGGAAGAGAAAGGGAAATATCCCCATGCAGCTGCAAGTGCAGCAGATTAAATCCCCACTACCTGCATCTGTGAAATACCTGAATAGAACAGTGTTACCACAATTGAGGCTGTGGATTTTGGGGGCAACTGTGGACTTTGGGGGCAAGTACATTCAGGAGTCAGGCCAGATCAGAGTCTGAGCTGGCCCCACAGTGCCCACAGCAGGGTCAGAGACCTGCCTAGAGGTGTTGGAGGACTTGCTGGGCAGGCAGGGATTGGCCGTGGCTCACTGTGGGCCAAGGACACTGACAGCTAAGGCTACAGGAAAATATGACTACTTTTTTTTTTTTTGATTCTGCTGTTCTTTATTTTTCTTTTAATTTTACTTTTTTCTTTTCTTTTTATGCTTTTATTTTTAATATTTTATTTTATTTTTTTTCCTAGTTCTACTATACTTTTTGTTATATTGTGTTTTTTCCTTGTGTTTGTTTTTTTTCCTTTGTTTTGCTTTATTTTCATTTTATTTTTAACTATTTTTTCTATTTTTCTATTTTTAGTTTACTACATTGTTGTTTTGTATTTTTTCCTTTTGTTTTCATCTTTCTGTTGTCTTTACATTTTTAAAATCATTCTTGTGTGTTTGTTTATGCTTTCATTGCCTTTTTTAAGTTTGATTCCACATTTGATTTGTTTCTGGTTTTCTGCTTTTGTTAGTTTAGTTTTTAGTGTTTGTTTCTATTCTTGGGTTTGTTTATTGGTTTGGTTGCTCTCTTCTTCTTTGCTTTCCCTTTTTGTTTTTTTGTCTTTTTGATTTTCGTGAGTATGTGTGTCTGTTTCTTTGTGTGATTTTGTCTGTTTAGTTTTTCGCTTACCATTTGTGTTGGGGTTTTTTCTGTTCATTTCGGTATTTGGTTTTTTTTTGTTGTTGTTTCTTTGTTTTGTTTTTTCTTCCTTTTCTTCTGCACCGAGTGGCTGGCAGGGTCTTGGTGCTTTGCCTGTGGGTTGGGCCTGAGCCTCCAAGGTGGAAGAGCTGAACCCAGGACGTCAGACCACCAGAGAAACCCTGGACCCATGGAATATTAATCAGTGAGAGCTCTCCCAGAGTTCTCCATCTCAACATTAAGACCTGGCTCCACCCAACAACCAGCAAGCTCCATGTTGGACACCTCATGCCAAACAACTAGTAAGACAGGAACACAACCCCACCCTTTAGCAAACAGACTGCCTAAGTCATACTAAGCTCACAGACACAACACACCACCCATCAGAGGGAAAACATCCAGCTCCACCTGCCAGAACACAGGCACCAGTCCTCCTACCAGGAAGCCTACACAAGCAACTGGACCAACCTCACCCACTGGGGACAGACAAAAGAAGTAAGAGGAACTACGACCCAGCAGCCTGTGGAAAGGAGACCCCCAAAACATTAAGTTAAACAAAATGAGAAGACAGAGAAATATGCAGCAGATGAAGGAGCAGGGTAAAAACACACCAGACCAAACAAATGAAAAGGAGATAGGCAGTCTACCAGAAAAAGAATTCACAGTAATGATAGTAAAGATGATCCAAAATCTCGGAAATAGAATGGAGAAAATACAAGAAACGTTTAACAAGGACCTAGAAGAGCTAAAGAACAAACAAACAATGATGAACAGCACAATAAATGAAATTAAAAACACTCTAGAAGGAATCAATAGCAGAAAAATTGAGGCAGAAGAATGGATAAGGGAGCTGGAAGATAGAATGGTGAAAATAACTGCCACAGAGCAGAATAAAGAAAAAAGAATGAAAAGAATTGGGGACAGTCTCAGAGACCTCTGTGACAAGATTAAACACACCAACATTCGAATTATAGGGGTCACAGAAGAAGAAGAGAAAGGGTCTGACAAAATATTTTAAGAAATTGTAGCCAAAAACTTCCTTAACATGGGAAAGAAAATTGTCAATCAAATCCAGGAAGTGCAGAGAGTCCCATACAGGATAAACCCAAAGAGAAACATGCAAAGACACATGTTAATCAAACTATTAAAAATTAAATAAGAGAAAAAATATTAAAAGCAGCAAGGGAAAAGCAACAAATAAGATACAAGGGAATCCAAGGTTATCAGCTGATTTTTCAGCAGAAATTCTGTAGGCCAGAAGGGAGTGGCAGGTTATATTTTAAATGATTAAAGGGAAAAACCTACAACTAAGATTACTCTACCTAGCGAGCATCTCATTCAGATTTGACAGAGAAATCAAAAGCTTTACAGAAACACAGAAGCTAAGTGAATTCAGCACCACCAAACCAGCTCTACAAACAAATGCCAAAGGAACTTCTCTAAGTGGGAAACACAGAGAAGAAAAGGACCTACAAAAACAAACCCAAAACAATTAAGAAAATGGTAGTAGGAACATACATATCAATAACTACCTTAAATGTGAATGGACTAAATGCTCCAACCAAAAGGCACAGACTGAATGAATGGATACAAAAACAAGATCCATATATATGCTGTCTACAAGAGAACCCACTTCAGACCTAAGGATGCATACAGACTGAAAGTGAGGGGATGGAAAAAGATATTCCATGTGAATGGAAATGAAAAGAAAGCTGATGTAGCGATACTCATATCAGACAAAATAGACTTTAAAATAAAGACTGTTATAAAAGACAAGGAAGGACCCTACATAATGATCAAAGGATCAATACAAGAAGAAGATATAACAATGGTAAATATTTATGCACCCAACATAGGAGCACCTCAATACATAAGGCAAATGCTAACAGCTATAAAAGGGGAAATCGACAGTAACACAATCATAATAGGGGAGTTTAACACCCCACTTACACCAATGGACAGATCACACAAACAGAAAATAAATGATAAAACACAAGCTTTAAATGGCACATTAGACCACATCGACTTAATTGATATTTATAGGACATTCCATCCAAAAACAACAGAATACACTTCTCAAGTGCACATGGAACATTCTCCAGGGTAGATCACATCTTGGATCACAAATTAAGCATTGGTAAATTTAAGAAAATTCAAATCGTATCAAGCATCTTTTCCAACCACAATGCTACGAGATCAGATACCAATTATAAGGAAAAAAACTGTAAAAAAGTACAAACACTTGGAGGGTAAACAACATGCTACTAAATAACCAAGAGATCAATGAAGAAATCAAAGAGGAAATCAAAAAATACCTAGAAACAAATGACAATGAAAGTACGATGACACAAAACCTATGGGATGTAGCAAAAGCAGTTCTAAGAAGGAAGTTTATAGCAATACAATCCTACCTCAAAAAACAAGAAACATCTCAAATAAGCAACCTAACCTTACACCTAAAGCAATTAGAGAAAGAAGAGCAAAAAACCCCAAAGTTAGGAGAAGGAAAGAAATTATAAAGATCAGATCAGAAATTAATGGAAAAGAAATGTAGGAAAAAATAGCAAAGATCAACAAAATTATAAGCTGGTCCTTTGAGAAGATAAACAAAATTGATAAACCATTAGTCAGACTCCTCAAGAAAAACAGGAAGAAGACTCAAATCAAAAGAATTAGAAACGAAAAAGGAGAAATAACAACAGACACCGCAGAAATACAAAGGATCATGAGAGACTACTACAAGCAACTATATGCCAATAAAATGGACAACTTGGCAGAAATGGAAAAATACTTAGAAAAGTAAACGTTCCAAGACTGAACCAGGAAGAAATAGAAAATATTAACGGACCAATCACAAGTACTGAATTGAAACTGTGATTAAAAATCTTCCAACAAACAAAAGCCCAGGACCAGATGGCTTCACAGGCAAATTCTATCAACCATTTAGAGAAGCACTAACACCTATTCCTCACAAACTCTTCCAAAATATAGCAGAGGGAGGAGCACTCCCAAACTCATTCTACAAGGCCACCATCACCCTGATATCAAAACCAAAGATGTCACAAAAAAAGAAAATTATAGGCCAATATCACTGATGAAAATAGGTGAAATTATCCTCAACAAAATACTAGCAAACAGAGTCCAACAGCACATTAAAAGAATCATACACCATGATCAAGTGGGGTTTATCCCAGGAATGCAAGGCTTCTTCAATATATGCAAATCAATCAATGTGATAAAACATAGTAACAAACTGAAGGAGAAAAACCATATGGTCATCTCAAGAGATGCAGAAAAAGCTTTGGAGAAATACAACACCCATTTATGATAAAAAAAAAAGCTCTCTAGAAAGTGGGCATAGAGTGAACCTACCTCAACATAATAGAGGCCATATATGACAAGCCCACAGCAAGCATCATTCTCAATGATGAAAAACTGAAAGGATTTCCTCTAAGATCAGGAACAAGACAAGGTTGCTCACTCTCACCACTATTATTCAACAAAGTTTTGGAAGTTTTAGCCACGGCAATCAGAGAAGAGAAAGAAGTAAAAGGATTCCAAATTGGAAAAGAAGTAAAACTGTCACTGTTTGTTGACCACATGGTACTATACATACAAAATCCTAAAGATGCCACCAGAAAACTACTAGAACTAATCAATCAATATGGTAAAGTAGCAGAATACAAAATTAATGCACAGTAGTCTCTTGCATTTCTATATACTAACAATGAAAAATCAGAAAGAGAAATTAAGAAATACTCCCACTTACCATTGCAAATAAAGAATAAAATACCTGGGAATAAACCTACCTAAGGAAGCCAAGTACATGTGTGGAGAAAACTATAAGACACTGATGAAAGAAATCAAAGACAATACAAACAGATGGAGAGATATACCATGTTCTTGGATTGGAAGAATCAACATTTTGAAAATGACTATACTCTCCAAAGCAATCTACAGATTCAGTGCAATCTCTATCAAATTACCAATGGCATTTTTCACAGAACTAGAATAAAAAATTTTACAGTTTGTATGGGGCAGAAGACCCCAAATAGTCAAAGCAATCTTGAGAAAGAAAAACACAGCTGGAGGAATCAGGCTCCCTGACTTCAGACTATACTACAAATCTACAGTAATCAAGACAGTATGGTATTGGCACAAAAACAGAAGTATAGATCAATGGAACAGGATAGAAAGTCCAGAAATAAACCCATGCACCTATGGTCATCTTACCTTTGACAAAGGAGGCAAGAATATACAATGGAGAAAAGACAGTCTCTTCAATAAGTGGTGCTGGGGAAACCTGGACAGCTACATGTAAAAGAATGAAATTAGAGCACTCCCAAACACCATACAGAAAAATAAACTCAAAATGGATTAAAGATCTAAATGTAAGGTCAGAGACTATAAAACCCTTAGAGAAAACATAGGCAGAACACTCTATGACATAAATCACAGCAAGACCCTTTTTGACCTACCTCCTAGAATAATGGAAATAAAAACAAAAATAAACATGAAATGAACCTTAGAAGCTTTTGCACAGGAAAGGAAACCATAAACCAGATGAAAAAACAACCCTCAGAATGGGAGAAAATATTTGCAAATGAAGCAACTGACAAAGGATTAATCTCCAAAATTTACAAGCAGCACATGCAGCTCAATATCAAAAAAACAAGCAACTCAATCCAAAAATGGGTGGAAGGCCTAAATAGACATTTCTCCAAAGAAGACATACAGTTAATCAACAAACACATGAAAAGGTACTCAACAGCACTAATCATTAGAGAAATGGAAATCAAAACCTCAATGAATTATCACCTCACACCAGTCAGAATGGCCATCATCAAAAAATCTAGAAGCAATAAATGCTGGAGAGGCTGTGGAGAAAATGGAATCCTCCAGCACTGTTGGTGGGAATGTAAATTGATACAACCACTATGGAGAACAGTATGGAGATTCCTCACGAAACTAAACATGCAACTACCATATGACCCAGCAATCCCACTACTGGACATACACCCTCAGAAAAACATAATTCAAAAAGATACATGTACCACAATGTTAACTGATGAACTATTTACAATAGCCAGGACATGGAAGCAACCTAAGAGTCCAACAACAGATGAATGGATAAAGAAGATGTGGTACATATATACAATGAAGTATTACTCAGCCATAAAAAGGAAAAAAATTGAGTTATTTGTAATGAGGTGGATGGACCTAGAGTCTGTCATGTCATACAGAGTGAAGTAAGTCAGATAGAGAAAAACAAATACTGTATGCTAATACATATATATGCAATCTAGAAAAATGGTACTGATGAACCTAGTGGTAGGGCAGGAATAAAGATGCAGGTGTGGAGAATGGACTTGAGGACACGGTGGGGGTGGGGGAATGGGAGGCTGGGACATAGTGAGAGTAGCATTGACAGATATACACTACCAAATGTAAAACAGATAGCTAGTGGGAAGCTGCTGCAAAGCATAGGGAGATCAGCTTAGTGCTTTGTGATGACTTAGAGTGGTGAGAGAGGGAGCATGGGAGTGAGGCTCAAGAGGGAGGGTTTATGGGGATATATGTATGCATATGCATATAACTGATTCAATTTGTTGTACAGCAGAAACTAACACAACATAGTGGCAATTATACTCCAATAAAGATGTATAAAAGTGTATATGTATCCTACATAGGAGAAGCTAAATACATAAAGCAAATATTAGCAAAAATAAAGGGAGAAATTGACAGTTACACAATAATAATAGGAGACTTTAACCACCCTTTTCATCAACTGACAGATCATCTAGACAGAGAATTAGGAAACCGTGGTCTTAAATGGCACATTAGATCAGACAGACTTAATAGTTATATATAGGACATTCCATCCAAAAGCAACAGAATACCCATTTTTTCTCAAGAGCACATGGAACATTCTCTAGGATAGATCACATACTAGGTCACAAAACAAATCTCAATAAATTTAAGAAGATGGAAGTCATATCAATCTTTTCCAACCACAGTGGTATGAATCTAGAAATTGGCTACAAGAAAAAAACTGAAAAAAAGTACAAACATATGAAGGCTTAGATATGCTGCTAAGAAACTAGTGGGTCAGTGAAAAAAATCAAAGAGAAAATCAAAATATACCTTGAAACAAATGAAGATGGAAACACAATGATCTGAAATCTATGAGATGCAACAAAAGCAGTTCAAAGAGGGACATTTACAGTGATACAAACCCACCTTAGGAAACAAGAAAAATCTCAAAGAAACAATTTAATTTTACACCTATAGGAACTACAAAGAAAGAACAAACAAAATTCAAAGTCAGTAGAAGAAAAGAAGTAATAAGAGCAGAAACGAATAAAATAGACTAAAAAAATGAAGATCAATAAAACTAAGACTTGTTCTTTGAAAACATAATCAAAACTAATAAAACTTTAGGCAGACTCATCAAGAAAAAAAGAAAGAGGGCCCAAATCAACAGAATCAGAAGTGAAAGAGAAGTTACAACCAATACCACAGAAATACAAAGGATCATAAGAGATTACTATAAACAATTTTACACTAATAAAATGGACAACCTGGAAGAAATGAATAAATTCCTAGAAATGTACAGTTTCTTAAGACTGAAACAGGAAGATATAGAAAATATAAGCAGACCAATTACCAGCAATGAAATTAAATCAGGAATAAAAATATTACCAATAACAAAAGCAAAGGACCAAACAGCTTCACAGTTTAATTCCACCAAAGATTTAAAGAAGAATTTCCACTTCTCCTTCTCAAACTATTCCAAAAAAGTTGGAAGGCCAGCATCATTCTGATACCCAAACCAAAGATACAACAAAACAATTACAGGCCAATGTCACTGAAGAACATAGATGCAGAAATCCTCAACAAAATATTAGCAAATCAAATTCAACAATACAGTAAAAGGATCATACCATTTGATCAAATGGCATTTATCCCAGGGATGCAAGGGTGGTATATCTGCAAATCAATATGATACAGTACATTAACAAATTGAAGAATAAAAATAATATGATCATCTCAATAGATACAGAAAAATCTTTGACAAAATTCAACATCCAGTTATGATAAAAACTCTCAAAAAATTTGGTATAGATTGATCATACCTCAACATAATAAAGACCATGTATTTACAACCAATATCATACTCAGTGGTGGAAAGCTGAAAGCATTTCCTCTAAAATCAGGAACAAGACAAAGATGCCCACTCTTGCCACTTCTATTCAGCATAGCACTGGAAGTCCAAGCCATAGAATTAGACAAGAAAAAGAAGTTAAAAGCATCAAAACTAGAAAGAAAAAAAGTAAAACTGTCACTGTTTGCAGATGACATTATACTATACATAGAAAATCCTGAAGACACCACCAAAAAACTATTAGAACAAATAAATAAATTCACTAAAGTTGCAGGATACAATATGAATATACAGAAATCTGTTGTGCTCCTATACACTAACAAAAAATGAGGAAAACAAATCCCATTACAATTGAATCAAAAACATAAAATACCTTGGAATAAAACTAACCAAGGAAGTAGAAGATCTGTACTTGGAAAACTATAAGATATTGATGAAAGAAACCGAAAATGACACAAACAAATGGAAAGATCTACTGTGCTCATGAATTGGAAGAATTAATATTGTTAAAATGACCATACTCTCCAAGGTAATCTTCAGATTCAATGCAATCCCTATCAAAATACCAATGGCATTTTCCACAGAACTAGAACAAATAATTTTTAAATTCGTATGAAAACATGAAAGTCCTCAAACAGCAAAAACAATCTTGAGAAAGAAGAGTAGGCCTGGAGGAATCACACTCACTGACTTCAGACTATACTACAAAGCTACAGTAATCAGAACAGTATGCTACTTGCACAAAATAGACACGTAGATCAATGGAATGGAATAGAGAGCCCAGAAACAAACCCACACTTATATGTCAATTAATGTATGACAAAGGAGGCAAAAATATACAATGGGAAAAGACAGCCTCTTCAATCATGGTGATGGGAAAACTGGACAGCTACATGCAAAAGAATCAAACTGGACAACTTTCTCACACCATATAGAAAAATAAACTCAAAATGGATTAAAGACTTAAATGTAAGACCTAAAATCATGAAACTCCTCAAGAAAACATATCTTTATGTTCTTTGACATCTGTCTTAGCAATATATATATATATTTTTTGTATCTGCCTCCTCAGGCAAGGGAAGCAAAAGCAAAAAACGAACAAATAGGACTACACCAAACTAAAAAGCTTTAGCACTGAGAAGGAAATGATCAACAAAACAAAAAGGCCACCTACTGAATGGAAGAAGATATTTGGAAATGATAAATCTGATAAGGGGTTAATATCCAAAATATTCAAGCAACTCAATATCAAAAAATCAAACAATTCAATTAAAAAATGGGCATAATACCTGAATAGACATTTTTCCAAAGAAGACATACAGATGACCACAGATACATCAAAAATGCTCAACATCACTAATTATCAGGGAAATGCAAATCAAAACCACAATGAGATATCACCTCACACCTTTTAGAATGGTAATCATCAAAAAGACAACAAACAAATATCAGTGAGGATGTGGAGAAAAGGGAACTTTCATGCATTGTTGGTGGAAATGTAAATTGGTGCAGCTACTATGGAAAACAGTATAGCAGTTCCTCAAAAAATTAAAAATAGACTACCATACCATTCAGCACTTCCGCTTCTGGGTATTTTCCCAAAGAAAATAAAAACACCAATTCTAAAACATATATGCACCCCTATATTCATTGCAGCATTATTTGCAATAGCCAAAATATGGAAGCAACCTAAGCGGCCATTGATAGATGAATGGATAAAAAAATGTGTTATGTATATACAATGGACTATTACTCGGCCATGAAAGGAATGAAATCTTGCCATTTGTGACAATATGGATGGACCTAGAGGGTATTATGCTATGTGAAAGAAGTCAGACAGAAAAAAACAAGTATTACATGATTTCACTTATATGTGGAATCTAAAAAACAAGACAAATAAACATAACAAAACAGGAATATATTCATAGATACAGAAAACAAACTGTACATGTATACATAGATATGGGGGTGGTGGAGGAATGAATGAAATAGGTGAGGGAGAATAAGAATTGCAAACTTCCATTTATGAAATAAGTAAGTCACAAGGATGTAATGAACAGCATAGGGAATATAGTCAAAAATATTGTAAAAACTTTGTAAGGTGACAAATGGTTACTAGCCTTATTGTGGTGACCATTTTATAATGTATAAAAATATTGAATCACAGACACAGATACACAAACACACATAGACACACACACAAGAGAACTGGTTTGATCCTCAAACAGTCTGCATAATCTAATATTTTGGAAAAGATATTTTGTTTTCTGTTCTGGAACACTATCCTTACTTTTTATTTTTGGTGAGAAAAAATTGTCAAAGCCCCAAAGAAAGAGAAAAGTACTGAATGAAGTCCTAGGTTCAGGAAAAAACAAAGAAAGGAAAAAAAATTTTAAATTAGAGGACAATTTAAGTGTTTCTTTTGACTTTGAGCTGCATATATTCCTATTTATTTCTATCTTGTTTTTATTTCTTATGTATTTATTATTTATACCTTTCTTATGACCAAAAAGATCCCCACAATGGACTTGAGAGTGCTTCGTGTACTTTCTTTTTTTGGGGATTATTCTGAGCTGGTCTCTATATCCAGATATTTGTCTAGCCAAGTGGCCCATTATCTCTTGCAAAAGGATTTAGATTAATTGCAATAATTATTTGGGGTATGCTAAACTGAACATATTCTTTTGAATATGACTAGACGAGTTTTTTCCCAATTTATATATTGGCAACACACCAGGAATATCATATTTACAATTCTAAATATTTCTATGAGTCACAAAAAAGACCGCCCAATCTCACCCCAGGGTGCTCTATTTATGCCTTCTTTCCAGCTAGAAAAATCTATCCTTTCAATTGCTGTTTTGAGCCTGGTTTCTGTCTAGTAAGGTACTTTACCCTCAGTCCAAGATCTGAGCTAATGATCTCTGAGATGTTACCAAAATCTTTCTAGAATTCCAAGTATATAATATCAATCTTTCCATAGTTACTATGGAAACTATATCCTAGAAAAACTCAGTCACCTATTTCAGTATGACCTATCCCTTATAAAACTAAATTGGTCATTTTTAATAAACGTAAGCTTTTAAAATTGTTCCCTTACTAAATTGTTGGTAATTGTATTCATTAATATTCTTACCATGACCAACAGTACAATTAATATGAAACCAAGGCAGAATATCAAGATGGCAGTGGTGTAGTAGGAAAACCACTGGACTCGAAACCTGGGCACCTGGGATTAAAACAGACTGCATTTACTCTCTGACCTTGTTCAATCACTTTCTGAACCTCAGTTTCCTCACATGTAATATGCAGGTAATAACACTTACATTAACAGGGTCCTTGTTAAGATTTAATGAAATAATTTTATCAGAGTTAGTAAGTTGCTGCAAAATTGTAATTTTCCTTTTTCTCTTTTAGCAAGTTTCCTCTTTGAAATTGATAGTGACTAACAGATATTTAAAGATATGGAAACAAAGGATAGAGAGAGAATTCACAAACTGGATTCTCAGTCCCAGATATTCACAAATTAAATGGATTTGACTTTCTATTTTAATTTATTCACTAAAAATACAGAAAAAGTACAAATAATCATTGGAAGCAAGTTATGGTAGTATAATTATAGTACAAAGAGGTCTAGGAGTGGGAGGGAGCACCCAGTGGGAAAATCAGTTCAGCTCCCCGGTACATCTAATTTTCTCTTGGGAAATAGTCATTTCTCAAACTCTCTCATATTATCGATGTAGTATTAAGATTCTGGTTAACTTGGATGATCCTGAATTCTGAGTAATTAGAATTCTGAATTAAAATATTTACTTCTCTTCAATTTACAGGACATCTCAACTACTTATTTTACCCCAATGACTGTCATCAATCAACCTCTTAGTCTGATGAACTTCTTTATTATTTCAGTTGATGAAGCACCTTCTTCTGACATTAAGGCTTGGGTCCATCTATTGTCAGAAATCATAGTATGCATCCTGACCTGACAGGTTAGACATTTGGCTATGGCAGTTTAGAGTTGGAGGAAGAGGAATGGCTATTTTCTCAAATCTACCCAAATTCTTTAGGGTGATTATCCTTCTGATGTTAGGATGAGAATCAAGACAGAGGGAAAAAAATCAACTTTTTACATCCCTGTTTGGATGAGATGGCTAGAGCCAAAGACTTAGTCCCAAGCAACTCCCCTAGGCATTAGTGGTCACTTTGGAGACTTGCTGACCCTCATCTGGAGGCTCTATGACATTCCAGAGTGCACAGCCTTCTCTGTATATTATCATGGTCCCTAATAAAACTGCAGACCTCAACCGTCGATGGTCCCAACTCTGGTGCCTGCAGGTAAATATTTAGCAACTTGCTCTCAAGAAGAAAAAAAGTCATTATTTGCAGTGAATGCCCATCTCTGTAGTGTAAATACTCCCATTATCAACCAGAAGTAACTGAAAGTGGGTTTGGAAAGAGATGAACACACCCCAGTAAACTGGGTGGGGGGGGAAGTACATTAATAACTTTGTAATAACCACTTGTATTTAAGTGCAGTTCTCATCTGGAAAGATTGTAAGTGATATATCAAACACAATAGTTGTAAACGAGATTGTGTCACTTAGCTATTGAGAAGTTCTCAGTGGCTCCCCTTTGCCACAGGAAACATTTCAGAGCAGATGGGTGAACTTGGCATCTCCCTACCACCTCTATCCCCTTTCCAACCTCATCTCCCATTGCTCTTTCACCTTCAACCTGTACTAAAAATGTACAGACATATCCATAATATCTAAATGCTCCATATATTTTCATAACTCATTCCCCAGGTGAAGACCAATCATGAGTTCACACTCACAATCAACAAATGCTCCCAGGACATCTAGGAAATATTTTCTACTCTTTTGAATTTTAGTTCATCTAGTCCTTGTTACTTCTACAGCTCTCTGGAACTTTTAAAAATATGAAATGTATCAGGCTTTTTTGATTATTGAAGCTGTTGTAACCTACTACCTGATTTCTGGAAGAAGAAGCAAGAAAAGGACATTTAACATTGAAAATATTAAGGGCATGATCTCAGAATAGAGATAGTCTTTCCAAAGAAAAAGGAAATGGATTCTTTTATACTGACATGTATTTTATGTTATCTTTATCTCATTTCAAAGTGTTCAAGTAAAAACTTTATCACCAACCATGGGTCCTTGTACTGGGGCTTAATTGTTCTAATAGAAACAAAAAAAAATCATTGACAGCAGGAAGGTCAGTTCTGTGATATGTCATAAGCTCAACAAATATTTGTGAAGTTGGATATATGGATGAATAGTTATGAACAAGGTACTACAAAAATAATCTGAGGCCCTAGTTTTGAAGTTCAGTCATTCACTAAGTAAAGATGGCATTACAAATACTGGAAGCTGCCTATGAAAGGACACGGAGTCATGAAAATATATGGGAGCAGATCTTTGCTTGGAAAAAGAGAAAACAGCAAGATTTTAGTAGTCTTACAAGACTAGAATAACAAATTGAAAATCAGAACTTTCAAACACATGATCACTTTTCCTCACAGAATATTTGCTGAGTTCTGGGGCTACATGAAATGCTGGTGTGTTGGAGTTCCAGAGAAAGAGAAAAAAAGAAAAGAGAGACAGAGATAAGCTATCTATCTCTATCTCTGTATATATGCATATGGATATGTATATCTATCTATCTTATCATATACATCTATATATACAGATAATGTATATATATATATATATATATATATAATAGGAATTTATAAAAAAAGAGTCAATTGGATATTTTAAAGAGGCATTTCCTAAAATGAAGGGTTCATTCCATTTCAAAGACAGCATATCCCTAAATTTGATTGCACCCCACAAATCTTCAAAATATTTTTTAAATTAGCAAAACTAACATTAAAATAGATAAATGATAATCATAGTGAGAAGTGTTAACATACTTGTGTCAATAGCTGATAGAATGAGCAACCAAAAAACTCAGAATGATATAAAAAATCTGAGCATAATTAACAAACTTGGATTATTTGATAAATATGAAACACTGCAACCTAAAATAATATTTTTTCCAGGTGTACATAAAATACTTACCAAAATTAACTACATGCTAGGCCATTAAGCAACTTTTGATAAATTTTTAAAAATTAATTAATGTATTTATTTATTTATATTTTTTGGCTGAGTTGGGTTTTTGTTGCTGTGCACAGGCTTTATCTAGTTGTGGCAAACGGGGGCTACTCTTCATTGCGGCACATGGGCTTCTCATTGCAGTGGCTTCTTGTTGCAGGTCGTGGGCTGTAGGAGTGTGGGCTTCAGTAGTTGTGGCACGCAGGCTCAGTAGTTGTGGCTTACGGGCTCTAGAGTGCAGGCTCAGTAGTTGTAGTGCATGGGCTTAGTTGCTCCGTGGCATGTGAGATCTTCTCAGACCAGGGCTTGAACCCATGTCCCCTGCATTGGCAGGTGGATTCTTAACCACTGTGCCACCAGGGAAGTCCTGATAAATTTCAAAGGATTGAAATTTTTTAGAATATCCTTTGACCACAGTGGAATCAAGAAAAAATCAGTAACAAAAGATGATTAGAAAAAAATTCACTACCAGGAGATTAAAAAATAGATGTGTAAATAATCCATGCATCAAAGAAGAAATCACATGGAAAATTAAAATATTTTGGACTGGATGATGATGAAGATATGCCATATCAAAACTTGTGGCGTGCAGCTAAAGCACTACCTAAAGGGAGGATATTTTATACTTCTAAATGGAGAAAATGAACGAAGTCAGGAAATCAATGATTTAAACCTCTATCTCAAAAAATGAGTAAAGAGGAGTAGAGAGCCCATCAAGTCAAACTTAAGAAGAGTAAATGGAAATAAATAATAAAAAGGACAAATAAATGAAATTTATTTAAAAAACCGCATGCATATGATAGAGAAAATCAGCAAACCAAAAGTTAGTTTCTTGAAAAGAATTACAAAATTGATGAATCCCTAGCAAAACATGTCAGGAAACAAGGATAAATCATCAATGTCAAGATTGAAAAGGACAACATGACTACAGATCCTATAGACATCAAATGATAGTAAGAGGGTATTATGATAAATTTTACACTAATACATTTGGTAATTTGGATACAATGTACAAATTTCTTAAATGAATATTACTTATTACAACTAAAAAAGAATTAAATACACTCTGAGCAGTCTAAGATAAGATCTATTTTTTAAATGAAATTTGTTATTAAAATTACAGATTAACTCTCTCATAAACATAAATGCAGAAACTTTTACACAAAAAGAAAACTGAAACCAGTGTTATATAAAAATAATAATACAATATGCCCAATAGATTTTATTCTGGTTTTGGAAGGTTGATTTAACATTAGAAAAATCATTAACATAATTCACTACATTAACAGAAGAAAAACAGAAAAATAGACTTCAATAGAAGAAAAGATAGCATTTGACAAAATTCAACATCTATTCATGATGAAAATTCATAGCAAAGTAGAAATAGAAGAGAACTTCCTTAACTTGATATATAAAAATGTTATATTCAATGGTGAAATACTAAGAATTTTTCCTTGCGATCAGGAGTGCATATAGTATGATTCAATTTATATAAAATAAAAAAATAACAAAGTTAAATTATCTGTGTTAGAATCCATGATAATGATTACCTTCTGCAAGAAGGGAGCAAAAGGAGGACTTCTGGGGTGCTGGTAATGTCTGGTTCTTGATCTGTTGTGGTTATAGAGTTATATTCATTTTTTGAAAATGTATTGATCACTTATTGAAAATTTATAATATGTAAATATTATATGTACAGGTATCAACAAAAAGTTGGTTTAAAAATATTCAGATGGAAGTTTTAAAAATCCAACATGTATTTCAAATATCTGGCACTCTCTCATGAGATAGCAAGTTCGATTCTTCAATGCTCAGGGCAGTTGTTTGCCATCATGTTGACCCAGCCATAGAAAGGGCTGAATGATGGACGTATTGGGACCTATTTAGAGAAGTTGAGCTCCTTAGACAATGGGAAACCATTCAGGCCTTTCATCAGTTTCCTTATAGCTAAGTGAGCTTTTCCATCATCCTTTCCAGTGCTCAGATAATGCAGTTCCATTTCAGGAAACTTTCCTACTGTGTGTAGCTGTCCTTTGACTCTCCAAAGGAAAGGACTGGTGAGCTATCATAGATCTATTTCTCACAGTCCTGCCCCTGATGGGATAGGAGGCAAGGTGAAAAGGCGAAGCCTCTTAAAACTCAAACCAGGCAGGAGCAGAAGCTAACAATAGCCTGACGGGTCCTCTGGTCAAAAAACATTCCCAGGAACTTCCACACCAAGAGCAGTAGCTTATGCTTGAAGTATCAAGTCTTGAAGCTAGTATTCGAGGAATACTCTCCAAACAAGTTGCACATCTCCTGTCTAGACCTAGGCCTAAGAATGCCTTTCCAAATGTCACTGCATTCTAGCATCTGTTCAGGAGCTCCCGCAGCCTTGCTAGTGGTCAGGTGGAGTGGTGGCATAATTTGCAACAAGTGTTGTTGACCACTTATTTTCTTAGAATGGAAAGCCAGTCAGCCAGCTTTAGCAACACAAACTATGTGGCTTTTTACCCTTTTTCTAGCAGGTAACATGATTTTGATAAGCTACCTTCCCATTCTTCCAAGAAGTTCTCGTCAACTTATTCCAATTCACAGCTCTCTCTTGCTTTTCTGAACTCTGAAAGCACATAGGAGTGATGGTCAGCTTAGAAACTGGCTGCTTTCATACACACACACACACACACACATTTACAGCTTGGAACCATGTATTTTGTACAGATGTGATATCTGTGTAGTACTTAGTTTCTCAGGATGGCCCATGAGGCCTGCTTGATGTAAGTGCATCCAGAAGTTTCATATTTGTAGTCTGATGAAAACCCTTGTCTTTTTTTAGCAACATTTAGCAGGAGACACAAGCCTTCAGAGTTTTATCTTGACCTGACAGAACCCTATCTGTCCTTGGAGATAGAGGATGGTCTTCTCTCTGACCTGCTCTAAACTCCTTACTGTGGCCGACAATCCCAAAGCAATCAGGCTCCTCGCTAGTTCTCCAACATCCTTGCTCACTCCATTCTTTCCCTCTTTGATTATTATTCAGCCACACTGACCTTTTCTCTTTTCTCATATATTCCAAAGATGTTCCTCTCTCCACCCTCTTTACTTGCTCTTTCCTCCACCAGGAATGTTCCCTCCTAAGACTTTAACTTGACCAGTTCCTTCTCATCATTCACATATCAGCTTAAGCATTATCTCAGAAAGACCTTCCCTGACCACCCAATCAATCTACAATGAGTTATTCCCTAGCTTTTCTCTGTTTAATTTATTTATTCTCTTGCTTATGGTATATCTACCCCACTGTACTGCACAGTCCATGAATGGAGGGATCTTGTCTGTTTTACCCATTCTTGTGTCCCAAGCCCTCAGCACAGTGCCTGACACACAATAGGCAGTTGCGTGAGTCTGAGTCCTCTGAGAAGGAGAAACCAAGGATTAGACACCCCAGCAACTTAGTGGAAACACCTATAAGGGATAAAGGGGATGGAACAAGAGAAGGCCGGGAGAGGTTTTAGACTGTGACACAGGTCTGACACCTGTGAAAGGATAGAGGGAAGGAAGGAAGATTGGGTAGGAAGAACCTCAGACCACAGTGCAGTTCTGAGCAAGTCTTGGCCAGACTGAAAGGGGGGCACACACAAAGGTTTCCCATTAGAGAAGTCCCATGTTGGGCAGAAATAGCCTGGCTCCAGAACCCCACCATGCTCAGACGGTGGCTGAAAGTGATCTTGAGGAAGCTGGATCCAGAATGAATCCAAAGGAGCAGCACCTGAGGCTATCGTCCACAAGACTCCCCATGAGGGTTCCTTGAAGAGAGATCTGAATAGTGAACTTCTGTGGCCTCCCCATCAGTTTATAGATATTTGTTGACAAAGGAAAAAATATATAAATGCATGGATGAATCTCTGAAGTCCATGCTGGAGGCACTTTCACGGACTAACTGGACAAATTGTTGAGCTCTTCAACTGATCTTATGCAGGACTGACTCTTCCTAATCATCACTTCTACGGACAGGACCCACATTTGTGCTGTGTGTAGGTCAGGGGCCACTTCTGTGCTTGATGCCTCACAATTAAGACTGTAATTGATCCGTAAATTAGCATTATTATTATTCTTGTTTTCTCTAACCAGGTGATAACCCAAGAAGGCTTACAAATGTTAATTCTTTCCCTGTTTTCTCTGACGTTCTTAGCAGAGTGCTAGGCACAATGTAGTTCTAAAGTAAAAATCCCAACCTTGAAAGCCTACTGAGCCAGGCATGCTATGGAGATGAGTGAAGCAGGTCTGGCGGGGAGTGGTAGGGGCTCTGATGCACTGGAGTGAGCTTGTCCCATCCAGATGGGATGAGTGCTATAGAGGGGTAAGCCGATTATCTCCAGGTGGGTATGCAGACTCTGGGCTACCAAATCAAGTGATGCCAGAAATCTGGATTTTTATGTAACATCTCCTGATTTTCAAATGTTGAGAACTAATTGAATATTTCTTAAATACTCTAGGCCAGCACTAGCCTGGCCAAGTAAAACATGCCTGTGAGATGATTTGGCCACCAGTAGTCTCCATTCTAGACCTCTGTTGACAGACAACATTCTAGATCTTTAAAAGTCACCGTTTTGTTAAAAAAGTTTTGTGGCAGTTATTCTTGGAAGTCTTCTCAGAACCAGCCAATGACTCGCCATTTATGTCACTCCCCAGTATCCTGGATCCAGAGAGCATGAAAGAGAATTGACCATAAATGTCTGAGTCACAGAGGTCAGGGGACTCATGGGGCTGGGGTAAAGTCTTCCATGAAATACAAGGTGACAGACATCACTCTGCCAGTGTGTGAGCCAGTCTGCCAGGGAGAGCAAGGCTAAAGGTAAACAGATGGATCTTACTCCCTTCCCAGAAGGAGGATAAAGTGGCCTCAGCGGAGGGAATTCTAAGGCATATGTCACTTTCAACATATGTTATGACCGACAGCTAGAAAACCTAATTATTTTTTGGTGGTAAGCCACATGATTAGAAATTCCAAGGGGTAAAGGTAAGGAAAACAATGGTAAAGCTCATTAGCTGTTCAAAATTACTGGAACTTTAAAGTAGTAATAATAAATTTTTAAAACCCTTCAAATAACAACAGCTTAATCCGTTTCTTTCCTGCACACGTACACAGTTCATGCCCAATCATATCTTTGGTCCATTTTGAACATGTTAATGAGAATTCTGACACTTAACATAATGATCATTTTCAACACTCAATCAGGATGCACTCCAGGTTTGTGGTGTTGATGGTGACTCTCTGCTTGTAGCAGAAGCATGAAGAAATCACAGACCCAGGGGAATCCAAACATTTGCCAGAGTCTGACACACAGTAGAAATATCAGTTCTTGGATTCATATACTTATCCACAAAGCTATCGGAGGGAACTGCTGTGCCTTCGGGTCTACAAGAGGCTTCTAAATTGTGCTAGTCTTTCAGAGTAAATCTTTGTTCATTCCTTAAAATTGTGACTCTAATCCAACAATGCTAACAATCTGCTTCTGAAGTTGCAACTGTGTTTTCATCGATAGTTCTATAATCCTTAAATTTTGTATTTATTCATTTGTTATTTATTTTATTGCATGATGATTGCCTTCTGCAAAAGGTATCTGTCCAGTTTTAACATAAATAACCAAACTTATGAAAGTACAGTGATGCTTCTTGCTTTTTATCTCTCTCTTGAAATTTCAAGTTCAATGTATTTCCATGTTTTGTCACAACCGTAAGAAAGCATCACCATGTAAACAAGCACTCTGACAAGTTGGGTTTCTCAGTCCTTCAATTCCCCGAAGTCTTTGATCTGAGGAAGCAGCTCAGTGAGTCTCGTCATCCAGTTTCTCCATCTGAAGGCATAAAAATAAATGGCATCTGCCCCACGCTGCTTTAACTGCTTCCAAATATCTCATAAACTGGTGCTGTCTGTGGGGACTGGCTGGGAGAACAGTCACCACTGAAATCACTTTCTGCATTACATCACACAATGGACTCGCCCACAGAGGTCATCGTCCCAACCTTCACAGGATGAGGCAATGGTGGTCTGGCACAGCAGCCTGTGCTACTGACTGCAATAAAGCGTCAAGCTGCCTCTTCCCTTTTTTCACCACAGGTGCCCCATTGGCAAATGAACTCGTCTTTTCCATGTGCAGACAAAATTTCTCAGACTCATTATAGGTATGTAGTTAGGACTCAACATCTCAAGTATGTCAGATAATTACACATGCATATATCCACACTTATGCAAGGATCTGTACTCATGCCGTTGTAAAACCTAGCATTCCCATAGCCTAGTCCTGAAGACTGTCCTCCCGCCTAAGCTTCTAGACTCTCTTTATCCTTGTGTTCATTCTACAAATATTTAGTGAGAACATACCATGCTTAAATGCCTAAATTTACCTGTTACTTGTTGAGTCTTTAATTGTCAACCTCAATCTTTTTCCAGTGACAGCACAAATAGGACAGAGGGGTTTATTTTCAAATGGTCTTGGCAGAAAGTGACATAGCAATTAGCGTCTGTAGAAGAATCCCCTGCTATGTCATCAGTTTACTAACTTCTGTGCACTGGAATTGAGGTTGCTGCCAAGTGCAGCATTCTTTTTGGAAAAAAAATAAATCCTAGTTTAAAATCCTCTACATGATCATATTTCACTTCACTTGGCAAAACTCTTCACTCCTTTGATTGAGACATCAATTGCTCTTTTTTTTAAACTCTCACATAGTAAATCTTGCACATTTCTAAATCCTTCCTGAAATATTATATTGACTGTATATGTTCTACCATAGGTATCTTATAATCCTTGACCAAAATGCTTTGTGACCTGCTGTGTTTAGCCATCTGCAATCTCCCTCTTGGTCCACATCTGCTCACTGCTAGACAGCTTGCCTTCGCTATAACTGTTACACATGACAAGTTATTATCGTGTTTGCTATTTTCTGCCATTGGCAATTGTCCTCTTTTAAGGCATGCTGTCTCCTTAGACCACTTTTGAGCATGTACATGACATGAAAAGAAATGACTGAAAAAAATTGCTGAAATGCTAGGGCTGGCTGTGGTTTTAAGTGAAACATCTGGGCTCATTCAAATCATCCTTCCTTCTGATGTGACTTTCTTTGCATGGCTGACAAAGGCAGGGGATTTGGTCAGGGAGCCTTTCCCAGGAGTTACTGGAAAGGGGAATTTTTCCTTCAGGGACTGTGTTTCTAGGATCCTTGACACTCTTGGGCAGAAATAAGTGCACCTCGTGTTTTTCCCTTCACCTTGTCCTGGTCTGCTGGTAGCTTGATGAGAAACGTCTCTGGAACTTCCTTTGACAGGAAGTCTAGAGAAGGGTCACCCAGGGGCAGAGGCACAGTGGAGAGAAGTGGAGAATCCTGGGGAGACCTGGCTGTCATCTGCAAAACTGTGTGAGGGGACAGGGTTTGTTTGGGCTGACTGCAGATTGTGGACCAGAGTCTAAAGATGAAAAGGCAGATTTCACTGCATCAAAGGCATTAACCGCTCCTGCTTCAGGTCTCAGCTGAAAGAGCACTTGCTTGGAGAGGCTTTCTCTCCCACCCAAGCTACAGAAGATTGCCTTCCATTGATAGTCATGTCACCCTGTTTATTTCCTCAAAACAGTTATGAGCTAGTGAGGTTTTTCTTGTTTATTTCCTTATTATTTTTTCTTGTTCTCCCCACTGGAAAGTAAACTCCATGACAGCAGGCACCCTGTGTATTTTGTTCGCCCACCCATCTCCAGAACAGGGCTGGCCACACAATTTGTGGAGCCTGGTGCAAAATGAACATGTAGAGTGCTTTGTTCAAAGAGCAGAAAATAAATGCTGCTGAAGGCACTAAGGTATAAAACTTGTTCCTTTCTTGAGTGATCTTTCAACTTGCTATTGCGTTTTTGATTTGCTAATTTAATGACATTCTAAGTAAAGAAAAATCGAAATTGTAAATTATTAGCATAGATTTTACAGTTCATCTTTGTATCATACAATGCTAGTTTTTTGTTGTTTTTTTTTTAAAGAAGAATGGTTGTATTAGTCTCCTAGGACCGCCATAACAAATTACCACAAACTTCTTGGCTAGAACAACAGAAATTTGTTTTCTTGCAGTTCTGGAGGCCAGAAGTCCAAAATCAAGGGGTTGGCAGAGTCACTTCCTCTCCGAAGTCTCTGAGGAAGATTCCTTCCTGGTCTCTTCCGACTTCTGTTGGCTCCAGGAATTCCTCGTCTTGTGACCACATAACTCTGATACCTGCCACATGACCTTCTCTTCTTTCTTCCTGTGGGTTTCTCTTCTGCGTGTCTCTTATAGGGACACTTGCCATTGGATTGGGGCCCCCCTTAAGTCCAGGATGACCTCATCCCAAGATCCTTAACTTAATTACATCTGCAACATAATTACATCTTAAACATGATTTTTTTCCAAGTAAGGTCAGATTCAGAGGTTCCACAGAGGTTGGAACGTATCTTTTGGGTGTCATCATTCATTCCACTACAAGAAGATGAAAGCATCAGTGCCATGCTGATAAGATGGGAATTTATTTGGATGAAATTTCCTGGTGGGTAGTCAGGAAAATGATAATTTGAACACAGGGATATCAAGTGTTGCATTTGAAATTATTTAAATTGCTATAATGTAAAACCCTCCTCTCTCCTTAAATTTTCAGTCAGGCTATTACAAACACACACTCATACACACATACTCATACACACACTGTTTTAAACTCTCCTGTTTGTATGTATATATATATTTTTTAATAGATAATTATTGGAGTATAATTGCTTCACAATACCATGTTAGTTTCTGTTGCACAACAAAGTGAATCAGCCATATGTATACACATGTCCCCATATCCCCTCCCTCTTGAGCCTCCCTCTAGGTCATCGCAAAGCACCGAGCTAATCTCCCTGTGCTATGCAGTTGCTTCCCACCAGCCAACTATTTTACTTTCGGTAGTGTATATATGTCGATGCTACTCTCACTTCGCCCCAGCTTCACTCTCCCACCCCATGTCATCAAGTCCATTCTCCATGTCTACCTCTTTATTCCTGCCCTGCAACTACGTTCATCAGTACCATTTTGTGGAAGACCTAAATAGATATTTCACCAGGGAAGACATACAGATGGCCAAGAGGCACATGGAAAGATGCTCAACATCACTAATTATTAGAGAAATGCAAATCAAAACTGCAATGAGGTATCACCTCACGTCGGTCAGTATGGCCATTATCAAAAAAGCTAGAAACAGTAAATGCTGGAAAGGGTATGGTGGAAAGGGAACCCTCTTGTACTGTTGGTGGGAATGTAAATTGATACAACCACTATGGAAAACAGTATGGAAGTTCCTTAGAAAACTAAAAATAAAACTACCATATGATCCAGCAATCCCACTACTGGGCATATACCCTGAGAAAAACCATAATACAATGCTAGTTTTAAATGCAATTATAAGAGCATTTAACTCATATGCAAAATCACGAAAATTACACAATTCATATTTCATAGCTTATACATGCATATCTATGTCATTTTTACCAGAACAGTGGAAATGCTGCACAAAACTAACTCAACAGGTTTTGTTTGTTTGTTTGTTTGTTTGTTTTTTGCGGTACGCGGGCCTCTCACTGTCGCGGCCTCTCCCGTTGTGGAGCACAGGCTCCGGACGCGCAAGCTCAGCAGCCATGGCTCACCGGCCCAGCAGCTCCACGGCATGTGGGATCCTCCTGGACTGGGGCACGAACCCGTGTCCCCTGCATGGGCAGGCGGACTCTCAACCACTGCGCCACCAGGGAAGCCCTAACTCAACAGTTTTGTTCTACTTCGTGATGTGTTCTACCGATGCTCTCTACCTTCAGCTTACCAATGAGTAAGGAAGGACTGAAAGGAAAAAGAACTCTACGTTGGCCTATCTTTCCCTTTCCTTTTATGGCATCATTTCAACATGAAGTGGTTGGCTAACACAGGGAAGGAACATGAATAAGAAAGGATGTGAAAGGGTTCCTTGGTCCTTGTTCTGGTTCAAAGAAGAAACAAAGAGCATGGCCTTTAGAATGTCAGCATCCCCGCTGACATCCCTCATCCCCGCTTTCCTCAGTAGCAGCAGTACATACTTTCCTTGTACTTGCTTTGAGTCTCCCTGAATGCCCATGTATTGCGGGTCACTGAAATGTTGTGCCCATGGGACATCCCAAACGCTCTATGTGAATGAAAAGGTGAAGTACTGTGGGCGTCTCGTCTGCTCATATCCATGCTCCATTGGACTTCACTTCCAAAACATAAGTTCAGTAAAAATATCCAGAATTGCAAGATAGCCACAGCCATGCATTAAACCAAATGTGGGGTCATTTGATTGCACCTTGCCTGTGCCCATGAAGCCAGCCCTGGTCTATATCCTACCATTTGAGAGTACACTGAGCACAGAGGATGAGAACATCCATTCCTGTTGAATAGAGGGATGATCAATTCAGAGCTGTCTATGTGCAGAAATAAGGGACCTCATGGCCCAGATGAGAAAGAAAGAGGTAGAGAGGGTAACTCCAGCCTTCATTCCTAATAGTATTGCTATTCCTAAGACTACTTGTACCTCTTGCCCTTGAGTTCAGTGAAATTTCCATACCTCCTTATAATAAATTTCCCCTGATGTATCTAGTTCAGAAATTATCAGGCTTTTGCAGCTGCCTAACAAATTCATTTTGTGCCCTGGCCCACCCATGACTCACTCTCCAGCCCACAAAACTATACAGTCCTATGTACATGTCATGAACTTTCACATTTCCATGGTTTTGACCATAGAGATGTTCTTCTTGGGATAGCTATGCTCTCTCTTTTCTAACAGACCAACTCCTCTTCCTCTGAAAGACTAGCTCTTGTGTGGCACCTTCTCCAGTTCTCACTTGAGATAGTTGCTTGAGTATCATTTTGGTGAGAAAGATTGTTGACATTTTCTGTCCCTGAGATCTCCTCCTGGGTGGGGTGCAGACTTGTTCCCTTCCATGTTTCTCTTGGCTGGAACCTAATACAGTGCCTGGCCCTTAGCAGATGCTGGCTGTCTGTTGCATGAGGGTTAGTTGCTGACTTACCAAATTACCGTATGTGGTTAGGTCTGGGAAATGTGTTGGGCCTATTTTTGGAATATCTCAGTTGGTTACCACTTCCCAGTTCTTCCTGCTCTTGTTCAAAGATGGTTCTTCATTGAGAACTCTTTTAGATGATTGTGGGAATTATGTAAGGCACTGGTAGTAGAAGCGGGTGTGGACAATAAAAAGAGGCATAGTGAAATGGGCTTGGAGTTAAGCCATTCAAGGGACCATCTGGGCTCAGCTGTGCCTACGGTACTTTTGGAACAAGCTATTTATGAGGTTATAGACCACAGGTCACTGACTATGACACCCACATTCATTCCTGAAAAATATGACTCAGTTGTAAGTCCTCTGTATGCACAGGAGCAGGAATCTGAGGGGGGAGGAGTATCTATCTATCGCAGTTGCCATTCACAAAATCCCCAGACTGTCTCCTAAGTAGCCTGCTTCATTCTTCTTGTCTGGTCTGATCCCACTGGGAAACAGTCCAGGGAGTTAAATATTTTCACTGAATATGGCTGTCTACCTCCTTTGACAGGGTGTTTGGGAGGGGGTCTCTCTCAGTGAGACATTGCTAATCACTTATTTCTCATCTCAATTGAGAATTACTATAAAAATCAATCCTCCTTTCATTCAGGACACAGAGTTTTTAAACTATATCTGAAATATAACTGATATTACCATGATTTTAGGGAAAAAAACCCCAGAACAAAAACCTTTACTCAGCCATAAAAAGAAACAAAATTGAGCTTTTTGTAATGAGGTGGATGGACCTAGAGTCTGTCATACAGAGTGAAGTAAGTCAGAAAGAGAAAGACAAATACCATATGCTAACACATATATATGGAATTTAAGAAAAAAAAATGTCATGAAGAACCTAGGGGTAAGACAGGAATAAAGACACAGACCTACTAGAGAATGGACTTGAGGATACGGGGAGGGGGAAGGGTAAGCTGTGACAAAGTGAGAGAGTGGCATGGACATATATATACACTACCAGACGTAAAATAGATATCTAGTGGGAACAGCCGCATAGCACAGGGAGATCAGCTTGGTGGTTTGTGACCACCTAGGGGGGTGGGATAGGGAGCGTGGGAGGGAGGGAGACACAAGAGAGAAGAGATATGGGAACATATGTATATGTATAGCTGACTCACTTTGTTATAAAGCAGAAACTAACACAGCATTGTAAAGCAATTATACTCCAATAAAGATGTAAAATAAAAATAAATAAAATAAAATAAAATAAGATGTTGGTGAAAAAAAAAAACCCAAGAAAACCTTGACCCTTACAAGATGGGAATCTTAATGAATGAATGACACATTTGTCAGGGCTTCTTTCTCATTGCTATCAAGAGTTGGCCATGAGGAATAGAATATTAGATCATGTGACAACTAGGAAGACACAAGTGAGAAAGGCAAAAGCTGGAAATTCTACATGAGACAGTAGCAAGCCCTGGAAATTCTATCTTTGTACTCACTTCACCACTGCACACATAAAGTGATTGCTTACTGAATAGCAAGAGAGGCAGGTAAAATTGGCTTTCATTCAAATGATCGGTGAAAGTGCCTCCCCCATGTTTGAAGATCTAGAGCTGTAACGTCCAGATAATGGGAAAAGAGCATCACATATCCTGAACCCTCCTATGCAATACAGTGGGGGAATCAGTCCCATTCTGTTTAATTCCATGATCTAATTGTGAGTGTAAAAATGATTATTCACGCTGTGAGCCAATCTCATCACTGGGTTATCTTTCATTAGCTCTGGGCATGTACCTGTCCTAATACCCCTCTGTCTCTGACTAAACAAGTCTGTGTCAAATAATGGTTAAACCTTCCACTGTTCCCCCAAAAGACTGAGCAGCAGCTGGCTGTAGGTCATTCGCCAACACCAGGAGTCATGTGAAATCCACTAACTGGGCACACATCTCCTGAGTGCACAAACATGCTTGTGCCAAACGGGTGGCCATGCCTCCCAACACCTTCAGGACATGCAATAATTTCATTGCTTTAAAAAAAATAGTAAGGAAAAATAAGACTTGGCTGAGGGCAAAATTGCTTTTCAAAGGGAAACTCTTTTCCCAGGGTGCACAGTGCAGACAAAACTTTCTGCATCCCTTCTGAAAATGTGTCTGGAGCAGTCTTCCAAGATGATTAATAGAACAAGTATTTTTCACAAGGGTCTGACCTTTGAGAGGAGCACAAGCAGACAAAAGGCACTAATGGCTAGAGAAGTGTGGAGAGCTGCAGGCTCGCAGGACACCCGTGTCCACACACGCACCTCTCATCAGAGGCCGTGACACACTGTGCTGTCCCTAGGGGAAAACCCCTAGGACCTTGATGCCTTTGAAAGTCTTTTTGTGTAATCATAAAGGCCTTTACCTGAGGAATATTTTCCTTCAAGTGATGGGACAGCCGGCTGGTGTATTGTAAGTGCAGAAACTGAAGACAAACAAATTTTGTCAGAAGATTATTTCACGAAGCTTTCAGCTCAGAGCCCTGGGCCACAAGTTCAGAAATAAGTTCCAAATGCAATGTGTATGTATCACTGGAGAAGGGAGCAAAAGAGGGTAGAGAGTTTGGGAAAAGGAAATCAATATTTTTGAGGACGTATTTTTTTTCATCTTTATAACAATTCTACAAGGCATCGTTCATGTTCCCATTGTACAGACAGGTAAACTGGACCTTGAAGGACATGGGAAGCTCCTACTGGTAGAAAGTAGTGGCAATGTAGAGATTCAGGCCCAGTTAGCTGTCATGCCCAGCCTTATTCTTGTTCCTCTATCCCAAGCTCTCTCAAACTGGGGAAGGAGGATTAAACAGGTAGGTCTTGGTAGAAATGCACCTGCTTACAAAGAAAGCACATTTCTGAGTGCACCAGCATGGGGTAGTGAGGGTCTCTGCTGAGTTGGTAAGTGTAAGCAATGCTGAACTTTCTTGTACTAAGCTGTATTAGTGGCCTCTTTATTTCCTGCTTTTCCTCCAACCTCTTATTATTTTGTAAATAATTTTAATTTATTTATACTTGGCTTATTTGTTGACTTAAAAATACTTGTTGTATACCCAATCTAGCCAGGTACTGTGCTAGGAGTTGGTGTGCAGAGATTGTCTCACCCTGGGTTTCCCTCAAAACAGCCTGAGACTAAGGCTTAAATGCAGATGGTTTATTTGGGAAATGACTTTAAAGGGCAGAGTGAGGGACCAAGGAGAGTGAAACTGGGAAGGGGGAAAGGCAATATAGGGACACATCATAGAGCTGGCCACCAGTGCAAGTGGCTGGTGTTGTATGTTGGTACCTTGTGAAGAGTGTACAGAGGCATCAGAAGGAGAAGCATCTTTCCATGGGCTCCTGGACTGCTTCGGTTGGGAGTTACCCCACAAAGCATGAGCACTTGCACGCTTCTGGGTTGCACGTTTGTGAGTGTCAAGCAGGTACCTGCAGGTATCCCACCCCAGGAATTGAGGGGAGCCCCCAGGCAGGAAGACAGGTGGTTGGTGCAGGCTTGACGTGTACACTGTCAGTGAAGAGCAGAGTGAAACTTGTGGAACTCTTTGCCAGAGCTGTGAGCTGAGGCCAAGAAGGTGCGAGATGGTGAGTGCGATGTCTGATGTAGGGAGCTAAGTGGATACCAGGAAAAGCCTACAGTTTAGTAAGGGAGATGCATATTCAATAAATTAACACACTATGTAATTACAACTTTTGATAAGCTACTGTGAAGGAAAAGGACAGATACCAGGAGAGAGACTAACAGGTCAGCCTACCTAAACTTGGGATGGTGAGGGCAGCTTCTCTGGGGGAGTGACATTTAGGCTGAGACCTGAAGAATGAGCTAGAGTTGAGTGGCCAAGAGGGATGGCTGAGAAAGGGCATCACAGAGAGAACAGCCTTTGCAAAAACTGGAGGCAGAGTAGATTTCTTTTTTTTTAATATCTTTATCGGAGTATAATTGCTCTACAATGGTGTGTCAGTTTCTGCTTTATAACAAAGTGAATCAGTTATACATATACATATGTTCCCATATCTCTTCCCTCTTGCATCTCCCTCCCACCCTCCCTATCCCACCCCTCTAGGTGGTCACAAAGCACCGAGCTGATCTCCCTGTGCTATGCGGCTGCTTCCCACTAGCTATCTATTTTACGTTTGGTAGTGTATATATGTCCATGCCACTCTCTCACTTTGTCACAGCTTACCCTTCCCCCTCCCCATATCCTCAAGTCCATTCTCTAGTAGGTCTGTGTCTTTATTCCCATCTTACCCCTATGTTCTTCATGACCTTTTTTTCCCTTATTTTCCATATATATGTGTTAGCATACGGTATTTGTTTTTCTCTTTCTGACTTACTTCACTCTGTATGACAGACTCTAGGTCCATCCACCTCACTACAAATGACTCAATTTCATTTCTTTTTATGACTAATATTCCATTGTATATATGTGCCACATCTTCTTTATCCATTCATCTGTTGATAAACAACCCAATCCAAAAAATGGGCAGAAGACCTAATTAGACATTTCTCCAAAGAAGATATACAGATTGCCAACAAAGACATGAAAGAATGCTCAACATCATTAATCATTAGAGAAATGCAAATCAAAACTACAATGAGATATCCTCTCACACCGGTCAGAACGACCATCATCAAAAAATCTAGAAACAGTAAATACTGGAGAGGGTGTGGAGAAAAGAGAACCCTCTTGCACTGTTGGTGGGAATGTAAATTGGTTCAGCCACTATGGAGAACAGTATGGTGGTTTCTTAAAATACTACAAATAGAACTATCATACGACCCAGCAATCCCACTACTGGGCAAATACCCTGAGAAAAGCATAATTCAAAAAGAGTCATGTACCAAAATGTTCATTGCAGCTCTATTTACAATAGCCCGGAGATGGGAACAACCTAAGTGCCCATCAACAGAGTAGATCTTAATGAGCTACAGAAATGGAAAGATGCCCAACGTAACTCAGCAGAGAGAGGAAGTTAGAGAGAGGAGTGAAACACACCTGGAGAGGTAGGCAGTTGGTTTCTGGACTTTTCTCTCGGTGGAATGAAAAGTCACTAGAGGTATTTTACTATTTTTGAAAACTCTCTATGGTTTTTATGAAAAAGAAACATGTGCTTTGGATTAGGGGAAGCGGGGAAGCTTTTACAAGGCAGTAGCAGAGTCTGAAACAAATGTTGGTAACTCAGATGAGGCAGTGACGGTGGGGAAGGAGGAAAGTGAGCTGGTTAGAAAGCTATTTTTCCTTTGAGAGAATGTGGTCGTGGTTCAGTGTGGAGGACGAGGAAGAAGATGACTCTCAGATTTCCATCTTCGGCATTTATTCAGTCACTTAACAAATATTGGGCTGGCCAAAAAGTTTATTCGGGAATTTCCGTAACATCTTATGAAAAACCCAAATGAACTTTTTGGCCAACCCAATATTTATTAAATGCTTACTACCTATGGGGCATTCCTCTAGATCATAGGATCCAAAGATTGATAAGACTCCACTCCAGCCCTTGAATGATTCACAGTCCAGCGAGGTAGACAGAGAAGGAGACAGATCATTTCAGTAGTGGGCAGTAAGTGCCATGATAGCCGCACATCCTGGACTTCCCCAAATGTTGACACAGTCAAGGTTACTGCCACACATCCAGGTGACCATAAATGTATTCCGTTTGAGTGGCCCTAGCAGACCACCTACGAGTGGCCCAGAACACTTCAGCAGATTGATCCAGAGAGGAACCAATTTCTTGTGGGTTCTTTTATCCTTGCTGGTTAATTATTGGCTTCTCAGCCACCTCGATGTATAGAGTCTAATTCAGAGCATTCACTGCTAGAAAAGGGAGTGCTAAATAGATTGGAGCTCTCTGGGGTTAGCATAGCAGGGTCAGTTTGTAAGGAGGTGTTCCTGGCATGATACGTTGGTAATTCCTCTTCTGTTTTCTTCAAAACACCTGAAGCCACGACTTGTCACCAACAGTGCTGTCCTCCAGCTGGCCTTCTTACCATTATTGACCAATCATCCCAGGCTGAACTATGAGATGATTTTTATGAGGTTGAAGGACTTCCCTCAAACACTACTGAGCTTGAGTCTCCACGTCCATAACCATTTCCTTGAAGGTACCTCAACCTGCTGTAAGATTTGCATTTTTTAACTTGCAATAAGATATCAAACAGCATCTCTGAAACCATTCTAGGTATGCCTTTTGTCAGCCTTTCTTGGTCAAATATAGCAAAAAGTGCTACCCCTAGAGGAATAAGAAAGAGATTTCTCAGCACTATTAAGACTGGGAACAGCACTGTATCAGGTACACTTGCCACAGCTGAGAGTTTAAGACGTGCCCTCTCTCATCCTGGCTGAGAAGCCATGGGAAACTGTGTATTAACTTCTTTTTCTGAGAAGAATTGCACTATAGGGGGTTAGTAGCGATGGTGGTAGCACTAAATAAAGTGCACCTGTAATTCTAGGTCTTGATTCTCCTTCAAAGTTATTGTATCATTAGCTTCCATTCAATATCCTAGAATCAAGCTACATTCACTTGATATCTACCTGATTGGCTGATAATCTTAGTGACAGACCCAAGGCTAGACAAGGCAAAGATAACTGCTTTTCTCATGAAATGACTCTGGAATTACTTTTTCTTCTGAGTTCAGGGAAGATAACTGTGCTGGTTTTAGTGCACTGTTCCTAAATGTACTGAGTACATTTATCTTAAGAATAAGAGGCAAGACTTGAATCACACTACTGAACAGGTGCTGAGGCTTAGTGAGGACAAATTTTAAGAAAAGGAAAGAAAGGCAGTGGAGAGAGGATCTAGGCTCTTCTTGCAACCTCCCTGCCTGGGGCCCCATCCCAAGGAGTTGACCTCTGTGTGTGACCCTGGTGTGGTCTAGACTTGGCCGGAGGGCACTCCGTGCTTGGAGATGAGCATGCGATCCCTGTAAGGTCAATCAGAGACCTCCGTGAACCTCTGAGAAAAGTACTTTCTCTTTCTCTCTGATCTCACCCAATCTGTGGGTGGGTATAAGCTTGGAGATGTTAGTGGTGTATTGCTTCCACATAGAGAGACCCTGCTTGCTTGCTTGAGTAGGAAGCCAAGCAGAGGTAAGTAGAGCTGAGCCGGGGGAGGGAGGGAGAAGGGGGAGAGAAAAAAAGGTTGGAGGAAGGGAGTGGGGGAGAAAGAGGAGAGAAAGAAAGAGAGAGCGAGAGACAGAGACAGAGAGACAGAGATCAAGACCTGAAGGCAGTAGCTGAAGCCCTGAAGACAGGGGTGCCCCAAGGGAGCTGTTTCTTATGGAAGCCAATGAATTGCACTTATTTGTGTTTGTATCTCTTGTAGCTGAAGGGTCCTGGCAACTACGTGATGCTGTTTGGTCACTGCATTTCAGCGAGAATGCAGGCAACCCAGATGCCAAAGAGTTCCTGTGCTATGAAGTCTTTGCTGCCATGGGAAATCATGTTCTTTGACACATGTTCAGTGACAGGGGAAAAGGCTCCAAATAAAAAGTTAAGTGAACAAAATTTTAAACTGTTTATAGCGCAGGATTTAGTTTTTTGGTGACATATATTTATATCATTGTATAAAAGGTAGGTTGAAATGAAATAATCTGGAATTTGAGAAGTGGTTATTGCTGTAGAATTAAAATAATTTTAATTCTCTTCTTTAACCTTTTCTTTATTTCCCAGGTTTTCTACAGTACACATAAAACTGCCTGTATAATCTATAGCTAAAAGGCGTATTAATAAATGTCTGAAAACTCATACTTTTGGGTTAATGCAAGTTAGCTTTCAGTTAGCCCACAATGCACCCCAAAATGTATTAAAGGTTATGTTTCAAAACACTTGAAAAATTTAGTATCTGACTTCCAAGTGGGATCCTTTAGGTGCTTGTACATTTTATTATAATGGACTCTGCCTATATCTGTAACCCCGTGGCACTTTTACTCAAACTAGGGATGAAAACTGTACCTTCCACAAGGAGCAAAAAGGGTCCAGTTATTATTACTGCAGATATAAAGATAAGGGGCAAGTTTTGAACCCTCTATATATGGGGCAGTTGTGTCATCTGGAGGACATTTCTTCTCAATTTTATCTGACAAAAACGCTGGATGTCAAATTCTTAGATAAACAATACCAAATTCCTGTGGGGGAACAGCAAGTCAAATAGGAGATACTTGTTCTTGGCATAAAAATATATATTTGAGAATTAACTTATCACATTTCACAGCTCATTGTAAACTAAGAGGGGTAGAGAAGAAAGGGGCAAAGGCTGCTCTAATTACTCTCAGTTTAGCATGTAGAATGAAATGAAGTTTCCTGGGGTAATTAATCAAGTCATGATGGAAAGCTAACACACACTGGACACTTTTTTGGGGGCTGGGATTTGGTGGAAATTGCCACTGCCTCACAGAGGACACTGTCGTCGGTCTGGCAGAAGGTTCTCCCTTAGGAAAGAACACACAGTTACACAGGGTCCAGCATTCAAAATCAAGCCTTCAGGAAAACAGCAGCAATCATCTGGCGTTGCTCTTGCTGAGTTTTGGCTTCAGGTCTTGCTGGTAACAAGAGGCTTGCGAGTTTCTACGGTGTGTTGGGTGGAAACGGTCTATGCCTGGTGATTTTCACAAACAGATGAATATACTCCTATTTCCAAGCATGCAGTTCAGCCACTTGGACTCCAGCAATAACCTCCACTCATTTCAAAGGAACTGGTGTAATGCAGCCCTTACTATCTGAGCTCATATCTATTACGAAAATCAAGCTGCATGTTTTTCCAGGTGCTACCATCTTGGAAACAAGGCACAAGGGGACCAAAAAATGTGTTTCAGAACCTAATGTGAAAGTCTCCAATTAGGCTCCTTCTTCTTTTTCTTAATCTAGTTGTTGCAAACTGTTTTGGCTAAAACCTGAACATACTTAAATGTCTTCCAACCCTGTATACTTTCTACGCTTACTACTTATGTGTTATTTTGGAAATGTTTTTTTTTAAAAATCCCATCAAATTAAACATATACTTGATGCTGTAGTCTACTTTGGTCTTTTTTTTATTAGTTTGAGTGTGAAATTAGGCAATTGTCAGGAAAATGAGTACAGTAGAATGACTAAATAGCAAATGGTCCAATGTCAGAGGAGTTCTGAAACCAGACCAGGAAAAACAGCAACACAGAATTCAATGCCGTTCAGGGACTTTGATTCTCTATCTGTCTCTTTCTGGTGTTCCATGTTTCAGGCCAGTCCTCCCCCCCCCGCACCCCCAACAATACAAAAAGCAAAGAACAGCTCTCCTGCTGAACACTGTGCTATTCCCAGCTATATTTTCTAAACCTCTGGCCCAGTTAGTCATATGTCTGAAAATGCATAGAATATATCCTCTTAAGCAAGAGTGTGACTCAAACTTTCGCTACATACTTGCAAAAGAACTTTGGCATGCCCCATCTCTGAGGAGGCTGGTGGGATTGAGATTGGACCAAAGAGTGGCTGGATGCCTCTGTGAACACAGAGGTCTTTCCTGAGATCAAGGCTGGGTGGATCCAGAGGGTGGGGCCGCCCACTGGGCACCGCATAAAGTGGGAGGGGCCTTAGTGTTGGGGAAAAATGGAATAGAAACTGAAGCAATCAAAGCATGGTTGCTGCCAAGTTTCTCCTCCTCTTTCTACAGTAAATTTGGAATCTGCCCTTATCTCTTTTACTTCACCTCCCAAACTCAACTGGAGTCCATATTTGTTCTCTGTACCCAATTGTACTACATTCCACCTCCCAGAATTTAAGCCAGTGTCTTGACAGTAAATTGGTCACTTTCATCACACTACAAACCTTCTAGCTCATAAAGCCCCCTCTTATAATCCTACAATGATACCTTATTGCTTTCCCAAATGCTTCATGAATCTTCTCTGGAAAGCTTTCTCTTATATTTTCAAACCTGGACAACTCACCTATTCTCTCCACATTATTCATCAAAATTATCAATCCCAAACAAACAGGCCATTTTAGGATTACTGGGAAACAATGAACTTGATTAAAAAAATACTAAAAATTACTCTATGATGCAGAATCACTTGAGTTGATGGCCCTGGAATCAAGAACCCCCCTGAGAGTTATCACTATAGAATGACTGAAGGTGAATTAATAGACACCTCTGAGTGGTTGTTCAAAATGGTATTCCTTTTTTTTTTTTTTGAGAGTACCTTCTAAGATTTACTTCTGTTGTTTAATGGTTCACAAGAAATACATGATCGCTGTAGATTAGAATACATAGATAAGATAAAAGAAGGCAATAATAACAAATTAGCCATATCGCCACTACTGGACTGTTGATGTTTTTGGTGTATATCCTTCAGGTCTTCATACTAATATATTTCACAGTCATACACATGAACACATGTGATAAGATATCCTGAGTAAGCCAGAGCTAAGATTCAGATATGTTTGGCATATGCTACTGTCACCCCTGCCCACCTCCTTCTCTTCCCGAATGTATATTTGCTTCCACATGAATCACATGGAGACTGGGAAGCCTTATGAGAATGGAATTAAAACAGGTCCAAAATAGGTACATAGGTACTTATGTTTGTACATATGTACAAACATATGTACATAGGTACATAGGTACTTATGTACTATGTACATAGGTACATAGGTACTATGTACATAGGTACTTATGTTTGGCAAACTATGTTTGTGTCTGGATGCTGTTCCCCCAATAGAAGCCAAATTATCAAAGAGGATCTATGGGATTCCTGAGAAAGAATTCATCCTAAGTGTCAAGATCATTGGGCCAAACATAGAAACAAGGACTGAAGGAGAAGTGTCACGATTCTGGATTCAGGGTGTAGCTATAATTTCAATCCCCATCCACGCCACCCTCAGTACCCCAGCTTAGCGCACTCTGGAGAAGAAAACACTGAGCTAGCAAAAGTAAGCGCCTAAAATCTAGGATTCCGACCAACCTTGTAGTAGGACTCCTTTAACTAAGCATGAAAAGAGAATCAAAGAGCTAGTAAAACTCAGGCATTAGTGATAGCTGTTCTTAATGGAAGGTCCATAGACTGCTGACACTCAACCACACATACAAACACTGAATCGTACTCTACAATCTTTTTTTTTTAACTTTTTATTTTATACTGGAGTATAGTTGATTAACAATGTTGTGTTAGTTTCAGGTGTACAGCAAATTGATTCAGTTATACATATACACGTAACTATTCTTTTTCAGATTCTTTTTTTAAATGTAATATTTTATGATCATTGATTCACATGAGTAAAATATTTCTGTAATATTTTAAATGGTCTCAGTATATGTTTTATCATCATTAATTTATTAGCAGTAGTTCAGTGTACATGCTGTAGCTAAATATTTGGGTACATGCTAAATTATTTAATTAGGATGAATTCCCAGAGGTGAGATTGTGAGTCAAATGGAATACCCATGTTGAAGGCCTGTGAAATGAACTATATCTGTATCATCTATATCTATATCTATTGAAACAACTTAATCCTACTAGCACCGAATGAACGTGGCGGATGAAATATATTCTTTTAATCCATGTTGACATCCCTGTTAGAGTAATCCTCTCCCTTTCTTAGAACCAGCGCCTACTGTAGATAACATGGATGTGTTAAACTGAATGGATCTGTCCACATTTGCAGCACCTAGTCCTATCTTAGACCGATGTGGCAGAAACTGCTCTGTGTGTAAATCATTAACCTTGGCTGGTCTTGTTCCTCTCCACTCTGCGAGCCCGTATCTAACTTGGCTACTCCCCAGTACAATTTTTTGAGTACTGCATCTCCCTCCTACTTAATATCACAATTAGGGGATAATTCTCATCCCTGATATATTATTTTACTTTTCCCCGGATCTGCTCTTATTTGGAATTTCCGTTCTGCATTTTCAAACTCTGTGAGTGTGTCAACTTACAGTAACACTGTGTTGAATTTGAATTCACTCACATCTGAGCCTTTTTAAATTACGTGCCAAAAAAAAACCCCATGAAGCATTACCATTAACAACAGTGCCCCGACACTGCACATCTGCTCCCTCCTTGCTTTTGGTTTCTTTCTGTGAGCTAATATCTGATTTCATCAGTATCCTCTATTCTTGCTGTCTCTGTCTTATTCAATTTTATAAGTGCATTTCTAAGCAACCCAGTTGTTTAAAAGAGGACTGAAAAATACACCATGAAACGCAAACTTTGTCTTCTGTTACTTGGCAAAGGTTGTAAAGACTCACAGTGGTTACATGGGAATTAAAAAATTAGCACTCTTACACATTGGTGGGTATAAATTAATATAGTGTTTTCAGAAGTTTAATTGGAAAAATATACCAAAATCCTTAAAAAACATTTTGTATATGCAATTCTATCTCTATGAATTTATCTGGTGAAAATAACTGAACAAGTAGACAAAGATTAATGGAAAAGTATGTTTAGTGAAACATTGTTTATAAGAAAAATTGAAACAAATATAACGTTTGATAATAGGGGATTGTTTAAATAAAATATGGATATGCATATGGATATCCATATGCACCTGGAAATATATGCAGCTATTAAAAGTGAAGACAAATCTGTATTTACAGTAATGGAAGAACATGAATGATATACTGTTGAGTAAAAACAGCAGGTTGCAAGAGTGATTGGTGTTGTGTGATCCCATCTCAGTAAGAAAGACATTAGCATTTATTTACGTAACCAGAGTAGAAAAGCTGCATCCCAATTTCATTGGAATGCAGGCTGAGCATGGACACTAGAGAGAAGTGTTAAGAATGCCTGCGTCCTTGGGGGAGAAAGGAGAAAACAGAAGAGGAGGCCTTGGCCAGCCTATGTATAGGTTGGATCCCTATAGAGATGGGGGCATTGTCTCCAGTTTCAATCCAGAGTAACACATGGCTCTGAACCCTTGAGCATGATGGGAGTGGCAGTCCTGGTTCATACCTAAGGAGGGACAGCTCTGGGAGCCCCAGGAGACAGCATCTTAGGCAGAGCAACTTGGCCACAAAGAGCACTGACCACAGGGAGTGGCTTGTGGAAATATAAAAGCCTCTTAAGAAACTGTGATAATGGCCTTTCCTCCTTCTTCTATAGGCTAAAGCAAGTCAGATGACCATAACAAGGTGAGGAGGAAGTGAAATACACTCTACCTCTTTTTTTTGGGGGTGGGGGCGGTCAAGTCATATGGCAGAGGCCATGAATTAAGGGAAGGATAAAGAATCATTGCAGTCTACCACACCTACGTTTTCTCATACCTTGGACAATAATCACATAATATTTGTATAATTATGCTCATAAAAATTGTGTGCTAGATTGTTACACTAGTGGACCCCAAAGAACCATGTCTCCTGGTGTTCATGCCTGTATTAATTTCCTAGGGCTACTGTACCACAAACTGGGTGGCTTACAGCAAAAATTTATCCTCTCACAGTTCTTGAGGCCAGAGTCTAAAATCAAGACTGGCATGGCAGAGCCACGCTCACTCCAAAAGCTCGAGGAGAAAACCCTTCCTCTCCTCTTGTAGCTTCTGGTAGCTCCAGGCATTCCTTGGCTTGTGGCAGCACTGCTCCAGTCTCTATCTTGGTCTTCACATGACCATCTCCCCTCTGTCTGTGTGACTCTCCCTGTTCTTATAAGTACACCAATAACATTGGTTTAGAAGTCAACCCTACTCTAGTAGACCTCATCTTAACTTGACTGAGTCTGCAAAGACTATTTCCAAATAAGGCCACATTTTGTGGTATGTGGGATTAGTGCTTCAACTTATCCTCTGTGGGGACACAATTCATCTGGTAACAATGTCCTTGTGTAGTCCCTCCCACACTGATTCTAGGCCATGTGACTTTCTTTGGGCCACAGGATAGTATAGAACTTGATATGGAAGAGATGTGATGTGCACTTAAGCACCAAGCCTAGCCATCTTGAAGCGCTACCTCCATGAGTGAGGTAGCCTGGTGTAGCCTCTTTGAGGGTGAAAAGATCACAAGGCAAGGGAAGCCCAGATAACACAGATGTCTCAGCTGGATCCAGCCAACCTCAGGCTGAATTCGTTCACATAAGTGAACTCATGTGAAGCCACAGAACTGCCCAGGGAAGTACAAAATAGTGAGAAATCATAAATTATTGTTTTATAGGAGATACTGAGTTTCAGGGTGGCAGTAATAGAAAACTGATATGGTTAGTTATTCTCTTTCCTAAGGTCTAACCACCAATCAGATCTGATGTTTCCCAGCCCACCAGTTCTAGAATCACTGGTTTTATTGGAATTGAAAAGAACTTTAGAGATAATCCAGTCTGATTTCTTTGTTTCACAGATAAGAAAAGTGAGCCTCGGTAGCTGAAGCAATACCCTAAAACTATGCTGCTGTAAAGGCAGGCATCAGTCTCCTGTCTCTTGGCTCTGTGCTCTTCCAACATTACCACGAGGTCACATGCTCTAATATGAAAGTGCTACTCCGAGGGTGGGGCTGGCTCATGGTCACACAGCTATTTAGTGTCAATATCAGGGCTAGAAATCAGGTTTCCTAGCTCCTCACCTAGAATTCTCTTCCTTTGGGGGGATGGTGAACCTACAGAGTGTGTTTTTAACTCAGGCATTTAACTGAGTATTGTCCTATGAAATGTTATCTTTGTGCCAGAGTGGGGTTCGGGGGGGAAAATACCATCCCTTATCTTTCCTACTTCTGAAATTTCTTTCTCTTCCTTTTTCACTTTCCCCTCCTAAGTCCCCCAGCCCTGGAAATATGAGTAAGAGTTCCTAACCCTCCCCATCAGCCACCACTTCATGCAGGATGGATTAATGAGGTTATGTCTCCAAAGAACTTTGAGTTCCTTGGAAGAAAGGCATCAACATGCAAAGTGGTGGTTGTTATTGCGATTACTTCACTGAGTAGGGTTTCACAGCTGTCTTGACGGAAAAGGGGCCAACAAAACAGAATGCCAGTTTCCCCCAGCAGAGGAGCAGCTGGAATGGATTATAAATGAGACCTGTGTGCCGGTTCTCTTTTTCGTCAAAGCCCATCAGCCTTTCTCAATGCCCGGCTCTCCCCTTGACAGCCCAACAAACTCCCTGAGCCAGACAGGTGTGGGCAAAGGCACTATCTAAGCTTCACATGGATAAGCCTGCTTGGCAGGGGCAGCAAAACCCTATATTCTGAAATGGGGCCAACCCATTACAAGCGCTCAGTAATTCAATGGATTTCTCCAGTGGTGATTTGGGGTAAGTAAAACATTCTCATTGCTCAAAATTCCCTTCACTTTGTAGGACTAGAGGGACAGCTGACAGAGAGGGAAGAGGGTGTGCAGACTCAGACAGATGTCACATTGCCAGAACCAGAGCACCTCTTCCCACTTGTTCTGCCTTCTTCCTCTTTCTTTCCTCCTCCCGTGTCTCCCTCCCTCCCTCCTCCTTCTTTTCCTCCCTCCCCTCCCTCCCTCCCTCACTTCCTTCTTTTATTCCTTCCTTCCTCTCTTATTTCTTCTTTTCCTTCCATTTAACATATATATTCAATATTATGTCGGGCACCATGTTAGGTCCTGGAGGTGTAATGGAAAACAAGCAGTTCTTTCCTTCAGGGAATTACCCCTCCTGATGCAGGAGTGAGGGAGACAGACAAATGAACAGAAAATCATATTCCATAACATTCCAAAAAACCACATTGCTGTGGCAAGACTAAGTATATGGGGCCATAGGGATACACGGAAGAGCCACTCAACATGGCTTGGAAAGGGTCTTGGAAGACTCCTAAAGGAGCAATCGGAGACTGTCAGATTAAGTAGAGAGCCAGCTGAGGCCGTGTGCTCAGCAGGTACAGTTCCGTCTGTTCTACAATAGTATAAAAATTATTAATGTTTTTTTTGTGTGTGTGTGTCTGTGTATAAAAGAAAAACAAATGAGCATTCTAATGGTTTTAAGTGTGTTGTAATCATAATATTATTCATACATTTATTGAACACTTGCTATACACTAGGTACTACTAAAAGCTATGAATACATTGCCTCATTTAATCCTCATAACAATTTTATAAAGCAGGTTCCATGACTATGCTTATTTTACTGAAGATGAAAATTAGGCCCAGAGAAGTTATGTGACTGGCTCAAAATCACAGAATTAGCAAGTAGGAGCATCAGGTTTGCACGCAGGTAGCCACAACCCAGCGCCCATGCCTGTAGCCAGCACACAGTAGTCCCTTTTTTGCAGAGACCGACCGCCTCTCTATATAGGTGAGCTGTGTCCTGATCTGACTTTTATTTCTAATAGTAGGTCTATAATAGTAAGACATAACGATAAATGTTTGCTAACTAAAAAATATTTCCCCAAGTCCTGGAAATATGGATTCTCTGTGTTTGGACCTTTTGAGTTATAACCTGCCTTTAAGTTATCGAAACTTTTCTAACTCTGTTGTCTTCTCTCTTCAGCCAGACTGTAAGCCCCTGGAGGCCACAGACTTGTCTGTTGTTCTTTTCTGTCCTTGTCAGAACCCAACCCCACTCTCTACGTTGTGCTCCAAGCGTATCTGGCTGTGTCTCTATCAAAAGATTTATCACAGAATCCCTTATGGTTAGATTAGTTGTGTGCAAATTTCATATGAACTCTTGGGGGGATATTTCTGGGGCACACACAACAGATTTCCAGTGAACGCCTTTTGACTTGAAAACAGAAGGTACTGGTACAAGTTCAGGGCTGGCTGGTAAACCAAACCCAAATCAAAGGCTTTCAACCAGCTCATGCACTTTCTTCTACATCCTGTGCACTTCAGTTCTTTCAGCTCTTTTTTTTTTTTTTGCGGTACGCCGGCCTCTCACTGTTGTGGCTTCTCCCATTGCGGAGAACAGGCTCTGGACGCGCAGGCTCAGCGGCCTATGGCTCACGGGCCCAGCCGCTCCACGGCATGTGGGATCTTACCGGACCGGGGCACGAACCCATGTCCCTTGCATTGGCAGGCGGACTCTCAACCACTGCGCCACCAGGAAAGCCCCTCTTTCAGCTCTTGACAACCACTCCTTCACTGCCTGCCCCTGTGCAGCATTCTTCAGTTACACATCAAAACCACTGCCCATCATGCTCAGTTATAGATTTCCTTTGGAGAACCATCCAATTTGGGGATTTTTGTTTTCTTAAAATAATGACAATTTCAAATGCCAATAAAAGTGTTTTGATTTGCTTTCAAGTTTTTGTGTGTGAATGTTTGTTTTATTAATGCCAAGTGTTCTGTTTAAAGTATTCTAATAATCTGACTTGCAAATTTTCCTTAGTGCTTCCTGCTTAAATAAAAGTTCTTTGCTGATACAGAGAATGAGGGTGAATTATTTATTCAAAAGAAGTGAATATTACTGATCCCTTAGCTCTAATATGGAATTGGGCTCAGGCTTTTTTTTTTTAAATGCATTTGCTTAGTATATATTTTTATACATTTGAACTTGACAGCATCCCTATGTAGACACTGTTATCACATCCACATTACAGATGAGGAATCAGAGACTTAGGGGTTATGAGTGATTTGAAAATGGAATGCTGAGATGCAAATAAGTCTGATTTCCTAGTGCTCTTAAAAATTTGACTCTTATTGACCTAGAATTCTCGATTTCTCAGAGCACTCCAAGGTTGATTTCATTTACTTCCCACATACAGAGAGGAAACTGCTGGGCACATGTAGGTGATAGGCCTAAGATCAGAGGCTGCTGGGCGCTGATTCTGTTTGTTGCCAATACCCTACTCTTCATGTCTGTTTTGAATAATGGGGTCAAAGAGGGTAGGGATCAAGTTGTTCCCACTGGCTTTGTACAGAAGTGGGTCACGTTTGAGTGACACAAGTAAACAGACATTTAAGTATGTCTGAGCTCTATAAAAATTAGCTACATAAACAGCTTCTACCTTTTTCAGCTCACCAGGATGGTCACAGTGAGAGTAAGACAGGTAAAGTTAGCTCACCCAAGGCACAGAGCTCCACGTCTTTCCGTGGTTACTATACTTTGCTCCCCAGGCATATGTGACCAAATGGTCATTCCCCCGCACTCCTCAAAACTTTCTTCCATGTATGGCATTTCTTCTGAAGCAAGTCGAGCTTGAAGCGGACAGGGACCTCACAAAAATAAAGAAATACGGAGCTGGGGCTTGGCATCTGGTTGGATCCCATCCATTAGAAACTAAAATTATTTCAGAGTGAATCTGCCCTTTTTCATTCTTCTTTCCCTTATTTACCTGAAATCTGATAGGGACTCTGCAGAAAAATTGGCCTCTCCCTGTACCTCACATGTCGTGTGCAGGTAGAAGGCAGTGGTGGGAGTGGGGTCTGGCGTGGGGTGAGGACACCTGAGGCGGATGCTAAGCTACCACTCTCAGCACATGGCCTTGGCCAGTGACCTCACCTCCTCACGTTGACTTAGGTCGCTGACAGCATCCAATGTGGTACCTTCTCTAAAGCATCCCGCACAGGGCTCGGTTCATGGAAGGTACTTAACAAATGTTAATTCCAATTCTCCCTTTGTTCACAATGTTTTTGATGATTCTCATAAATTATTTTGTCCCAGATCTAATCTATATGTTAACCTTGCGTTTCCCTGTCTTGCCACGACCTAACTCTCTGCTCATGGACATTTCACTGGCTTAAGAGGGAATCATAAGTAAGAGTTTAGACCCAGGAGCAGGCTGCCAACATGTGGATGCCTAATCTGTCACTACCTGGCTGTATGGTCTTGGAAGAATCACAGAAGCTTACTGTGACTCAGTTTCCTCATGTTTAAAATAGGTATAAAATAATACTATCACCTTACAAAATTGTTACGAAGATTTGAGGAGTTAATCTACATAGCTTCTGAGAATATTGTCTGTCGTATACAAGTGCTCAATAACGAGCTAGTACTCCTTAACTAGCCTTTGCCTCTGCTTTCTCATGTTGTATCTGTAAAAACAGGAAAATTGATAATTGCTGCATCTTCCTTGTTCAACTGTTGTGAAAGAAGTAGGCAGTTAGGAAGGACCTAATATGTGCAGACACTAGCAGCTTATGAGAATCAAATATAAAACAGATTTAAAGGGGAAAGCAAAATTGGGTAAATCGTATAAAAGTCACTGTGATTCAAATTGACATTAGAAATGATTGAGGGAATTTTCATAGAGCTGAACACTTCTCCCTTTCACTCTAGGGAGATAGTTGTGTTGAAGTTTTTAGGGGCTGGGGATATAGAATAAATGTCATAACAAAAGCAGCAGATGTCACAGTCAGATTTTTTGAGATTGTCTGAGGCTTGATTGTCTACTATGGGACTACCAGTTCTCCCTTCTCTCTGGCCCTTGCACATAGCCTTCTTTTGCAGCATTTATTATGACTGATTTTATGAGCTGATGGGGTATGATGTGAAAAGAACCAGGAAACGGCCTCACCTCCCACTGGTTGGCATCTGCCCAAGGAGCCAGCCTCAACCCTTTCTGTTCCACGGGCTCCTTCCACATTCATTCCATCTGCTTGTAGCTCCCTGGAACCTTCATGTTGCTGATCACCTTCAGGTCTTGCCCTTGTAAAAACTTCTGCTTAGAAACCTTTTCTTGCTTATAAATAAACAGACAAACAAACAAACTCCGAATATTTGAAGTCTCAATCAAGCCATTACCTTCTTCACATCTCCTTCCCAATCACCTTCTCCCTCAACTGAAGATCGACTTGACCATGCTTTTCCTGGCACTCACTGCAGGTGGTTTAATAAATGCTGTGTAGTGTTCACAGACAGGGGGTGATGGGAACAGCTGTAACACTGCATTACTCTTGCCATTGAAATGTCTACATTCCTGATGATCTAGAATGCTTTATGGAAGGCAATATATCTTAATCATCTCAGCTTCCCCAGAACCTAGCAAAGTGCCTGGCATATAACAAATAATCAATAAGTGTTTGTTAAATGGATAAATGAATGAATGAATGAGGTTTAAATACCTCTTGGTCTTCAGAGAGCCAGGTAGAAAAAGCTAAAATCAAACTCATTTTACCACTTTGAGCTTCTTTAGATAAAGAGTACTGGGAGAGAGGCTCAAATTCTTAATGACAAGATTTTCTGGCAGATTTATTTTATTCCATCTTCTTATTTCTATGTCTAACAGCATTTGGGTCAGTATATATCACATAGTAGATGCTTAATAAATGTTTGATGAATGAATAGAAGATACAAGAGATTTCATTTTCAGCCACAAGATCTTGGTGGCATCCACGGGGAAGGTGACCCCCAGAGTCTACAGCCTGGATAGACAGTGAGAGTCAGGGCCAGATAATTCCTAGGAGATGTAATGGGAGCTGCTCCCCTGATTACCCCAACACCAGTAGGGGCATTAGCCATTCTGAGGCCCAATGCATGGAGGAAGGATCCCGGGGCGAACATCTCTACTCCCTCAAGCCATCCTACTCCCAGCAGTCCAGTCTCTCCCTTAGAACACACATAGTGAGCCCAATACTTTGAGTGAGATTAATACTCTTTCTCTTTTATTTTCAAGTATTTATGACCGGCTTCCTAGTCAACATAAAGTAAGATTATTGCAAAGTAAAAATAAAGGGAAAATTATTATTGGATTTTTGATACTCAAAATAGGATTTGCAGCAAGACAACAGCTGAAATCAGGGCTTAAGGAGCTAGGCTTTTCCAAATTACTCTGGTACCTGTGTAATATATCAAGCTAGTCCTGGTGAAACACATTATATGGTTTTATGTAATGTAGAGAAGAAAGGGACTTCAAGGAAAAGTTTGCCCATTCAGAGCTAAGGAATTGTGGAGAGAAGATGAGGGAGCAATGAATTCAGACAGGTAACGTCTCCTCTCTGGGTCCTCAGAACCTCATAGGGTGTGGAGGGCCAGTGGACAGACTGAGAGCACAGTAAGAGCACAAGGACTTTTGTTTTGGATGAAGACAACTGACCCTGAAACTATATAGAAGGTCTTACAGATTCAGAGTGTGGAGTGAGAAATTCAGGTTGATGAAGGGATTGGCCTACCGGTCTGAGCTTTGCCTATTTTCATCTGGCATGGATGCTCCTTTGCAAAGCCACAGACCTCCTGTAGGCTGCTGGGGCGACTGAGATGAGCCTGTAGCATCAGGACCAGCAATGACAGCCAGGGCCAGAAGTGGCAGAAATGGCAGAGACTCAAAGGGTCTTCATCAACAGGAGTGGAGTGGGCAGTGAGGGTAAGTCTTCAGGGAGGGGCCCCAGACTCTGAGCAAGCCAAGCAGAAATAGACCACAAGTACTTCAGCCACAGATGTCAGCTGCAGGAGCCAGCTGTGGACGCCAGCCATGGGGCGGTGCCAAGCATTCCTCAGCAGACACGAGGCACCTCACACCCCAGGCACAAGTGCAGATCCGGGGGTTCCCCTCCCCCGGTGCCATGGGCTGTAGGATCCGGAGAGAGCAGCAGGAGAGAGAGATGAGAGTTCTGAAGAGCTGAGTAGAGAAACAAGTGAATCTAAAGATTCTGTGTAAATGATTGGGCAGAACTAACCTGAAGACTAAATTGGACTAAATGGAGTTGTTTTCTTGCTACTTAAGCAGGTGAAGGGCTCATGAAGAAAGTCAGGTCAGAAACAAGAAAGTAACTAATTTGGGGGCCCCACTACTCACCGACAATTTTGATCTTTAGCGGCTTAGTCATGGGGCTCAGGAAGAACCTGGTTTGCCAGGTAAAGTGAGAAGCGAATCCATTCAACATCATGCCAGGAGGGTTTCCAGGGGCTTGCAACGCAGGCATTGAGGGGCTATTGGGTCTATGCCGCTTCCTTTCTTGCCTCTGAGCCTTCTCTATCCCCTCATAACACCCTCCCCAATCCTCTTTTCTTCCATCTCTTGACCTTCTCTTTGAAGAGAGAACATGCACGCAGGTGGGCAAGCTGAATCAGAATGGTGGTTTTGGAGGCTTTTCGGAGGTTTAGAAGGAGAACTGAACCTGAACTACATGAGCCCTCAGGAAGCACCTCTCTGACAGAGTTATAGATGCCTCCAAAGAACCTTACAATGGTATTAATCATTGAGCATATATTTCTGCTTTGGAGCCCAGGGAGAAATAGAAAAGGGAAAAAGAAAAGCTCTTTAGAGGACGTTTAGCTGATGCATGTTAGTGAATGAAGAAACCCTCAAAAAAGTTTAGCAAGTGGAACATTCCTGATGCAGTACGTTAACTTGAGTAACCTAATATAATAACGGCCATAAGGAAAAAACAAGTCATGCTCCCCAGAGACTATCTATAGTCATAGAAAGAAGATGTGAACTTTAAGTAAATAACTAATTAGAATGATCCAAAGTGTTGTTTTGACTAATAGTGGGGTCTCTATATGGAAATATGAACTGCCTTTGCTTTGAGGGTTTTCACACAAAATAATCCTGCTCCAGCGAAACTTCTGAGTGTTGAGTAAGTGACAAAGTCTTGGAAAGTAAGAAAGGGGATTGAAACCAAGCAATTTCAGGGTCCATCCATACGACAGAGACAAGGAGATCCTGTTCTCTCTGGCCTCTTTTTATTTGTGTGAACTTTTATCTCTCAAATATTAAGTTTAAATCAAATTCAGTTTGATGCAGTTTTGAGCCATGCAAGGGTGTGAGGATGGAGAACCTTGCATTTAACAGATCTCTCTCCTTAGAGAATACTTTTTGTACTTCATAATCCATTCGTCAATGATAGGACAGAAGTAGCATTAATTGGGTTCCTACTATATGTCAGGCACGAGAGTAATTATTCTTTATATCTCTTATTTCATTTAATCCGGACCACAATTCTAGAGCTGGAATAATGTCTCCATTTTACAGACGAAGGATCATTTTGCCCAGCCCTTGCATGAATTCCTGAGTTACTAGCATAAATACTTCTCCTTTCTTCTAATCCTCCAGGTAGAGAAGCCCCACAATCTGTCAGCATTGTCCACTTCAGCAATAGTCCCCTGAAGATGTAGAACATAAATTCCCACTTGCAGTTCAAGTCTTCTTTAGGCCCCCGGCTCTTTAGTACTTAAGCCGCTTGTCCTGTGCACAGCAGCACATGGGCTTTCTGGGACACAGATTAGATTGTACTAGAAAAGGGGCAGTCAAAGGACAGGAGAGATACTGAGTAGATTTCAGGGCATTGAACCTTGTTGTATAATTCTGAAACACAACTTATGTTCTTCTTATTACAAAAGTACCATATGCCCCTTATTTTAAAAAGAAAAATATTGTATAGTATATGATGAAAGTGAGATTGCCCTGAAATTCCACCTTCAAGGGATTGCCAATAACCCTTGGCCTTTAATGAAGAGCTGGCTAGAGAGGATGCATGGCTCCGTCCTTGATCTTTGCCATGGCAAGATAAAAATAGGACTCTGGTCAGTTTGAAATAGTGAAAAGAACACATCAGTTTGGGAGTCAGACAAACCTGGACTTCAGTCTCAGGCTTGATCTTAGGCAAGTTACTTCAATTCTCTGATTCTCAGCTTTCCTCGATGTTAAATGGGTGATGATAGCACTAATTCATAAAGCTTGGAGAGGCTTAAATAGTATATATGTCAAGCTCTCAGCAAGGTGCATGGCACAAAGCAGGCATTTAATAATTTCATTCAATAGAATATCACAGACATGCCAGATACCAGGATCCTTCTGTCTGCAAAAGATTACCAGTTGCTGAGACAATTCCCAACATCTACTTTTTTTTTTCCCCACTGAGTTAATGGCTACACTTCAGGCATATAATTTAGAGAATAAGATCTTGGTAAAAGTTTGTTGATTTTTAACACAAGGTGTCTATAGAAATTTTCTTCTGTTTATGTGTTCTTTGTTGCATGATTAAAGCTACTGTCAATAAAGTGAACACTCTAGAATTATTAATAATTATAAGATATCATTTTCAGACTCTCAAAATAAATTCTACTTCTGTAGTGACAGCTGCCCAACCCCACTTTTGATACATTGATAAACTGGAACCTTGGAACTGCCCTCTTTAGTCCTTGAGGGGAGGGGGTGATGCAATGTGAGAGCCATGGTGTGAGGAAGGTGTTTCTTCCTAATGAATGCCCAGCCATCCCACTTGGTTTGGTTGAAAAGAGAGATTCCAAGTCTCAGCCTCTGTGACTGCCAAGATCCTGTCACTTTTAATGTGCTCATTTCTAGCTGTGGACCCACGATGCCTCTTGAAACAAATTACTCTGCAATGATTGATCATGACCCACTCCCATAACTATGTTTGAGAGTTGGACAGAAATCCTGCCTGACAGATGATCTACACTGGGGCCAGAAGGCTTAAAGTGCAACATATCCCAACCTGCTTGCCAGTGTGGGACGTGTACTGGGACCAACCGAACAACTGTGTCAGCGGTAACATGGCTGAAGTGCTAAAACACTCACTGCTTCCTGCCTGCAGATGACCTCAGGACTTGAGAGCAGTTATGTGTCTGGACTATTCGTCCTCAGATCCCTTGTGTCTCCATCAAACAAGCAAACAAGTTTGTTAATTGTCTGTCTCCATCTAGCTGGAATACAAGCTCCAAAAGGGCAGGGCATTTGGTCTGTTTTGTTTATTGCTGTAGGTCCAGCTCATAGATGTGTGCCCGTTATGTAACAGGGACTCAATTTCCATTTGTTGAACAGATGAATGAAAGGAGGATCCAGCAGTGATGTCTTGCCTTAGTTTTCCTCAGGAAAAGAGAGGTCCTGATAGAAATAAGCAGATACTAAATATGCTGACTATGGGAATTTGTTTATTAAACCATGAGATACTTCAGGATACCTGTCTTATCATTATAAGAGGTGATTATTCTGAGGTGTAGATGCAGTGCAGTAAATTTGATGTCCCTTTCAGCTTATAAGATTAGAAGAAAAATATGCTCATTGTTTTAATTGACTTTTACTATTCCTACTTGCTAAAGGTTTTGGAATGGCCACATGGATCATTTTAATAAGAACTGAACTTCAGTAGTGGACCTGTCAAAAGAAACATGGTTTATGCCATAGAATTTCAATGTGAGTTTATTGTTTGCATTTCAAAACAGAGGAGTGATTTGGGGAGGTTCTAGAAATAGTTTGCCCTCTGATGAAGTCTGAGGATCAAAAATGAAAAATAATCTTTCTTCATTTCTTAAAAAGGACTTACTTCTTGTTGAATCTAGCGATGGCCGACTCCGACCATGCCAAACACCTGCTACTTTTCCTCCCAGAACTTGTCTTCACATGGCTTATGTTCCAATTGTTGCTATTTGATGTGAGTTTACATGTTTAATTACTTAACATCATCTCTTCTGGTTAAATTGTAAGCAGGGATTTTCATCAGTTTTGTTCATGCTGCTTCCCCAGCACTTAGAATAGTGCCTGGAATGTGGTAAGTGCTTAATAGATACTGTCAAATAAACAAATTAAATAAATGTACATTGTAGATCCCGATATCTGTGCAAACATATCTTGGAGAGGAAATGAGGTCAATAACATGGGGCACCCAGGACATTCATTGTAGAAGGAGGTGTGGACTTGGGAGCGGGATCAATCCAGATCCACTCTTTTCTAGGTGTTTTGCCACCAGGCATTGAATCTGCCTCAGCTTGCTTTTGAGTCTTGCAAAATGGGAATAACTATAGCCACTTAATGAAAGAGTTAAAGAGATTACATGAGAAGAGGATATAAATGTGCTTTGCAGAAGCTGCCAAGACTTACAGAAGTATCAGAATTCATTATATGTGGGTACACATGTCTGTTGATGGAATGAGTGATTTGGTGGCACTAATCTGTTACTTAGTTCCACCACTCTGCCAAAGAGGCTACTAATGGATGCTCAGTTGTCATAGCAGGTGCATAAAGGGAGATGCCTTTCCTCTGAAATACCAGGGATTGGAGGCTCATCAGAACTGCCTGAGGAGCTTTTTTAAATTGTATATCCTTAGGTGTGGTAAGCTGTATTGCTTGTTCACATTCATTTGTCTCCCTCACCACCCTCAGGCTGCCACATATACCATGCTTTCCTGTAGGTGATGTTTCATTTTCATCCCACGAACACTGGGCATGGCCATAGATTTGCCTTAGTCAACGAATTATAAGTGAGCGTGATGCCTGCCACACCAACATAGAAATGTGTTGCCATGGTCTGGCTTGGCAATCCCTCTAGCTTCTGCCCTCAGTTATGAGAAAGGCACGCCCTAGTTAGAGGATACTCCTTCAGCCTGGTTTCTGGAATGGGAATACACATGTTTCTTGGTCAAGCCCAGGCATGCCCAACAGAACTGCACCGACTCACAGATCCTCATGAAACGTGAGCAGAAATGCTCCTGTGAGCCACTGAGATGTCAAAGTGGTTTGTTACCTTAGTGCAAGCTGACTGGTAAACCCGGATCCACTCCAAGGCCCCTGAGGTCCATACTCTGAGGCTCAGGAATCTGTGTTTTTAAAAACCTGGTAATCAAGCAGGTTTGGGAACAAGTCTCCTAGATTATCTATACCCCATCCCTCCTTCCTCCCACCTGCTCATAGGAACAGGGTTTGACTAATGCTTCTACCATTCCTATAACTCAGCTGGTAGCATTCTTTGTTGTCAGGCCAGACAGAAAATAAAAGAATGCCCCTCCGCTTTGGGGACTGTGATAGAATATGAAGCTGCAGAAACTGAATCTCAAATTAAATCAGAGATTTCAAGGTCACCTGGCCTCCCCTCCCCAGCTCTTTGCTGAGAAAGTGATAGAATAATTTATTACTACAAAAGCAAGTTATCTATGGAATGACATACTCTATAATGGGCCACGTGGTTTGGATTTTTGTGTGGTCATTATTCTTGTTTCTGACAATCCCTAATACGTGTGCCTGCATTAGATACTAAATTATTATTGGCTAACCGGTGCCCAGCAGTTCTGCTTGATGATAAGGTCTCGAGACACCTATAAGAGGCAAGAGGATGCTGTCAGTCATCACTGGTAGAGATCAAGCCTGTGGTTCCAAGGAAGACTTTTCATTTTATTTACTAACATCTCAGCATTACAGCTAGAGCCTTCATGTCTGGATTATGAAAAACAATGACCCTTTTATTTTCTGACCACTTGTAATTAGGCCATATGAAAAGTCATGGGCGAGATTAAAATCACTTTATTTTACACAAGTAAAATAAAATTTCTTAAAAATTGTTGGACAATCTCATAATCATGGTTATCTCTTAATAAAGTTTAGACAAGACTCCATGGAGAACCAGGTCTTTAACAAATAGCGATTCTTCTTCTTTCAATGTCAGTGACAGTCCAGTAAGGATGCCACACTTGGCTTGATCATTTTTTTCTTGGGAACAACGGGGTAGGGAGATGTTTTAATTATCATATTTATGACATTAAAATTGAACTTGAGTTTTATTCCTCCTCTGGCCTTGTATAAGGGATAACTTTCTCTTCATGTTGTGAAACCAAAATACCCATAGCTTCCAGTTATAGCCAATAGGATAGAAAAAGCTATTGTATGTACTCAGCTATGCTCAAGAGGACTTTGTAAAATGCATGTTACTGCAGAGCTTCGGATTAATCACTTGCAATCCCCTGAGTCTTTCTTTCACTCCATAGGTATCTGGTAAATCCAAAGACACAATCACTCACAACAAGCAATAAGTGTACAGCAGGATTCTAGTACATTTATTTCATCAGCACAAGAAACTTGGGAACATTCCATATTCAGATACATTGAAATAGAGATGTTCAGAACCAAAGCTATGTAAACCCTTGAAAATGAAGGTCTACATTCCTCTGAGTGTAGCTTTCCTCAGCTCCTGTCCCCCTTGATTCATATCGAGTATGGAATTGATAAATATCCAATTACTCCTTGAAGAGGAGACTTAGCAATCAGCATTTATATCGGCTTCAAATATTCTTTTAAAAGGGAAGTGTGATTATCTTAAATATTACTCAGATAGTAAGACATCAGTTACCTGAAACCCTCCAGGAGGGAGTCCAGGATGGTCTGACTGATGATGGAGTATGTTTGGTTATGGCCCCTGCTGTTGATCTTGGCACACGAGGAGCAGGGGACAGAGTTGAGTGTGTCACTTCTTGGAATAAGACCTGGGTATGAGTTTATTTGCCTGGTATTTGCCATTTCTTCTAAAATTGAAGACCAAAAATTCTTGGTAATTAAAATTTCTGAATATTTAGATTCTGAATATTCTATTTTACAAAGGCATGTGTCTCTTTTTTTTAGTTATGGAGACATTTGAAAATCTGTTGAAAGCTGTAGACCTCCTCCTCCCCAGAAATCCAAATTTCAGAGAGTTCACCTGGGGTTAATGGAGTCCTGGGTAAGAACTCATGAGACAATGAAAACAGCATGGGACTCGCGGTCTAATTTCTCCCTCATTTCTAGCTGTGTGGTCTTAGGCAAATCACTTAAGTTCTCTGAGAGTTAGTTTCCTTTTAGATTTGTAAACCATAAAGCAATATATAAATTTTATCAAGTTTTCTTATAATTATAGGAAATGTAAATTTTACTGAACCCCCCTCCCCAAAATGTTGTTCTCTTTCTCTTTTAATCATTAAGATCCTCTAATTGAGCCCAAAGAAAATCTCTTTCTACCAATTGCATGTGACCATAATAACACCATAACATAACACCATAACTGGTGTCCTTCCTAGGCCTTTGCTTTGTAACATTAAATTTTAAATTAATTGTTATACATTAAAATAGGACAAAAGATAGAGCTAAAGCAACATGTATATATTTACAAGTAAATATCTGAAAACCTTTTTGCCTGGAAAATTGCACTGCAAACCAGGGAGATGTACTCAGCTTAATATTAACAGCCAGCAGTTTTTGAGCACTTTATGTATGCCAGAGACTTGCTAAGGCCTTTGCATAAGTATTTTCCATTATTTCAAACAACCCTATGAGGTAGGTTCTTCTTTTGTGTGTGTCCTTTTATCTCCTCTATGTGTTTCTTGTGTGTGGGTGTGTTTTGAGATATTGCATACACTAAAATGCACAGATCTTAAGTGTACAGTTTACTGGATAAAAGAATACAGCCATGAAATCAACACAATCAAAATAGAGAGCTTTGCCATCACCTTAGAAAGTTCCTTCCTGTCCCCATTAGCTTATTTCCCTCCCCGTCCAAGAGACAACCATTTTTCTCTGATTTCTTATGCCATTGCTTAGTTTGCCCTATTCTTGAACTTCATAAAAATGGAATTGTATAGTATGTGCCCTTTTGTGTCTGGCTTCTTTCACTCAGCCTTTGAGATCCATGTTGTTGCCTATCTCAGTAGTTCATTCCTTTTTATTGCTGAATAGTGTACCATTGTATGGATGTACCACAATTTGTTGCCATGCTCCTGTTGAACATTTGGGTTTGTTCCATTTTGGAGCTATCATGAATAAAGCTGGTATGAAATTTCTTGTACAAAAATTTCTGTAGACATGTTTTCATTTCCTTTGAGTAAATATGTAGGAATGGAAATACAGTTCTAACTGTTCCCTGTGCTCTAAAGCTTCTCCTGTGTCTCGGATGAGCATTTGCCAAAAGACGTTCTTTTTATCCTTGTAGACATTGAGATGTGAATGCTAGCTAGAACAGGCCCCTAATCTTGTATTTTAAGACCATGGGGCTACAGGACCAGATGGCTTCACAGGAGAATTCTATCAAACATTTAGAGAAGAGCTAACACCTAACCTTCTCAAACTCTTCCAAAATAAAGCAGAGAGAAGAACACTCCCAAACTCATTCTATGAGGCCACCATCACCCTGATACCAAAACCAGACAAAGATGTCACAAAGAAGAAAACTACAGGCAAATATCACTGATGAACATAGATGCAAAAATCCTCAACAAAATACTAGTAAACAGAGTCCAACAGCACATTAAAAGGATCCTACACCAGGATCAAGTGGGGTTTATCCCAGGAATGCAAGGATTCTTCAATATACACAAATCAATCAATATGATACACCATATTAACAAATTAAAGCAGAAAAACCATATGATCATCTCAATAAATGCAGAGAAAGCAGAGAAAGCTTTCAACAAAATTCAACACCTATTTATGATAAAAACCCTCCAGAAAGTAGGCATAGTGGGAACTTACCTCAACATAATAAAGGCCATATATGACAAACACACAGCCAACATCATCCTCAATGGTGAAAAACTGAAACCATTTCCACTAAGATCCCGAACAAGACAAGGCAAGGTTACCCACTCTCACTGCTATTATTCGACATAGTTTTGGAAGTTTTAGCCACAGCAATCAGAGAAGAAAAAGAGATAAAAGGAATCCAAATCGGAAAAGAAGAAGTAAAGCTGTCACTGTTTGCAGATGACGTGATACTATACATAGAGAATCATAAAGATACTACCAGAAAACTACTAGAGCTAATCAATGAATTTGGTAAAGTTGCAGGATACAAAATTAATGCCCAGAAATCTCTGGCATTCCGATACACTAATGATGAAAAATCTGAAAGTGAAATTAAGGAAACACTCCCATTTACCATTGCAACAAAAAGAATAAAATACCTAGGAATAAACCTATCTAAGGTGACAAAAGACCTGTATGTAGAAAATTATAAGACATTGATGAAAGAAATTAAAGATAATACAAATAGATGGCGAGACATACCATGTTCTTGGATTGGAAGAATCAACATTGTGAAAATGACTATACTACCCAAAGCAAACTACACATTCAATGCAATCCCTATCAAACTACCAATGGCATTTTTCACAGAACTAGAACAAAAAATTTTACAATTTGTATGGAAACACAAAAGACCCCAAATGGAGAAAGCAATCTTGAGAAAGGAAAATGTAGCTGGAGGAAACAGGCCCCTCGACTTCAGAATATACTACAAAGCTACAGTAATCAAGACAGTATAGCACTGGCCCCAAAACAGAAATATAGATCAATGGAACAGGATAGAAAGCCGAGAGATAAACCCACACACATATGGTCACCTTATCTTTGATAAAAGAGGCAAGAATATACAATAGAGAAAAGGCACCCTCTTCAATAAATGGTGCTGGGAAAACTGGACAGCTTCATGTAAAGGAATGAAATTAGAACACTCCCTAACAGCATACACAAAAATAAACTCAAAATGGATTAGAGACCTAAATGTAAGGCCAGACACTATCAAACTCTTAGAGGAAAACATAGGCAGAACACTCTATGACATAAATCACAGCAAGATCCTATTTGACCCAGCCCCCAGAGAAATGGAAATAAAAACAAAAATAAACAAATGGGACCTAATGAAACTTAAAAGCTTTTGCACAGCAAAGGAAACCATAAACAAGATGAAAAGACAGCCCTCAGAATGAGAGAAAATATTTGCAAATGAAGCAACTGACAAAGGATTAATCTCCAAACTTTACAAGCAGCACATGCAAGCTCAATATCAAAAAAAAAAAAACCAACCCAATCCAAAAATGTGCAGAAGACCTAAATAGACATTTCTCCAAAGAAGATTTACAGTTTGCCAACAAACACATGAAAGAATGCTCAACATCATTAGAGAAATGCAAATCAAAACTACAATGAGATATCATCTCACACCAGTCAGAATGGCCATCATTAAAAAATCTAGAAACAATAAATGCTGGAGAGGGTGTGGAGAAAAGGGAACCCTCATACACTGTTGGTGGGAATGTAAATTGATACAGCCACTATGGAGAACAGCATGGAGGTTCCTTAAAAAACTAAAACTAGAACTACCATACGACCCAGCAATCCCACTACTGGGCATATACCCTGAGAAAACCATAATTCAAAAAGAGTCATGTATGACAGTGTTCATTGCAGCTTTATTTACAATAGCCAGGACATGGAAGCAACCTAAGTGTCCATCAACAGATGAATGGATAAAGAAGATGTGGCACATATCTACAATGGAATATTACTTAGCCATAAAAAGAAACAAAATTGAGCTATTTGTAGTGAGGTGGATGGGCCTAGAGTCTGTCATACAGAGTGAAGTAAGTCAGAAAGAGTAAAGCGAATACCGTATGCTAACACATATATATGGAATCTAAAAAAAAAAAAAATAGATGATGAAGAACCTAGGGGCAAGATGAGAATAAAGACAGAGACCTACTAAATGGACTTGAGGACACGTGGAGGGTGAAGGGTAAGCTGGGACAAAGTGAGAGAGAGGTAGGGTATATATGGACATATACACATTACCAAATATAAAATAGATAGCTAGTGGAAGCAGTCACATAGCACAGGGAGATCAGCTTGGTGTTTTTTGACCAGCTAGAAGGGTGGGCTAGGGAGGGTGGGAGGGAGGGAGACGCAAGAGGGAAGAGATATGGGGATATATGTATATGTATAATTGATTCACTTTGTTATAAAGCAGAAACTAACACACCACTGTAAAGCAATTATACTCCAATAAAAAAATGTTAAAAACACAAAGAATCCTGGGGCTAGATGCTTTGCAATTCAGAATTCTTCAAAGTTTTGAAAGAAAAAAGAATATATATATATATATATATAAACAGTCCCCCAGCAGGGTCTGGACCAGCACCCTGAATCAAACACATTAATATTCCTGTGAAAAAAAAATACTATTCTTCCTTCTGAGTGGGGTAAATAAAAAACTATAATAATCTAACGTCCTGTCAGTTGGGTTTGGGTTTTGCCACCAAATAGTTTATGGTAAATTAATTAAAAAAAACCATTTTTTCATAGAGTTGTTTTAAACAGCTTTTTTGATATATAATTCATGTTCCATACCATTCACTCATTAAATGGTTTTTGATATATTAAATTATTATTTTTAAAAAATTGTAGTATAGAATATAACAAAAGTTTTAACCACTTTAACCTTTTCTAAGTGTAAAATTCAGGGACATTAAATACATTTCCAATGTTATACAACTATCACCACTATTTCCAAAACAGTTTCATCATCCCAAACAGAAATATTGTAACCATGAAGCAATTATTCCTCATTCCTCCGTCCCCCAGCCTCTGGTATCTTCCACTCTACTTTCTACTTCTATAAATTTTCCTATTCTAGGGAGTTCATATGAATGGGATCATACAATACTTGTTCTTTTTGTGTCTGGCTCACTTCAGTTAGCATAATGTTTTCAAGGTTGTCCCATGTTGTAGCACTTATCAGAACTTCATTATGTATATACCATGATTTGTTTATCCACTCATCCATTGATGGACGTTTGGGTTTTTCACCTTTTGGCTATTGTGAATAATGCTGTTATGAACATTCATTACAAGTATTTGTTTGAACATTTTTTTTCCAACTCTTCAGGGTACATACCTTAGAGTGGAAATGCAAGATTTTATGGTAATTGTATGTTTAACTTTTTAAATCAATTGTATGTTTCTATGTAATTCTATGGTTTTGAGGAATTGCAAATCTGTTTTCCACAGGGACTGAACCATTTTACATTTCCCAGCAGCAATGTATGGAAGTTCTAAAGTCTCTGTATCCTCACCAATACTTGTTACTTTGTTGTTGTTGTTGTTGCTATTGTTATTGCCATCCTAGTATATGTGAAGTGGAATCTCATTGTGGTTTTGATATACATTTCCCTAATGGTGACTAATATTTTTTGCCAATTTTATATCTTCTTTCAGGAAATGCCTATTCACGGCCTTTGCTCATTTTTAAATTGGGCTGTTTGTGTTTTTGTTGTTGAGTTGTAAAACCTCTTTATTCTGGGTACTATAGAATATGTGATTATCATATATGTGATTTGCAAATATTTTCTCCCATTCTGTAAGTTGTCTTTTCACTTTCTTGATTATGTCATTTGATAACACAAACGTTTCAAATTTTGATGAAGTCTAATTTATTTTTTCTTGCTGCTCATGCTTTTGGTGTTATATCTAAGAATCCACTGCCAAATACTAGAGCATAATATTTACCCCTATGTTTTCTACTAAGAGTTGTATGGTTTTAGATATTATATTTATGTTGTTGATCCATTTTGAATTAATTTTTGTATATGATGTGAGGGAAGTGGTCCAGCTTCATTCTTTTGGATGTGGCAATCCAGAGGGAATTCAACCCTTTGTTGAAGAGACTATTCTTTACTCATTGAGTGGGCTGGCACTCTTGTCAAAAATCAATTGGCCATAGATATATGGGTTTATTTCTGGACTCTCAATTCTATTCCATTTGTCCATATATCTATCCTTATATCAGTACTACAGTTTTTTTGTTTTGTTTTGTTTTTCACTGTCAATTTGTCATAAGCTTTAAAATTGAGAATTATAAATCTTCTATCATTGTTCTTTTTTTAGAAGATTGTCTTGGCTATTTGGAGTCCCTTACAATTTCATATGAATTTGGATTGTGTTGACTCTGTAGAGTGCTTTGGACATTATTGCTATTTTAATAATATTAAATCTTCTTATCCATGAAGATAGGGTGTCTTTGCATTTACCTAGGTCTTATTTACTTTCTTTTGTCAATATTTTATAACTTTTAAGAAAATTTTATTGGAGTATGCTTGTTTTACAATGTTGTGTTAGTTTCTACAGTACAGCAAAATGAATCAGCTATATGTAAACATATATCCCCGCTTTTTTGGATTTCCTTCCCATTTAGGTCACCACAGGGCACCAAATAGAGTTCCCTGTGCTATATGGTAGGTTCTTGTTAGTTATCTATTTATACATAGTATCAATAGTGTTTATATGTCAATATTTTATGTCAATATGTCAATATATACATGTCAATATTTATGTCATAAATATATGTCAATATTTTATGTCAATATGTCAATATTTTATAATTTTGAGTGTATGTCTTTCACCTCCTTGGTTAAATTTATTGCCATATATTTTATTCTTTTCGATGCTGCTGTAAATGGAATTGTTTTCTTAATATTCTTTTTTTTTTTTTTCTTTTTTTTTTGCAGTACGCAGGCCTCTCACTGCCGTGGCCTCTCCCACCACGGAGCACAGGCTCCGGATGTGCAGGCCCAGCAGTCATGGCTCACAGGTCCAGCCGCTCCACAGCACGTGGGATCCTCCCGGACCGGGGCATGAACCCGCATCCCCTGCATCGGCAGGCGGACTCTCAACCACTGTGCCACCAGGGAAGCCCTGTTAATATTCTTTTCACATTGTTCTTTGTTGATGTATAGAAACACTATTGATTTTTTAAGCATTGCTCTAGTACCCTGAAATTTTGTTGAATTCATTTTTTAGCTCTAGAAGCTTTCTTATGCTTTCCTTGGGCTTTTTAATATATAGGATCATGTCATCTGCAAATAGAGATAATTTTACTTCTTTCCAATTTAAAAGCTTTTTATTTCTTTTTCTTATCTAATTACGCTGGCTAGAACTTCCAGTACAACGTTGAATAATAGTAGTGAAAGCAGGCATCCTGATCTTAAAAGGAAAATTCTTCAGTCTGTCACCATTGAGTATGATGTTAGCTGTGGCTTTTTCATAAATGCTCAGTATACTGTTTAGGAAGTTCCCTTCTATTTTTAGGTTTCTGAGAGTTTTTATCATGAGAGAGTGCTGGAATTTTGTCAAATGCTTTTCTGCATTAAGTGAGATAATCATGTAAGGTTTTTTCCCTCTGTTCTACTAATGCAATGTGTTTCATTTATTTATTTTAATATTGACCCAATCTTGCTTTCCTGGAATAAATCCCACTTGGTCATGGCCTATAATCCTTTTCATGTGCTATTAGGTTTGGTTTGCTAGTATTTTGTTGAGGAGAGGGTTTTAAATTCAATTTACTTTTTTGTTTGTTTTAGAACTGAGAATAAGGAATTGTGGAATTTGGTAAGGTTACTAAACAGTTAACAAAAAGGAAGCTGATCAATGGAGCCACATCAACACGAAGGGAGATCCCCAACAGTGTGTTCCTGTGTCCCAGGGTTCTGACTTGTTCTCTTCAACATTTTATCAGTGGCATGAAGGTGCAGAAGAACTCTTATAATTGAGAGAGCTGAGAAGGAGATCTAACATTTGAGAGAGCAAAATAAAGTTTCCAAAAGAGTCTGACAGCCTGGAATAATCAGGCCAAACTAACAGGATGCATTTAAAATGCGGGATCAATATTTTGGGATCAATAAAATGGTTGGGGAAGGTAGGATGGGAGATTGCTGGATTAACAGCCCTTCCTATAAAGAGAGCTGGGATTTACATGACTGAAAACCTGACATGCACTGAGCATTTTGAGGCTCGAGAAGACGAGTACAAGCTGGGGCTATGCTGACAGTGTCCTGTCCACAGTGTACATGTGCACATGTGTGTTATGTGTGGGGCTTGCTTAGTCCTGCTCTTGGCTTTGCAGGCCTGTCCACATCTGGAACATTTATTGTCTTCAGTTCTGGGTGCCAATTTTTGAGTGACAAACTGGAGCCCATCCAGAGAAGAGTGACCAGGACTAAGAAAGGACTCAAAATCATGTCAAGCCAGGGAGTGTTGAAGGAACCAGGGCTACTTAGCCTGGGGGAGAAGAGACTAAGTGGGGGATTTGAGAGTTGTTTTCAAATCACATCATGTGAAAGGAGAAATAGACTTGGTCTGTGTATTTCCAAAGTGGAGGAAAAGACCTAGTGGTAGAGTTAGAAGAAGTGAGAGGTCAGCCTTCTACAGGGAAACATTTCCAATAGTCAAGTCTTAAAAATCTGTGGGTTGAACACAATATGAGTATCAGAAAGAGTGTTTTAACATCTTAGCTCCCCACCCCCAATTCTGGGGAATTGTTTTCCATTCCCTCAAGGTTATCATTGAAACACACTGAAAGTTACCCCTTACCCAGTTCAGGGGAATGAGTCATTTCCCTGGGAATTTGGGACTTAGGAGTCTAGAGGATTCAGGCTAGCTGTAGCAGAAACTTTCAGAGGTAAAACTAGAGAAGAGTTTCCCACCCAGAGGAGAAGAAGTATAGCAAGAAAGAAAAAATAAAACGAACACTCAGAGGTGTGAGAAGGAGGAGAGAAAAGAAGAGGGGAGGAGAAAAAAATGAAACTAACCCTCAGAGATGTGAGAAAGAGGAGGAGAGAAAAGGAGAGAGGAGAAGGAAGTGAGACAGAGGGAAAACAAAGAGAAGTGTTTGAGTCTTGTGTTCCAGATATTCCTGAGGTTCACTCTGTATTTATCCTCCCATGACTCAGTCACTCAATTCTTTCTTGGATTTTGTGAAATACCTTATTATCATTCCAAAGGGATGATCTCTTACTTAAATTGGAATTTATTTTTTGTCACTTTCAGTTCAAAGGATTCTAACTAATACTAGCAGTCTCAGGAGGTAGTGACAGCTCCATCTGTGGAGGTGTTTAAAGAGAAATAGGGCTACCATTACCTGCCAAGATGCTATGAAGTGAGTGGGATAATTTTTGAAGCTGGATGTTGGGTTATTATCTTATTCTCTCCACTTTTATTCTCATTTAACATTTTTCATAATAAAGACAAGAACAAGTGATATGAAGAGAATTCCAGCATTGATGGAAAATGAACTAAATCAGTGGTTCTCAAACATATCAGACTCCTTGGGATTGATTTAAACAAGAAGAATTTGAAACCTCACTCCTGGAAATTTTGGCTCAATCGGTCTGGAGTAAGGCTCAGGACTCTAGATATTTTCAAAACTCTCCAGATTGTTCTGACCATCAGCCAGGTAAAATTATTGTTGGATTAGATGACATTTAAGGCAGCTTCCAAACCTAAGATCCATAGGCTCAAGGAGAATAAAGGCAGGAAGTGACCAACACCTTCACTTTTAAAATGTGGACACTGAGATTCAAAGGGGTCAAGTGATTTAATGTTACAGAGTTGGTAAGCGACAGTGGGAAAAAGTCTAACTCCAGGGCAATCCCTGTCTTCTGTCCTGCTCTCATCGATTTTATAAAATTGTGAAAACCTTCTGGATAAACAAAGAGACACAAAGAAAGCTGACTCTGGATCCAGACTGCTTAGTTGGAATCCTGGCTCCTCCCCACCACCTCCTGCAAAGAGCTCTTTGTGTGTCTCAGTTTTCTCATCTGTATCCACTTCACAGGGTGGTGGTTGTAAATTAAATGAGTCAATATATGTCTAGTTCTTAAAATAATGCTTAGCCTATGGTAAACAAGTAAGTGTGCTCGCTACTGTTTTGGCTATTACTTGCCTTAGCCCAGTGAGGAAATTCTCACTGAGGACCTTCAAGAAGACTTCAGATAGTTATTCATTGTTGACAATTCAGAGCAGGGGTGGAGTACTTCCAGCCCACACCCAGTATCTGGCTTAAGGCTTCATGTCATCCTGTTCAGTCTAAGAGCTCAGGCCAGAGCTTGAGTCATATCTTCAGCCCTGGTGGGCAACGCTGGCCACCTCAGCCAGAAGGAAAAAGAGCCAGAGCGCTCATAAGGGCAGTTCAACAGCTGCAGAAACACGATTAACCCCTTTATTCCAGAAGGGCTCTTGTTTGTATTTTTTTATTTCCTACATATCCAGTTGTCAAAAAATTAATAACAATACCTGACTTTAATTAAAGCAAATCAACAACAAAAACAAAACAGCTAAGAGGGATAGGGTGGCTTCTAAGGCAACTGTTAGGTATTGTGAAATTAGACATTCCTAAATTCTGAAAGAGTAAAGGCAGGAAAGGAAGTGTCAGCTCCAGACGGGCAGAGTTTCTGACTGCTTCCTCCACAGCCAACCCGGCAGCCAGTGAAGGGTCTGGCACATGGTCGGGAGTCAGTAGATACGTGCTAAAGGGATGACCTTTCAGGGAATGGCTCCAGCATGATACAGATGATTGAGACAATTTCCAGTTCAAAGTGTCAATCTACAACTTTAGCTATCCTGTTAAACTGGAGAATTTCATGATTATTTAAAAAAGAAAATTTGAAGTTAAATATAAAAGAAGACTAGATATTTCCTGTGACCTCAAGGGCTATTTCTAAATAAAGGGAGAATAATTTTCAGGGGCGACAACCAGAGAAAAGTAAATGTGTGAAAATCTCCCCCATGCTCACATCGCTCTTCCTCTCCAGTGTGCTCTGGTTTCTCTTTTCCTGTTTCATCCTCTTTCTTTATCCTCTCCCCACAACACTCTTCTACACCCCGTTTTAAAGACTGTTCTCTTTCCTTGCCTTTTCCTCTCTTTCTCTTCTTCTTATTCCTCCTCTAACCCAGTCCTTTACTTTTGGTGATAAAATGGAACTGAAATATTAATTAAATAAATCTTTAAGGAATATTTAGGAAGCTCATACCATGCGCTAGGCACATTTGGATTATGATTTTTTTGTTGGTGTTAAAGTGTAATTTACACACTTCAAAGTGCACAAATCTTACATGTACAGCTTGAAGAATTTTCACAGATGTCTACACCTATGTAATTACCACGAGGTCAAGACAAAGGACATTTCCAGCCTCCCTGCCCCTCCCAGTCAGTGCCCTCTCCAGAGTTAATCACTCTTCTGACCTCTATCACCATAGATTAGTTCTGAACTTCATGTGATTAGAGTCATGCATGTATTCTTTTGTATCTAACCCTTCTTGTTCAACATTCTGTTTGTGGGATTCATTTATGCTGCTGTTGCCTGTAGAGGTAGTATGTTTATTTATTTATTTTTTGAATTGTCTTATGTCTCCAAGAAGAAATAAAGTTTTTCTTTCTAAAATTGCCAACCAGATTGAGTTTCCTTGTACATAAAGCTGGTTCATGATGGTTTTTTCTCCCCATTCATCCCCATCTCCCATCCCCTAGTCCAATGTGGATTATTGCTACACGATAAGGAATAAAAGTTTCCTGTGCTTGGGTTATACCTTCACCTTCTCAGTAGACCTAGGGATTGTAACATCTGAGATCCCTTTTAAATTGAGGTTTTCACAGGTTATCCACTTGTGTGTTACTAGTTTCCCAAATTAATTTGTCTTTGCAACTCAGCCACACAGGACTTATGAACAACAGGAACCTCCCCTTGTTAGGATTTCACTGACAACACCCCATTGTTCTTCTTGCTAATTCTTTCCTGCCACTAGAGGTCAGGGTTCAGTTAGTACTACAGAGGGTTGAACAAGTGTGAAAGACCAATTAGCCCTCAATAGGACCCTGGAGGCTGTCTCGGATGCAGTGTGTTACCTGCTTAGTTTGAGACTAGGCATGAAAAGGCTGAGCTACACAGGCAAACAGGTTGTGGCATTTCCAAGTGGAAAACTGACCTCGAACACAACAAATTCACTTATATTTATTTCCTTATTTATTTATTTTTAACGGGCAGGGGCATTTTGTCTAACACATGACCAACATTTCACTTTATTTCTTTCTGTCAGAAGAATGCTTCAAGCTCCAGAACAAATTTAAGCATTCCCCGTGGAAGTTCCTGAAATGCTTGGTTTCCAGATTTAACGACAATAACAATAAAAATGACTTGAGCAGCTGCAAGATTTTTTTTTTTCTGCCAACTAAAAATACTTAGTAGGTCAGCATCACTATTTTATGGCCTAAATTTATTTTAGGATGCTAAAGCCCAGTTCTTCAATGCTGCTTGAGTCTTCACTCCAACATTGCAATTCATCTGGACCTCACAGTGCCGACACCAAAAAGGTAGAAGGAGGACTAGAATCTTAATCAATCTCTTGAAAATTTAGAGTAAGAGGGCAAAATTTAGAGATAATGTAGGTCAGTGCTTCTCAAAGAAATGGTTAAGCTTTATTAAATCTTACCCAGAAGCTCCACGTATAAAACAGATGAAAAGTAGATTTCCTCTGGATGGAGGTGTATGGAGCTGTGATTCCTCCCCACTCAGCTTCTCAAAGCTGCCTACCCCACTCCATGGCCACAGAGGGTACACTTCTGATATCCTGTAACTCTAGGAACATTGTTTGAAAACCACTGATGTAGCCCAAACCCCTTATTTTATGAATGAGGGAACAGAGGTCCAGTAATTGCCTAGCTGACATCATACATTAATGAAGATATCTGTCATGAAGTATGACTGGAGATGAATTATTTTTCTTAAAATTTTAGTTTTTTTTAAGAAACACACTATTCACTTCTTAACACAGCATATATACACATTGGTATATAGAATATGTGTTTAAGACTAAATAACATGCATTAGGTCAGTTTTGCCAGACCCTTGAATTGGTAAAGCCGTAACCCTGTCATATTCATATTTGATGGGTTAAAATTATGTGCTGATAAATTTGAACTTGTACTAAGAGAGGGGATTTGATCCTTTCACAAGGGGAGAATAGTTTTGCATCTCAAGTGTGCACTAGAATTTGCTGCTATGGAGACCACTTGCTTACACCAGATATTCTGAGCAAGAGTTTCCACAGCAAGTGAGAAGGGTGAGAAGATAACGAGGCTGTTGATGCTTCTGCTGCTGAAAGAAGGCACTGAGTGCTTGGCATAAAAGGAGAAACGAGAAAAAGCTAGGAGAGGAGAATCCAGGGAGAACCGTGAAGTTTGTCATTGTCTCCAGCAGTCACGTGGTGACTTATTCACAGGCCAGTGAGGGAAGGAAAGCCATGGCAGTTTGAGAGCAACTTGCAGCAAAGGCTTTTAATATCAAATTGCTCTCTCATCTCCCCTATCTATCTCTGCGGCCCAGGGACCATTTATTCTAAATTTTGAGGGTCTCATTGAGATGAACAACATTATACTCAAGTTTAGGAAAAATCAGGGCTATTAATGCCAGATAAGGATCAATGGGGAAGGAATTTGCGTATACCTTGGAGTTTGAATTTCTCTAGTTCTGGTCCAAAATTGTGCTTCATCTTTAGCTAAGAAACAAAACAAAAATTAGTAATTACATTTATTCTTTTAGTAAATAGTTGTGTTTTAAATTAAAAAAAAAATTCTTGGTGTCCTGAAATACCAGAAGCAAAAAGATTTGCTATTATTTTTTCTTGTCTTATTAAATCTGCAGAGAACGTGCCTTTTCAGAGTATATAGGCGACAGAAGAGCGCTCCATGGCATGTATACTAATATCAGCTCTTGGGCCTAGAAAGGAATAAGTTGCTTGTTGCAAACTTGACAGTGGGCCGGGTCTAGTTCTTCCAGGTGCACCTAACCCCATATTCCCTCTATTCTATGAGAGAAGAACTTGAGAATTCTGATCCTTCTCAAGGTCCTGTCTTATTTGGATAAGTACTGGTTGAGAGTTTAAGTCACCTGCAGTGTGTTGAGGTGTGTTCCTGGGATGAGGAATGTGTGTTGGGATATTAGCAACAAGTGTTCACCCGTCCCAATGTGCTCGCTAAGCAAGGTATGGTAGCTTCCACTCTTTTGCTTTGGCCACCAGCTGTTTTGCAAAGTTGGAAGCCAAGAAGCAGAGCACTGGTCAATTAAAAGCCCCCAGATCTGAGGAATGTGCTCCAAGGTGCTACTCTGAGAGCTCCACTTGCCTGAGGTCCTGATAATTACTCCCAGAGGGATATACTGTCCTCAACAGACCAAACAAAGGATCCTTTATCACCAGGAAGTCAGAACAGAGAACAAAGGTTAATGCAAACTGAAGGGCAGAGGGTCAAGTAAAAGTTCATCTCTCTGTCCAGGGCTTGTGACACCCTCACACTCTCTTCTTTGGAATCCATGTCCTTAAAATGGCTTACGGCTGGTTGGAACCTCCTCTGGTAGAGGTATGATGTTCAATGCATCTGTGATGATGGTACATTAATTTTCATTGCTTGAATAACTGAGCATCCAGGCCAAACCCCTTGTCTTTCTTCTGACCGCTTTGTTTATTGACATTCCAATCCAAGCCCCTAGTTTCATTTCCCCTGTGTGAGAAAGAGGAAGGTCTAATGCACAATGATTATCTTCTGAGATGACCCTCAGAGATGACCCTGCCACCAACCTCTCTTTTCCTGATGTATAGAAACAAGAGAGGAGATGTGGGATTGAGACCAGGATCAAACAGATATGGACTAAATTCTAGGTTTATGAATTGATTAAGGATATGAGCTGTTGACAAGGGCCAGGATGACATGCATAATTATGATGCTTCATAGAAGCCAAGAATGTGACTTTATGCTTTGGGATTCTCTGTGAGCTCAGCTGGTGAACCTTGAACCCCAGCTGACCCAGCCAGGCCAGCACACCAAAACTACGCATGATGGAAATAGCAGCTTATATAGCTAAGGGCAAGGGAGAGGAGAGTTCCTGCGGCTCCTCTAGAAGTGAAGAATAAGAATGGCTTGAGAAGAGTTTCAGCTTCAGTGTGGATCAGAATCAGACCCTCCTCCAGTAGGAGGTGGAGGTGACAGCTGTGGAGTCCAGACTGGGAGAGGGGACTTCTTGGTGGTGTGTACCTCTCACTGCTTGTGTATGAAGTGACAGACACTTGAATGAACATTGCCAAGTTTGCACCTCATTCACATCTATAGCCAGAGGGAGGTTTATCCTAGAGACCATTTGTTTCAGTGTGTGTTCAGGGAGTGAATTCTGTCACTCAAAAATGCATTTAGCACCTACTATGGGCTGGGTATTATTCTAGCCATGACCAATGCAATGATGAACAAAAGAGATTCTTTGATCTCATGGAATATATAATCTAGTGGAATAACCCAACATTCATCAAGTTAATACATCAACATAAACTTTAAAACTGTGTGAGGTCCGCAGTGAGCAGAAGTCCTCTCATTTGTATTCTTGCAGAGGGCTTTCTCCAAACAGACCTCTAACACTTCTCTCTTCTCTGCCCACAGCAACCTCTTGGAACAGCTTTCTGCTTTTCTTTCTCTCCCCTTGAGTTACTTTTTCCCTACTGGCACTTACTTAGAGGAGGTTTCTTATCAGATAATGGCAGGGACCCCCTCTCCCCCCAATTACAGTGAAACAAAGTCTTTTTCCTCAGAGGATCATGGGCCAGGAGCTTTCCATTTCCCTTTTTAACCAGAGTACACAACAGCACCTATGTACAAAGGCACTGAAAAATTACTCTGCTTTCATGGCAGGGACGAATGTGAGGCTGAGACCGACATTATAAGACTTACTGTATGAAAGCTTCAGAGTTAGTCACTGGTACCAAATTCCAGAAAAATTGGACTGGAGCTTTAACCCAGCTGGGCCACATGAAGAGTTGGCAAGAGATTTCAAGCTTCTCCAGGGAAACAAAGATACATGAATCCGTTTTAGAGACTGGGTTGTCTCCCAAACAGTAATCAGATTCCTGTCTTGCATCCCACAATCCCACAGGTGTAAACCACATGAACAAATATGGGCTTAGGGGTGAGGGTAGGAGTGGTGGGGGAGGTGATGACAGTTCTGAATTCATAATGCATCATCTCAGGTGGCAGCTGTGCATCTGTTCCATATTTTGAAACCCCCTGCCATACCAGTAGAACTATTTCAGCAGATAATATCTAGGATTGACTGAAAGAAAAGTCATATGTTACCCAATGTCCTGAAATGGCTCAAGAAGATGGATAAGGGGTAGGTGTCAGGGTTGAAACTTGTATTTTACCTCTTGACTTTCAAAATCATTTGGATGGCAGCTTTGATGCCGCCTTGGAAACTGGACTTAATTAGCAAGGAACCAGCCCTCTCCGTGGGAGCTCTCGGACAGGCACTTTGGGTCCCTGCTTCCCCAAGCTCCCTCCTAGGGATGGGATTTGAATAGTTGTGGCCTGTGGGGCTCCTAAAAGTGCTTCCAGCCCATGTGTAGCTACAAGTGATAATCCCAACACGTTTTGCAGGAAGAAAAATTGTGCTGGGAACAGCAAGTCAAGCATTTGCTGAGTTTTAGTAGGAGGTGTGAAAAATCTGTAACTCTCCTCAGTGTGATTCCTGTCGGTCTCACTGCTAGCCACAGTGTGTGAAGGGAAGCAGAGGCAGCGCCAAGCTCACATCCGTCTTTCCATGGCTCCATTAATCTCTCCTATTCCTGAAAACCAACTTATCTTGCAATTGGTTTAAAAACCTCCCAGGGCTGCAAATAGGACGGCTGCTAGTGCTGAATGGCCTCTGTGCTAATTAGAAAAAGACGTCCCTCCTGGGCAGGAGAATTGCAGAAAGACGCCCCCTCCAGGCAGGCCAATTAGTGCAGGGTGCCTTCTTTTAGGCTGATTCGGGTCTGTGCTGGCCACTGGAGCACAGGCTGGATTTCAGGCTCCCTCGAGCTTCCCCAGCTGGACCCCACGATGCCCACTGGCCTGTGGCTCACAAAATTGGCACTAACTAATCTCCCTAACTGGAACACACTTCTAACCCCGTCTCCTTGCTGATATCTGCATTCTTAACCCTCTGCACTTAACCAACACTGACCACTCAAAAATCAGAGATATTTACAAAGATCAAAATGGAACCAATGAATGAACATAATAGCACCCATTTTAGTTGCACCGTCCTGTTTTGTGAGGTAGTGACTGTGATATTGGGAACAATTTTCTGTCTTGTTTTCCTTCATCGTGAGTTTGAGATCGTTTTTGATTTTCAGAAGCCATTTCATCGAATCTTTTTTTCTTGGCCTTTAAATATGCCTGCTGTCTTAAGACCTCATCCATCAATAATAATAGTAATAATAGTAATGATAACAGAAAATGATTGAGCAGTTACCATATGCCAGGTGCAGGTGCTGTGCTCTCTATGGATTAACTCATTTTAAGTATCACAGAAGCCAAATGAGGCTGGTATTATGATTATTCCTGTTTTAAGATGTGCAAACTGAGCCAAGAAAAGTGAAGTAATTTGCCAACAGCGCACAGCTAGTGAGCAGTGGAGCCGCGATTTGAGCCTGAGCAGTCTGGCTATAGAGCTCACACTCGTAACCTCTATGGTATATTGTCTCCATCTATCCACTAATCAGTACTGTCCACCTCTCTATCCCACACTCTATTCAATCACCTGTTCTACACACCAGGCTCATGCTAGGTCCTGGGGATGCGACCATGAGCAAGACAGAAACTCTAAAATAGAGACAGTTTTAGACGAGTGGGTTGGACAAACAAGTGTAAAGACAATAGGCTTTATACGGTTTCATAGTAGACATGTCTTGGATGTCTACCTTGCCAATAACGTCATATCCCAGGAACTACCCTTTCCCATTGTGCCTATAAAAGGACAGGCCTAGGTGCCCTATTTATAACACAAAACTACCTTCTAGCCACAGATGACTGAACTAGAGCGGATACAAGACATACGTTCTGCCAATGCAATGGATATAAACCACCAATTAGCTCTTAAAGGGAATTTGAACTAAAGGACACTGTAGAGGTAGGTCCTTAAGAGAAAGGCTGAAGTTGGCACTTTGGCAAACACACAAGTTGGGGAATTGCATAAGCAAAGGCTCTGACATGGGACTGACCATGATAGTTTACGGACCATGAAGGACCTGCTTGGCTGCCAGGGATATGGCCTCTGGGCTAAGATAATGAGAGTTAGGTGATTAGATATAGCCCAAAATATAACCACTAATTCCCATGAGCCACAAAGGAACATTATTCTTATTACCATGTCTAACTGATGACTATGGGAAAAGGTGCTGAGAAGGGAGGGCTTTGGGGGCCAAATGCAGAGGTCTGCACGTCACGTAGGAGGCGGGTGGCTTTCAAACATTTCTTTCTGCAAACTACAGGTCACAGGGAACCCCAATCCACAAAGCAGATAAAATGATCATTGTTCTGGTATAAGCTAGGATCAAAGCCATGGAACCCTCCTTCCCCTTCCCTACAAGGTAGTGGTGTCCCTGGAGTTGTGTTACGTAGAGCTTTTGCTTTGGGAGTTCACGATCTAAAGAGCATAGGCTAAGAGGAAGGCTTTCACCAGAGACTGGCAAGGTCAGAGCTCCTGGGGGCCCAGACTGGGGGCAGAGTAACTTCAGTGCTTCAGTGGCTGGGAGGTGAGGGGATGAGGGCTTGATCTGGCAGAGGAAAGGGCAGGGAAAGGACAGAGCTGCCGGTTACTTTGAAAGACAGGCTGGCAGCCAAATGTGTTATCTGCATCCAGTTGCTCTCAGAGGTTTGTAGGAACTTCTGGCCTTTATCACTCAGTTGGATGGCCTTCTTAGCATCTGGATGGTGTAGTTTGGCTTTAATCTTTATTTAGCATGATTTGAGTTATGCAGTCTGAAATAATGGACTCTATGGCCATTTTTAACCTCAGCTTGATTCATGGAGTTTCCACACTGGAAAGAGATGTCTAATGCTTATTGAAATATTGAACTGAATTAAAGTAATGAAAAAGAATAATTGGTTACATCAGAATTGTCATAGAATAAGATCAGAGCATTGCTAGAGAGTGGCATAGGAGCCCCAGTATTCTTTTTTTTTTATTTTAAAATTTTTACTTCGTAGAGGTAATCCCCAATTTATACATGCAAAATATACAAAGATTCCTTTCCCATTCACTGTATCCTGTGAGAGTCTGCAGTTTTTATGTTATTTTTTGTTTTGTTTTTTAGATTCCATATACATGTGTTAGCATACGGTATTTGTTTTTCTCTTTCTGACTTACTTCACTCTGTATGACAGACTCTAGGTCCATCCACCTCACTACAAATAACTCAATTTTGTTTCTTTTTATGGCTGAGTAATATTCCATTGTATATATGTGCCACATCTTCTTTATCCATTCATCTGTTGATGAACACTTAGGTTGCTTCCATGACCTGGCTATTGTAAATGGTACTGCATTGAACATTGTGGTACATGACTCTTTTGAATTATGGTTTTCTCAGGGTATATACCCAGTAGTGGGATTGCTGGGTCATATGGTAATTCTATTTTCAGTTTTTTAAGGAAGCTCCATACTGTTCTTCATAGTGGTTGTATCAGTTTACATTCCCACCAACAGTGCAAGAGGGTTCCCTTTTCTCCACACCCTCTCCAGTATTTATTTTTTGTAGAGTTTTTGATGATGGAAGCCCCATTCTTCTAGTGAAGAAGGCTTCAGGCATAAGACCCATTTTTTGGGGTCTTTATGAATGGGTAAAAAAATTCAACTATATTTCTTCCACCTCATATCTCACAACATAAGTAGACCATGGCTGGAGTTAGACAGACATGAATTCCATGAATTCTAGAATTCTAGCTTACTATGGTTGATAGTTGGAAATGCTAAATAAATTTCCCTCAGTGTCAGTTTCTAAAATAAAGCGTATAAAACCCACCTTCTAGGATGGTTCTGAAGATCAAAGGAGCTATTGTGGGGTAAGCACTGACGTCAGTAGGCACGGACTTATCTTCAATTAAAGAAATGAATGCATGTTATTTCACCTCTTACCTCAGTTTTCTCATCTGAATAATGTATAATAACTGTATGTGTTTGACAGGTTTTTGAGAGACCAAAAGAGATAACAGATGCATGAGCCCTAAATTCTCATAATATTGATTATATTAAATAGAACGAATGGTTTGGAATGAACAACCTAAAGAGTAAGAAAAGGGGCAAAACCAAAATCTGAGTAGTTAAGAGGAGCATGTTCTACCTCTTCGTAGATTAAGAAACAACAGCAAAGACAAATTTATGGCACAGTCATTGCCTAGGGGACCCTGGCAGTTATAGCAAAGAGCCCAGTGATCTGTGGGTTTGGGGTCACAGTTGCATCCTCCTGGCAGACAAACTTCCGGGCAAACCGGAGCTCTGGTGTGGATCCATCCAGGTGCTGAGGCGGCTGAATCAGTAGAAATGATCCTCCAGCGTGTAGCTGACTCGGAATTGTCTCCCTGTCTGTGTCGGTTTGTCTATTGGGACAGCAAAGACTTAGTCTGTATAATTTGTTCTCTACCATAAATTATTTAATTACCATAAATTATTTTAGTGCTGCCTATCAAAGCAAGGCCAAGAGTCCAATGTCTCATCTTAATGTTTTTCCTTTTCCTTAATGAATCTGTTAATTATTTTATTTGTGTTCATTTACTTATTTTGGTTGGTGTGGTATGGTTAGAGTTTGACTTTTTCTTAAGTATATGAAACGATCTATAATAAAAGATGCATAAAAGAAGTGTCTCAGCTTGGGCTACTATGACAAAAAAACATAGACTGGGTGGCTTATAAACAACAAAAATTCATTTCTCACAGTTCTGGAGTCTGGACAGTCCAAGACGAAGGCAGGGGCAGTTTCAGTGTCTGGTGAGAGCACACCTTCTGGTTCATAAATGGTCATCTTCTCACTTTGTCCTTACATGGGGGAAGGGGCAAGGGAGCTCTCTGAGATCTCTTTTGTAAGGGCACTAATGCCATTCAGGGGGACTTCACCCTCATGACCTAATCACCTCCCAAAGGCCTCACCTCCAAATACCACCACGTTGGGTGTTAGAACTTAACACATGAATGCATATGAATTTGCAGGGGGTGGGGAACACAAAGATTCAGTCTATAGCAGGAAGAGACCATTGAAATAAAGGCAAAAAAGTACTGGTGGACATGGAGATATGCAATGAATGGTACTAAATATTTTAAAGTATCTGCAAGTAACAAGGTCATAAAACGTCATGCCAATACTACTATTTATAAATACCTACAATTAACCATTTTGGTTACTGTGTCATCATATCATTTTTCATACCTTACCTAATACCATTTTTTATTTTAGAGAATATTTTTGGCTTTAACACCACAGAGTTTACAGCTGCTTCAAGCAGTTAGCTGTTTCAGGTTATGAATTCAAATAAGGAAGAGGACCAGATAAGACAGGATAAGGAAAAGAAAAACCACAGAGCAGGAGTACCTTATTATTAATGATCTGGTTTTGATTGAGTTATTGAAATAACAGGTTGGCTGGAGTGAAATTGTCCACAATTGTATTCAACAAATTCTAGAAATCAGAACATAATGAAGGTCCAGCAGCTTCAGTCTTGTCAAGCACTGACCAGGTGCCAGGTATGGTGATAAAGGATGTTATCTTGTTTGGTCCCTAGAGTGGTGCTGGATAAGGTAGTCACTGTCCATAAAATTTTAATTTTAATTAATTAACATTAAATAACATTTAAATTTCGGTTCCTCACTCATGTTAGCCATATTAGGGACCTACTGCAAAAGCGTACTGGGTGCTATATATAGATCATAGCACATGTGGGAGATATCAGGATTTTAATCCAGCTCTGTCACTTATTAGCTGTGTGGCCTTGACTTACTCAAGTTTTACCCTCTGAGCCTCAGTTTCTTCATCTGTAAAGTGGGACTATGTAGTACAATTGCTATGAGGATCATAAATGACAAATTCTTAGCTTACCTAGCAGACTGTCTGCTACATAGCAGAGGATGATGGGGTGGTGGTGATAATGATGATGGGAGAGGGGAAGGATGAGGGGGTTCGAATTCATCCTCAAAATGCTTCTGGTGTGACTGTAAAGTATCTTGGTCACTCCCGTGACATAACTGTGTATGGCCATGGTAGGAAACCTCCCCTTTTAGCACATTTCCACCATCTCCACAACACAGAGCACCCCTCCAGGACACAGATCTCTTCAACGACTCCATGCACTTAGCCTATTGCCCCACTTGCTCCTAAAACGCTTGTCAGATTTGAATGTACCACAGCCCAAAAGTTAAAAATTATAACTGCAATCAAATCTAATATCAGCTTACCCTTGAGAGGGCAGCCTTCAGTGAAACCAGTCTCTAGCTGCAGTTTCAAGAACCAGTGAGCAGATACTGACAATAATTTTGGGAAAATAGCAGAGCTGCATCCCCCAAGACTACCTCTGATTGTACCCTTTCTCTTTTTCTGACCTCTTACCAACAAGACATTGCTTAAAATCCCCCTTGCTGTTAGAAGGCCAAAGAAACCACTCCTTTTGCGACTAACACACCTGCAATTGTTCTGTTTTCTTCTGTCACACCAGCCATTTTGCAACATCTGGATAAGTAGCTACAACACAGCATCTTTTCCTGTCTCAGGTCTCAGCCTCCCACTGACCACAGGGTCAAGTGTTTTGCTTAATTCCACGGCCTCCTCTACTGCCTCTTCAATCAGTGCTGTCATTTCCCCAGTTGGAGGGTCAATGACTAGTCTGGACGATAGGTCTGCTATAAGCGAGTCTTTGCCTGGTGTATAGATTACTCATAAATCATATCCTTATAACAGCAATAACATTCCCTGTAATCTAGCAGGTGCGTTGCCTAGTGGTTTGTGATCTGTCTGGACAGTCAGGCTTCTGCCCAATGCATGTTTGTGGAACTCTCGTCGTGCACGTATCACTGCCAATATTTTTTTTCTTGCTCGCTCAAGCAGACTTTTTTCCCAGCCGAAGCCAGCATTAGAGATGTGCAAGTTGACTACTGAACAGTCCAATTCCTTGCTGAGAATCTCGCTATGGGCTCTCAGTGTTCTTGTACATCACTGGACAGTTATTTTAGTAATGCCAAATTAGAATTTGAAACAGAAGAGGAAAGGAACGCACATTTGCTAAGTGCCCGCGCTGTGCCAAGCACTGTGCTCGTTACCTCACCCGTGATGTTTTATTGACTCCTCCCAGCAAACTCATGAGTGGGGTACTACTTTTAATCTCATACAACGAGGAAAGTGAGGCTATAAGAAGTTTAATACCAATACCAGTTAGTAGTTATCATGCTCTGGTGCCAGTTATATAAGACATTACCTCATTTAGTCCCTAGACGAGCTGCCTCATCCAAAAAGGTAACAACTAGTCACATGAGGCTATTGAAATTCAAACGAATTCAAATAAAATAAAATTTCAAGTTCAATTCCTCAGTCATACTAGCCACATTTCAAGTGCTCAATTGCTACATGTGGCCGAGGGCTGCTGCCTTGACTCTGCAGTGTAGAACATTACCATCATTGCCCAAAGTTCTCTTGATCAGTGCTGCCCTACAGCAGTGCTATAGGTGGGGCCAGGTACTATGATACACATACTACAGATGGGAAAATGGAGGCTTCGATTGATTTTGTGACTTGCTGAATAAAAGTGAACAGAGCTTGTGCATTAGGTCCAGGCCTGAATCCAGTTCCAGGAGGCTTGCTCTTAACCACAGCTCTGAGCTGTATACTCAGTGGCATACCTAAGGACACACCACTGATACATGATAGTGGGGACTCCTGGGCACAGGGCGCCTTGAGAATTCAGGGATAGCCATTGTAGCCTCACAGCAGACCCTTTCCGATAAGCCTTATCTCTGGTGCTAGGCATGCAATCCTCATCTCTGGCATTTCCTTGATCTGGTTTCACTCCTGAGGTTATCAGATGCCCTGGGATGTTCACCTCCACCAGTTATGTGTACGTGCCTCTTTCAAGGTCTCTTGCCTCTGCAGGAGCCCATCTCCCGATCTCACGGTGTCATCTCTGTCCTCATTGGGTTGTGCTTGTCTTCCCCATCTGCCACCATCCCTCATCCTGGCTAGAGACTCCCACAAAGTCTTTATCATTCCCTGAATGACCCTGGAGGCTGACTCAATCCCAAATAGTAGTCTGAGTCTGTGACTCTGGCTTGCCCTGGGGAGCACGAAGAATACAAAGAAGAATGGGTTCCATCTGCTGTCGTGCAAGCTCTTTTGCTGGCTCAAGACGCAAGACTTCCTCTGGGGCCAGAAGAGGGGCGTGGCAAGTGGCCAGGTTACCTCTGTTCACTCCAGCCTTAGGCTCCTGCTCTTTTTCTCAGGAACCGTTGCACTGAGCCAGAACCTCTGCTTCCTTCAAGAGCTCAGTGCTCACCATGATACAAGACTTTCTCTGAGATCTCTTACCACTGCAGAGCCATACAGTTTGTTGAGTGGCCTGACATATCAAGGGTCTGTCCTAGGCAGCATGGGAAAAATAACACTTCCTGAGCCCTTACTATGTGTCCAGGACTCTGATTCATATGCATGATTTCATTTACTCTTCACAAAATCCTTAAGCGACTTCTTTATTACTCCCAGTTTACAGACTAGAAAATCAAGACACAGAAAAGTAATTTGCTCGAGGTCACACAGCTATTTGGGAATTAAGTGGGATTAATACTTTGAATCCCTATGCTGTATTTCCTCTTCATTTACTCTAATTCTGTTAATAAGAAATTATTGTTCGTGATTGACCAATGAGATGAAAAAGCCTTAGAGAATAAAGATCTTTGTCTAGGATGTAGGTAATAAGTGACCAAGCTGGAGATGACAGTAACAACATTAGTATATACTTTAGCTATTTTTATTTATTTATTTATTTTTAAAATATATTTTAAAAATTTATTTATTTATGGCTGCATTGGGTCTTCATTGCTGTGCGCGGGCTTTCTCTAGCTGCAGGGAATGGGGGCTACTCTTTCTTGAGGTGCACAGGCTTCTCATTGCGGTGGCTTCTCTGGTCGTAGAGCACGGGCTCCAGGTGCGCAGGCTCAGTAGTTGTGGCGCATGGGCTTAGCTGCTCCACAGCATGTGGGATAGGATCTTCCCGGACCAGTGAACTCATAACTACTGTGCCACCAGGGAAGTCCCACTTCAGCTTTTTTTTTTTTTGGTACGCGGGCCTCTCACTGCTGTGGCCTCTCCCGCTGCGGAGCACAGGCTCCGGACGCGCAGGCTCAGCGGCCATGGCTCACGGGCCCAGCCGCTCCGCGGCATGTGGGATCCTCCCGGAACGGGGCACGAACCCGTGTCCCCTGCATCGGCAGGCGGACTCTCAACCACTGTGCCACCAGGGAAGCCCTCAGCTATTTTTAAAAGTCAAATTTTAAACAATTCAGCTTGAATGTAAAGAGCTAAGAATAAAGTAAGAAGACTGCTTTGTGATATGTAAATCACTCTACAAATTTAAGGTACTCTTTTTTGTCACAACCTCATCATTAATTGTGTTAAATATTACTTCTTGGTCATGTTCTTTAAGTTAGACCCGCCAATGTCTTTTACTCTCATAACTGTTCAAAACCCAATAAAAGAAAAGAAGTCCAACAGTAAGGATTCACTTAGGCTGCATTAATAGCACAAACAATATGACTTAACCTCAGCAGAAGTTTATTTCTCTCTTGTGTAAGAGAAGCTTAGAAGAGAGAAGCCCAGGGCTGAGATAGGGACCTTCTCTGTGGCTCTCATTTTCATGGGCCAAGATGGCTGCTAGGATTAGGGCTATCATGTCCGCAATGAAGACAGCTGGATGGAGAAAGCAGAAAAAAAGTATGGATATCTTTCCCATTAAGAAGACTTTATTTGTATTTATATCCATTATACTATTAGGAGCCTAGAAAATGGAGTATTTAGGTTATGCAAGAATATGTCCAGCTAAAAGCCAATATTCTGTTTCTAAGGAGGGACAGCAATCTACAAATCTGCTAATATACAAGGTAGTTTAGGCCAACACCCCTCTTCTGGCTCACCTCCCAATAGGAAGCCCTTCAATGGCCTTCCTAGCTCTAACTCTGTGGATCTCAGAAGCAACATAAATCATTATTTTCCCCTTTTCTTGTTCAACAGCTCATCCAGGGCCATTGCAGGACCATCTTCCTCTAAAGAATGATCTTGGGAAGGAAATCACAATTCTCCTCCTTGTACTTCCTATTCTATAAGGTATCCCCAATTTTTAGTTTAACAGCACATTTGTTTCGAGGCAGGCCTCATCTCTCCCGTTTCTTTCCCATTTTTTGCTTCTTGTGTCTAGATGACCACCATTAGACTTGAGCTTGGCAAGATTTTAGTCTGAGTTAGATGTTAACACACCAGTACCTTCGTCTTAAGCCATTATCACCAAATAAGTTGGAGCAGCAGCATTGCTGAGTAGAGATCCTTGAGAAAGTGCCTTAATTATGTTCAGTTAAAATATCAATTGATGGAGCATCTTGCCTTTCCTTACCTTTCATATAAGGGAGTTGGGAGTTCAATTAAATAATCTATCAAGTCACTGTCAGTTCTGAGATCTACAATCCCTTGGCCTTGAATGGATGGGACCTGGGGGAGCCAGCAATTAGGATGCAGAGGCCAGAAATAGAGCAGGACTGAAAGGGAGGTTGGAAGATGACAGATCTCTTTATAATTTTTGTCAATGTTTAGCTTTTCCCAATCTAAACTTGAACCAATCACACTTAAAGGGAGGAAGAGGGAGCAGATATCTCTTCCTCTGAGAAGTGGCAAGTGCTTGGAGGGACAGTGTGCATGAGCATCTCATTGGATGAATGGGATGAGGAACACACCTCAGAGCTGCCTTCTGGGTTCTTTCTCTACCTCTCTGCCTGCTTCCTCTGAATCTCCATCCTGACACTTCTTGTTCCATTCCCTATATTTCAGTGTTCCCCAGGGTTCTAAAATCTCACACAATATACGCTCCCATCTTATCCACACAAATCCGTATCTCTTTCTGTTGAGCGCCAGACCCACAAAGAAGACTTCATAAGCCTCTTCAAAGAATATTTCTACAAACAAATGCACCGTCTTCCCCACAAAATATGCTCATTCTTCAATATCCCCAGTTTCAAATAGCTACACCACTGCCCTAGCTAACTGCTTGGTTCAGAACTGGAGAGTCATTTAGAGTCTGCCCTTTCCTCCCCACCCCTCCTCCCTTGGCTGCCAATTAGCAAAGCCTCTCACTTCTGTCACCGTCTTCTCACCACCAAGGGCTCATCGCTTTTATCCACATCAATATCATAATTTCTGGTATTCTCTAATCCCTTTGCTATAAAAGAAACATCTTTTAAGTTATAGGCCTATTAATAATAGTGACAGCAATAGCAAAAATAATCACAACCACTTATTTTTTTTCCATTGGGTGCAAGGGCTTTATACTTATTATCTTCAATTCTCATAACAACCCTTATTGTTTTACCCATTTAACAGATGTGAAAACTAAGGCTAATCAACAGCTCCGATGTCACCATGCTAGTAAGTAGTGGAGGAAGGATTTGAATTCCATTCTCTTCAGCTTCAGATTCTGTTCTGGTTTAAAATCCTTCTTGTCCTACCACTTGTCCCTCTCCTATTGCCTTCAAGATGGAATTTCAATATTCTCAGCCTGGTGTACATAGGCTGTGATGATCCAGCTAACTACTACTTCCCAGCTTCATCTTCTGCCATGTCCATTCATTAAGAACTGCTTTCGACTTCAAGATAGTTCCTTGCCCTTTTGTGTCTCTTGTTTTTATAAATGCTGTTCTTTACCTGCAAAAGTCTTCCTCCATGGATCACACTACTTTGGATCCAAATATTCTATTCAAATGTCACCTCTCCTTCAAAGCCTGTCTGTCCTTCTGAGTCTGTTACTTCCACTTCCCCCTGAGCTAGCCATGATCATAGCCTTTATTATTCTAACTTTTCACTGTATCCCCTTTCCTTCTTAAAGCAGAAATTCCTTTTTCTTTTTCCTCTATTTCTCTTGCACCTAGCACAAATGTACTGAGAACATTTTGTGCTCAATAATTGATGATGGAGATCATGATGATTTTCATGATGATGGTGGTGAAGAAAAGCTGATGGTAATATAGCCAAAAGGGAGAAGTTTTCCCCAGGACTCAATCTGGTCTTTCTTTAAGCTCTTCTTAAATCATCCTATCCAAGCCCATGGATTTTCATACTTACTTTTATACTGATGACTCCAAAATTTTTGTCTCTAGGCTTAACTTCTCCCTTGAGCTCCAGATGAATGTATCCAACTGTTTCCTTAATGCCTTCAAGTGTAAGTCTAATAGGCATCTGGGCCTTAACATAGCCAGAAGAGAACTCTGGAGTATTTTCTTCCCAAACTGTTACTCTTCCAGTCCTTTCCATCGCATTTAATAGTCCCATCTTTGACTCACTTGCTTTGGCCAACAACTGAAACGATAACCACTATGTCTCTCATGCCCTACATCCAATTCATTAGTTAATCCTCTTGGCTTTAGTGTCTCCCAAAATCATAATAAACCATGCTGTATCCTATCATTTCTCTCCTTGATCACTACTACTATTCAGGTGTAAGTCAAAGTCATCTTTCAATAACAGGGTCCCAACTGATCTCCCTGTTTCCATTCTTGTCCCTCTACCATTCATTCTCCACACAGCAGCCAGAGTGAACTTTTGTAACAGAATCATATCATGTCATTACACTTGTTTAAAATCCCCCAAAGGCATCCCATCACATTTGAAATTAAAATGTGCTATGTTCCCTGCTGGGATCTACAGGATCCTGCTGCCTACTTCCCTGACCTGATCTCCTCCACTGTCTCCTTCCATCAGGATCTGGCCACACTGACTTTCTTTCTGTCCCTTGAACCAGATGAGCCTGTTTCTGCCTTGGCCAAGTGCACTTGCTATGTCTTGGCCTAGATTACACCTGTCCCCAGATCTTTGCATAACCAGCTCTTCCTCCCTATTCTCTGCTTAGATATCCCCTCCTTGCAGAGGTCTCCTCTGAGCACCTGCCTAAAATAGTCCCAACTCCACCACTACTCTTTTCCTCATTACCTTTCTTCATATGCTGCTTAGCACTGAGCACTATCTGATATGAATTCTATTCACTAATTTACTTACTTATTTACTTTTACATTTTTATTGTCTCTTCCCCCAGCTAGAACGTGAGTTCCATGAGAAAAGGGACTCTCTCCCTCTCTTTCCTTCTCTCTCTCTCTCTCTATATCTATGTATCTATTTATATTTGTAAAGAGATTTAGATTTAAATTTTAGATATGTACACGCATGCATGTAAAGTCTCCCTGAACCTCTTTATGATATTAGACCAACAACTCCCATAGACTGGAGTACAAGAAGTAAAGTCTTCTTCATTCTTTACTTGCCTTAAAAACATCTCTTCACAAACTATTATATAGAGAATGGATAAACAACAACTTCCTGCTGTGAACTGTAGTCAATATCCTGTAATAAACCATAATGGAAAAGAATCTGAAAAAGAAATCTATGTCTGTACATATCTGAACACTTTGCTGTGCAGCGGAAACTAACAAAACATTGGAAATCAACTCTACTTCAATAAAGTAAATTTTTAGGGCTTTCCTGGTGGCGCAGTGGTTGAGAGTCCGCCTGCCGATGCAGGGGACACGGGTTCGTGCCCCGGTCCGGAAGGATCCCACATGCCGCGGAGCGGCTGGGCTCGTGAGCCATGGCCGCTGAGCCTGCGCGTCCGGAGCCTGTGCTCTGCAACGGGAGAGGCCACAACAGTGAGAGGCCCGCGTACGGCAAAATAAATAAATAAAAATTTTTAAAAACCTCTTCAGAAAATCTATTGCATTTCAACTATTATTCTCCAAAATAATAAGAGGTCTGAAAAGCTAGTATTATGACACATGCAACAAACTGGGTGAAAAAAAAACATTCTAAGTAAAAAAAAAAAAAAAGTATGTATTATATGATTTTGTTGACATGAAATTTAAAAATGGACAAAATTGATCCATGGCGATAGAAATTAGAATAGTGGTTACCCTTGAGTGCATTGACTGGGAGAGGACTGAGAAATCCTTTAGGATAGTGGAAATGTTCTGATCTAGACAGTAGTTATATAGGTATATATATGTATAAAAATTTTGTCAACCTATACACTTAAGATTTTGACATTTTCTTTTTTTTTTAATAACACTGCTGCAAAGGCAGCTTTTTTTTAATTAATTAATTTATTTATTTATTTTATATTTATTTTTGGCTGTGTTGGGTCTTCATTTCTGTGCGAGGGCTTTCTCTAGTTGCGGCAAGCAGGGGACACTCTTCATCGCGGTGCACGGGCCTCTCACTATCGCGGCCTCTCGTTGCGGAGCACAGGCTCCAGACGCGCAGGCTCCGTAGTTGTGGCTCACGGGCCCAGTTGCTCCGCGGCATGTGGGATCTTCCCGGAGCGGGGCTCGAGCCCGTGTCCCCTGCATCGGCAGGCGGATCCTCAACCACCTTGCCACCAGATAAGCCCTTGACATATTCTCATTGCATATTATCCCTCAAGCAATCAATTAAGACCAGTAGTAGTAGCCATTTAGTCACAAGGAACTCAGAGCCTGAAGGAATTTGGTTGAAAGTTTTAGGTAAGATTTTTTTTTTTAGGATTCAATGCAGTCTTAACTTTAGGAAAAAAATCTCGTGAACATATAAGGAGATGATGGTTCCAGCACATCAAGCTGTACCCTTCCTGTTAAAAGGAAAAAATCTCCTTAAGCCTTTACATTTACTTGCTCCGTTCCCCATAGCTCCCAAGTACAATAGTGAATGTAAGCTACAATAAAAAGGTCATTTTCTTCTTTCAGCAACAGTAACACAAGTGGCTACATTTCCTGATTCTGGATTAAGTTCAAGATTTCAAATACAACTGGACTCGTTTCTGATTAGAAAGTTTGATATTTATCATAGACTTCCCTGTCTTCCATAACCAGTAGGAGAGAGATTGCAAAAAGGTAAACTGAAAGGGACCATTCTTTTATTCAACAATTAACCCCATCTGGGTAAATAATACGGCGTGGGGCACTTGAGCCATTGCTGTTAGGCTCTGAGTTCAGAACTCAACACGGCTTCAAAGCGGTGTCGATGAAACGATGACAAGATGCTACAGAAATGGCTTTTTATGTGGAATATAATGCGTGTCTAGTGTTACATGGTACAGTAACGAGGAGAAGAGGGTTGTAAAGACAGAGGATAGGGTGTCTGGAAGTACTTACCTGAGGGAAACACAATCTTGGTTTAGTTCAGGCCCTTAGGCCTAGAAACACAGTATATGGTCTAGAAACTTGAATATTCGAAAACAATTTCATCAAGGGTTGTAAGGTTTCCATCCCAGGCAAATAAAAACAAAATTCCCTGGCAGTCACCAAGGCAGCCAAGAGCTGAGATGCTTCTGAAAACCTGAGCTTCATTCCCTCTTTTATCAGATAATTTCATTATACAAAGGGGCATATGTCTCTTAAAAGTATCAAACAGCACATTAGAACCGTGAAAGCCTGTCAGTCAACAAATCCTTTTGATAAAGATCGATCGCTCCCTGAATAAGGGGAAAACATAGTCCGGGTCAATCTGTCAGCAAACGCATTCAAAAATCTATACTCTGAATTGAGACAAGGAACACTAATAAACTGAGATTACTTTCCAAGAAAATATTTGGGTATCCCTACAAGCCCAGGCCTCACACCTGACTGCATTCGGCATCCCCGGGAAGAATAGGCCGAGTGATCCACAGAGGTGTGCAGGCATCTTTGGTTACTTCTGAGGCAGCCCTCGCCCGATTTCCACCCACCTGTATCACTTTTAGTAAATGGCACAGGGGTGGAAATTAGTGGGGGAACCTGCTCGAGACTCCAGCAGCTCCAATTTCTCAAGTGGCTTTTCTATTGTAATATGGGTATTCTGAGGCTCACATGAGAAACCCGGGGTCTGGGATCCACTTCAACAGTAAACGGTTAGCACAGACCCTCTGGAACAAAAAGCGCTTGTGCATCTAATCTCTGTCCGTTGCAGACATCTCAGGGGAGACCCATGAGGAAAACAAAACATGAAGAAAATAGATATGGATCATCTTTATGACCTAAGAAAAACAACTACCCTTGTTGGTTAATTGAGCTCTGCCTCCCAGGAGCACAAAGGGATGGAGTTAACACCTACTGAGTCCCTACTGTGCGTGCTTTGCAGTTTGCTACCATTATCTCTTTGAATCGGCACTGAAAGGCAGATATCGTTATGCCCATGTCACAGAGCTCATAGGAGGCATAGGTGGCCAGTGTTTCACCCAAGGCATTTAACTAATGTCAACAGTGGAATGTGGACCCACTGTGTCCTGTGTATCAGGCCTGTCTACCAGAGTGACTGTCCACCTCTGGCTTCCCCCTCGAATTGGTCCAGGGCCACCCACTCACCATCTCCACTGTCCCCTTCTCAGTGGTTGGGCCGACTCCTGGGCAGCAGAGGACCCTCTGGGTTTTTTTCCACTTAGTAAGGAGACTAGCTCAAGGTCAGCCACGTAAGGAAGGACTGGATGAAGTGGAGGACAATCTGATCCACACAGTTGGAAAAACCATAGACCAAAGCCCAGATACACAGTTCAGAAAGAGATGGGCAGAAATTCCTTTGCCTGGGTATTCACAGGGTCTATAGTTTGGACGGATGATCGGAAGCCAGGGATGAAGAGAAGGGTAGAAGACAGAGACTCTGTGCTAGGGTCAAATAGACCATGCCAGTTTGCTTACCCAATCTCTACTTATCTTTATTGTAAGGAAAAGAGATGACTTAGATTTTAGAAGGACTGGATTCAAATAAGAGCTTTGCATCAAATGTAACTGTGGGACTTGGGACAAGGTAATTTACCCCACTGAGTACCAGTTTCCTCATCTGGTTATTCAGGCTAATGGCACCACCTGATGGAAGAAAAGTTAAGATTAAAAGGAATAATGCACAGGAAACACCTAGCCCAGTGCCTGGAATACGGTAAGCCCTCAGAAATCTTAGGCTTCTCCATTTCTTCTTCTAACCTCTTTAGGAAGAGCCAATTCCACAGTGACATTGGCCCTATGACCCTAGTATGAGAAAATAAGTAACGAGTGACTGGGCTGATGAATTCAGACCCAAGATGTGCTGCAGCCCACAACGGAAGCATCATTTCTTGGGGGTATATTTGGGGCAACCAAGACTGATCATTTTGCTTCCCTGCCACACTTTGTGCGACAGCAGAGAGAAGTGCTCTGAGATTCATCTTGGGCAGGCGTCTGACATGGTACCTGTCTGGGCCCCAACCTTAAACACGGCATCCACACCCCATCAACTGTTGTCATCCTATCCTGGATGACAGCCACTGCCCCACTCTGTGCCCCACCAGTCCTCATCCTAGTGTTCCAAGCCATCATCCCTTGGTTACAGCCTGAATTCCCATTTGGCTTTTCAGTGGCATGGCCTGAGCTCGTGAGCCTAAGAATAAAGAATGAAGGGGCAGGGTGGGGAGTGTACACATGAAAGTGAAGGAGAAAACCTCATATTTAAATGAGAAATGAGTGCATTTTACCTCTTCTCTTTATTTTCCCTTAATAGTTTTCATGGAAAGTGATTGAACTTGGAGTTCTGGTCTATCCGCCTCCTTATGTGGCCTTGGGAAGTCACACAGATTTCTGTTTCCTATTAGTAAAATATGGACATATCAGATGCTATCTCTGAGGTTCCTTCTATGCAAGCATTCCATGAGCCTGTTATTCTGTTTCAGCTTTATCATCTGTCCTCTAAGAGGATGAGGGAGGCAAATTTAAAGGTTAGGAGGTTGGGCGGTTAAGGTTAAGAGGTGGCACTAGACTTGGAGTCCTGGGTTCAAGACCAAGGTCTCTCACTAACTTGACATGCTCTTAAGTGAGATACTTCCCCCTTTTGAGCCTCTCTCTCTCCATCTATAAAAGGAGAATTGTTACTAGAATTGTTGAGGATTCTTCAAACGCTAACACTCCATAGGGGACTTAATAAACCAATAAATTCTAGGGCGTAACTCATGTTTCAGACCCTGTGCCAGATGTGGAAAACTTGTGGGCAAAGAACTAAAAACTCTAACAGGCATAAGTTTCCTGAAGCTCCCTATATTCCTGGTAGACAACAGAGGGCACTCTTGGCATGTGTGCATCTAAAGGGTCCCCAGAGACCCTGGTGTGAGCTACCATGGCATATTATTTTTCTGAAGCTTAAGTTTTTATGGTATGTTACTATAGAGGTTCTATCTGTCCCACCGGCCTGCCTCTTGCTTACTGAACCATATTTAATCTACACTTGGCCCTGGGTTCTCCTTACATAAATTTACTAAATTCTGATATTTATCAGGAATTAATCTGGGGTCTAGTTCTTCTGTATGTAAATTCTTATGCAAATACTACATAGATCTGATCTCTCTTCTCCTCCCTCTGCCCTAAGCATAGTTTCACTCACTCTCATACTTTTACCAGGTTCCACATTATTTTATCAAATTAAAAAGAGAAATTTTAAATCCACAAAAATGGTATGAAATTCCAATGGTATGAAATTCCAAATGTCACAGTTTTTCCCAATGTGTTCTTTTGGGGAATAAAATCGGACAATGTGTAAAAGAGTTTCAGGAAGAGACAAGTAGAGCTTTATAGACTCTTCATAAAGTCAAGTGGATGGCTACGTAAATGCCACATAAATCGTAATCATCATGACCATATTTTAAAGGAGAATGTTACTACAGGCACATTCTTCCTTTTCAAAAGTTCAGTTCTTATGAAAGGATGCTCAACATCATTAATCATTAGAGAAATGCAAATCAAAGCTACAATGAGATATCACCTCACACCAATCAGAATGGCCATCATCAAAAAATCTAGAAACAATAAATGCTGGAGAGGGTGTGGAGAAAAGGGAACACTCTTGCACTGCTGGTGGGAATGTAAATTGATACAGCCACTATGGAGAACAGTATGGAGGTTCCTCAATAAACTAAAAATAGAACTACCATACGACCCAGCAATCCCACTACTGGGCATATACCCTGAGAAAACCATCATTCAAAAAGCGTCATGTACCACAATGTTCATTGCAGCTCTATTTACAATAGCCAGGACATGGAAGCAACCTAAGTGTCCATCATTGGATGAATGGATAAAGAAGATGTGGCACATATATACAATGGAATATTACTCAACCATAAAAAGAAACGAAATTGAGTTATTTGTAGTGAGGTGGATGGACCTAGAGTCTGTCATACAGAGTGAAGTAAGTGAGAAAGAGAAAGACAAATACTGTATGCTAACACATATATATGGAATCTAAGAAAAAAAAAAGGTCATAAAGAATCTAGGAGTAAGATGGGAATAAAGACATGGACCTACTAGAGAGTGGACTTGAGGATATGGGGAGGGGGAAGGGTAAGCTCTGACAAAATGAGAGAGTGCCATGGACATATATACACTACCAAACGTAAAATAGATAGCTAGTGGGAAGCAGCCACATAGCACAGGGAGATCAGCTCGGTGCTTTGTGACCAACTAGAGGGGTGGGATAGGGAGGGTGGGAGGGAGGGAGACGCAAGAGGGAAGAGATATGGGAACATATGTATATGTATCTGATTCACTTTGTTATAAAGCAGAAACTAACACACCATTGTAAAGCAATTATACTCCAATAAAGATGTTAAAAAAAAAAAAGTTCAGCTCTTAACTATGGAGTGTTGTGGAAATTCTCATTGACTGTTAGGTATCAACTACATTCATCAAGGAAAAATAAATCTCTCTATATAGATTTATATATAAGACCGTTTAGAAATTTTGGCAGCAAAAATATTCAGAAAAGTACAGTCAGTGACCACATTTAAGGTTAGCAGGACATATTTCTTAAAACCAGCTTTGTCCTTAAATGGTACTACCTGCTTAGTTACTGTGGCAAGGTCAACTACATCTAGTCTTAAGTCTGCTAGCCTTAGATGAGTCACTGAAGCCTCAGGCTCCTCAGGCCAAACACTGTGGGCTCTACCAGATGTTACCTAAGCCTCTTCCTTTGTGGCTGTCTATGGATGCCATGAATTGGGTGGGAGGCTGCTAGGTTTAGGAGAAGGGTGTGTCTTTGAAGTGGGACAGAGCTGAATGTGAATCCCTGCTTTGCCACTAACAAATGGCCTGAAGAAATTTGCCTGCTTTCTCTAAGCTTGGCTTTTGCATCTTCAAAATGTGGAATGAAAACACCTATCTTTTGAGTTTTTCCTGATAACGTAATGAGATAGCCCACAAAGGGCCAAGCACACACAGAAAATATTTGGTAAAGATTAGTTCGCTTCCCTTCCCCATCCAGGCTTGGATGTTCTAGAAGGGCTTATGCAGGCTTCATCTGTGTTTAGTCAAGGATGAGAATAAAAGTATATAGAGAAAAGTAAGTATGAATTTTAATCTGAGTGTCCAAAACAATGTCCTGGGTTTCTTGAGAGCAGAATCACGTGAAGTTTTAAAGGTTTAGTTCAGAATTTTGAATGTTTGGTGAAGCAGCTCGGAGACAGATGTGGAAGTTAACTGCTCTACAAGCAGCTTTTGGTGTCCTGCTACCATCTCAGCCATGGCAACTCAGAGTTACCAGCCTGATCCATTTTGCTTGATTAATCCCTTTGGAGTTGAAGGGGAACAGAGATTCGGGGCGTAAAATCTGAGGGTAGATTCTACCAGAGTTTTAGAGCATCCCAACTTTATAGGCAAATAGCCTTAAAGATCAATTCACTTGGTCTTTAAAATAATATTGTGGGCATAAATAAACAGAAGAAAACCTTTTTTGAGCCGAGCAGGTGAAGGTGCCTGACATTTGGGGCCATTTGCTTTGATCTAGCGAAGAAGTGAAGAATGTATAGTGGAAAATAACCTACTAAGTTTTGAAATATTTGTCTCTGAAGCACCAGGCATGCCCCTTCTAAGTACAGATTATATAATATATACGACCATATACATAATGGTGCCTGTAATTGCCTTCAGAGATTCTATTTTCTATTGAATCTTGATTTTTCCCTAGAACACAAATCAATGGTCTCTTACAAGTTAGAATATACTTGACAAACAAAATGTAATATTGCATTTTTGACAAATAATTTCAGCTGTGTTTCTGCTAAAGCGTGTTTCACTTTAAGAAAAAAAAAAGTCTTGACAAATTCAACATTACTTTTAGCAAAACAGTGTGGCAGATACAATCAGGGTTACAATGATGTTAAAATACAGCAGCATTCAAAGGAAGTGTGGCTATAGGCCCCAACCAGGTGCCTTAAAATACCAGACAGAAATTCAGTGATATTTTTTTTTTCCTGAGGTTGATATGTTCTTTGTATTTTTTTCTCTGTGATTCTAAGAGGAAATGCGTATAATCATTGGCTCTCCATGTAATGATTATCACATTTTTTATTTCAGAGCAAACACCCCTGGAAACACATTCCTTGTAGTAACCTGAAACCCCCCTTTTGGGCAAAATTCTGATTGATTTCAGCAGAACAAAGGGACAATTGCATCTCATTTGAAACCCAGATTAGGTGCTCTTTATTTCATTCTAAATTGGGAGTGATAATGGTTGGGTGGTCATTACTTCAAGCGGGGAAATAAAACAACACCAATATTGAAGAGTGCTGGTGTACAGTGGCTATTTTCTGGGATGGAACTTGTTAACTAAGAATTGAAAAGTCATCCTCTGGTAGCCTGAACAGGAGCCTGCAGTCTGCAAACACTTATTCCCATCAACACTGCTCCAAGGAGGTGCCGAAATGCAGGGTCCCTCATTCTGATCTTGTGTCTGCCCTGGTATGAATTAACAGAGGGGAACAGGAAATGGATCGACACTGTTCATAAGTGAGGAGGCCAGGCAGGAGGGGAGGTCCTTCTGCTTTCAATCAAGAGAGAGGGTACAATCTGAGGCGTCATCAGTACATCTCAACCATCGGGAAACCCAGGCTTCTGCAGGGAGCTGGGCTTCTTTATGGATGGAATTACACACTTTGTGAGTAAGAATTATTTCTTCTATAGAATACCTGTTAGCTTACAGCAAAAATGTGGGTGGAAGGAAATACATGGGACTGGTGAAGTAAGCAAAGCAAACACTTAAGATTGTGTTTCTCCACTTGACACTGGACCAGACAGAGAAATCATTATCATCATTATTATCTATGTTCTTATTAATATTATTTAATAGCAATACTTTTCCCAGTTCCCAATCTGGAATACTCAGAAAGATCAAAAATTATTTCCCTTCTTGGAGATCTTTAGAATCCAGGAGCTTAGAAGCAACTTGCTCTATGCCACTGGGTTATTTGTGTTGTAGTAAAAGCACTGCTAGCCTTGCTTTAATATTATTGACACTGATCCCTGCTTTGTTGACATCTTGGGTAGCTACTATGAAGAGTTGGGAAGTAATTTGCTTAATTTCAACCTTACTAATCCAATCAACTTCCCTGTTTACTTTGCTTGCTTAGCAAGCCTTTGAAAAACGAGAGTTTTAAGTGACTTCCTACTCCAGGAAAGATTTGTACATGGGCACTTGGTCTTAATCAGAGAGGGGATGGACTTGTCTGGGGTGGATGTGGTCAGAGGTGCTGCGGAGCAGAGGTGGGAGCAGGAAACTGGAAAACTGCCAGGCTCTCTTGATCATCTTCACGGCGTGACTACAGGATTCCATTTGAAATGAGTTCCCCAACACTAAAATATGCCCATATATAAATGCACACACAAAGGCAGAAAATGTGGGATTTGTTGTTGTTATTTGACATAGTATTGGTCACATCTGAAACTTTCACCTCTTGTGCAAATCTGGGAGTTCTCTATATTTTGAAGAGCAGGTTGGAGGTGAGCTGTGCCTTGAAAACTCATTTTTATTCAGCAGTTTGGTATTTTAGCATCAGAGCCCACCAAGATACTAGCTACTCTTTGCTATAAATTAGATGTATTAAACTACTATGGACATTTATGAAAAAGGTGTAGTTTTTTTTTTTCTTTCTCTACAAAGCATAACGCAGTAAGTTATTTAAAAGCACCATAGAAGTGCCCATCACAGTATAGAGTGGGTCTCTCTTCATCAAGATATTCCCCAGGGCTTAGCATAATATCCTTCTGAAGCATAGTGAGAGTTCAGTAAATACTTGTCGAAGGAACCATTTGTGTAACTTGCTGACAGTACGCTCAACTGGCTCTGAGCAAATGTTTCCACTACTCAGAAAAATATCACCAGAACTGTGCCTATAAAAAGCCAAAACCACGTTAAAGAATTATTCAAATCAATGCTTTGGCAATATCTTAAGCAAAACTGATAAATTATTTGTCCCCCCACCAACCCTCAGCCCCAATTTTCAGGGCCTATAAACACAAGTCTGGGGCAAGAGTCCCCATTATTTCCTTACACTTTGTTTGTTTTCATTATTACTATTTTTTTTTTAAGAGAATGTTTCCCTTGTAGTCCAAGTAAAGGGTGGTCCTTTCCGTTTCAAACTAATCGTGACAGTATGATTGGAGAAGAAGAGCCAGGCAAATTCTATTTTACTGGCCAAAAGATCAGTTCAACATAAAGAGGAGTTTTCTTGATTTGGGGACCACAGAGCAGTGGGGGAACTCTTGGATGAAAGTCATAATCCAGCGGAGAAGGATGAAAGGAATTTAAAGGTGAATTTGGGGACTTTGGAAATTTAATACCGTGATTTGGTATCAGATTTAAATTCTTTCCAAAGCCACTGTGAAATCAAGGTGGGGGAGGGGTGACTTACAGAAAGTTGAATGTTATTAAAACTATATATAAAAGTATTTACCAGTCCCTTTTCCTCCCCCAGTCAACACAGCTTAAAAAAAAAAAAAAAAACAACCTCCATGTAAGATGCTACATGTATTTTATGGTGCTACATGTTCTAACAAATTAAAGGATTGTTGTGTCTGGTACTGATGATAAAAATATATAAATGCGTAAGTAACAGGGTTAAACAGAGATATCATACTGCAATTTTGTAAATCTTCAGATCCAGGACAATTTGAGAAGATAAAATACCAAAGAGACTGAAAATTGGCTCAATTCTTCCATGGCACAGAAAAGGTGGATTTAGCAGGAAATAAATTCCTAAATGAGTGGCTAAATGGATGGCTTCAGCATGAGCATTCTTCCATAGCCTGGAGAGTTCTGTGCCCCTGGGAGTTTTGAAGATGTTCTCTCTTGCTCCCAATCAATGAACCCAGAGACAGGGAAAATAAAGGAGCAGGGCTGCCTCGTCCAGCAATACCTTCAACAAAGTGGCAGGTAAAGAGTGTTTATTTTTCCAAGAACTACACAATAAGGTGATATGTACCCCCTACCCAGACTGGCCGTGCTAATTTGTTAGTTCATTGGGGCAAAGGTGGTTGGTTTCAATGAGGAGAGCCCTCAAGACGTAATAAGTTCCTAAAGGATAATCACCCCAGTTTTCCTGTGGTTCATGCCACCAGGGGTCATCCTTCTTAGCTTCAGGGACTCCAGTTGGAGAGATAGCATAATGTTATTGAGGTTAAAAATGCACAAGCTTCAGAATCAAACTGAAGTTTGAATCCTGTCTCTTACTCTTAGTTTCTCAAAGCCTGCATGCTTTATCTTAAAATAGATATTATAATACTAATCTTACTGGCTAGCTATAAAGCACAAATGAGATAAACGTGGGGGGTTGTTAGTATAGAAGTTGGTGTAAGTAAGTACTCAATGCATGGCAGCCCAGTACCATCATTTTATTTTATTTTTAGTTTTTATCATCATTTATATTTATATAAAATTTCAGGAACAGTAGATATTTCAACCTTAATAGTTCATTTGATAATACCCCAATCAAGTGGGTATCCAGCTTATGGTAAATTGTCAATAAGAAAGTTAATAATAAAACAAAAATAAAACATTTTAGAAAAAAATGTTTTCTAATTACTTTTTGCTTTTATTTGACATTTGCAATGAATTCTTTCTTTTTGTAAGATTGACTGATTGCTCAAGTGCTTTAATAATTCTGCCTTGACTGATTTATTTAATGAGATATTTGCTACCAGTTCACTGGCTCACCCATATAAAAATATAAGAAGATCATGATTTTGTACCTAACCAACACTAAAATTAGTGTTTTTTCCCCAAGGCAATATACTTTGACCTTGAGATTCAAATTTTTTCTTTTCTTTTTTCAACTTAAGAAATTTCTCTGTTGTGAAATGTTTTACTCTGACTTCCCTCCAATTGTTCCAGTTTCTTCTCTGAAATTACCTGTAACTCTGAGCTGAGCTCTGTTTTCTGTCCCCTATATTGAGCATGTTCTTTTGAATTATTTCAGTCTTTATTCTTTTCCACTTCAGGTTTCTCTCCATTGGATTAGCAGTTCACCTTCTCCTTTAGAGTAGCTGTCTTTTATTCCTGCTTTACCCCTCCTGTACATGTCTCAAATGTACTTATAAATGTACTTATATTTCTTTCTGAATTTAATTAATTCTAGATTACATCGGAACACAGATTCAAAAATATTTTCTATTAAAGGGATAGATCTATGCAAAAACAAAACGACCCCCATGCTCCCCCAAAAAACCCAAGACAATAAAACCTAACAAGAGTTTAGGATAAATAGATGTCTTTGTTTCTCCTTAAGTATCACTAAAACTGAAAATGTCCCCAGGTTAGCAGAGTGTACACTAGGGATGACAACCCAGAACACTCGTACCAACATTCCCCATGACTATGCCCATGCAAGATGTTGCTAATGGGTCCCAGCACTCTTTATCATGGATCCAGTGTGAAACCTCAGAGGCTTTCATCACAGCTCTCCCGCAAGCTACTACCCATCAGTGGAATTGGCACATTAAGAAATCCATTTGCCATTGCAAATCTATTAAAGCATTTTTAGTTCAACGGTACCAAAACGTGCGATACGAAGCATTTTTTTAAACTTCCAGTGAAAATTTTGAGGACCTTTGTTCTTAAGTAACTCTATTTGCCAAAACCTAAGTCTTACATTTAATGTGTGTTGGAGCAGTTTTCCTCCTGAGGGTAGGCAATGATCACAGTCTTCCCCAAATCGCTCTTCCTGATTGGACCCCTGTAACTGAGATCAATTTGTACTTGGCTGGTAATCCCACACGTATAGTGGTTCCCCTAGTTTCATCTTGCTTTCTTTTTCCCTTAGTGATTATTCTGTGAGACGAGTTACAAGATAACTTGGGCACATGTATTGAGCAACTGGTATTAAATAAACATGTGGAGAGATAAGAGACACAGAGGCACAGGAAAACCCTGCATTTGTGGATTTAATAAATCAGAGGAGCCATTTATTGAGTGTTAATTATGTACCGAATACTTCATCTACACCATCTTATTTGATATCTCTGACAACACCATGAGTCAGGTGTAATTATTATTTCCATTTTACAGATGAGGATATTGAAGATAAGAAAGTCTAAGTTAATTGTCCAAGATCACACAGCTGTTAAATTCCGGACCCTAGATTCAAACTAGATCTGTCTGGTTCTGGAATCCATTCTCTTAGCCACTATACTTTCCTGCCTAGGACAGCAATAAAAATACTTCCTTCAATAAAAACAAGCTGAAGATTTTCTTATAGAGGCAACAAGCCAAGGATAATGTCCTTTCATATCATAGGTCAATTTCTTCCACTGTGAAAATGAAGCCTCAGGATGGTGTGCCTGAGAAGACTTTGAATAAACCTGCAGAGAAGGAAGCCCTATCATTCACTGAACAGAAACATAAAAGAGAACAAAGAAAGCCTAGAGCAGGGTGGTTTCATATTTTACACTGAAACAGACTCCAAATATGTGGGTGGTCAAGTAACCTGGGTGGCGCCCGCTGTCAACTCTTTTGCCTGTTCCACTGACCCAGGAGAGAATTTGGAGAATTCCCTCCACTAAATTGTTAGCTGCAGGAAGGTCGAGCCTATGCTTTTTCTATGTGTCCTCAAGACCTAGCACAGTGACTGGTACCCAGCAGGCATTGAACAAATGTTTGCTGAAAGTAGAAGTGCTTAATGCAAGGGATGGAAGAGGGGAAGGGAAAAGGGAGAGAAGGAGCAGAAGAGTGGGGAAGAAAAGCAAGAAATGGAAGGAGAAGAATGAAGGAGGAATAAACACACAAATTAATGTCCTTTAACCTCCTGTCCTAGTTCCATCCCATGGTGGAAATTATTTGCAAATTACCTGCGTGGGCCTCTACCTGTTATGAACCGCCAAAGTCCTCAATGTTGCCTCCTCTGGGCTTTTCTGCCCCTTTCATTCCACCTACTTGGCAGGAAGACCTAGTGCTCATTGCTGCTTTTCTGGGGAGAGAGCAATCAGGTGCACCGGGGGCCGGGGATAAGGCAGATGGTAGGAGGCAGGACCTCCCGATTTTGGGGGTCAGTTGGCCTGTCTCACCTCTGATCAAGTTGCCATTAGAGCAGCATCTGGAACCTCAGATACTGAAGACCCTAACCAGAGGTCAACCTCTAGTCTTTGGGGTCTTTGGGGTCCAGTGGTCACTATTGGCTACATTGGCCAAAGGCAATGATCAGCCTCATCCAAGAGTGACCATCCAAGAGTCACCGCCTAGATGTGGCTTCCTCCCTATAAAACAGGCCATTTCATCTCTGACCCACATGAGACCATCCTTAACCCTTTATCCACTATGAATTATCTTCACCTTAAAAAGCAGACACCTTACTTTTCAGACTGATTCCTGTAAGTCATACCTGAAATACAGTTTTAGATTTTCTCATTAGCCTCTGAAGCCCCCGATCTCGCTGTTTTTTCCCCCATGATGCTCTTTCTCTGTAACGGCACCACCACCCACCTACCACTCAGCTATCACTCTCAACTTCTCTCCCTTGTATCCCACACCCAAAACATCATCAATCCTTTTACCTCAACATTAGAAATGCTTGCCAAATCAGACCACTTTTCACCACTTTTGGTATTAATATCTTAATCCACATCACTGTTATCATTCACCTGTTCCACTAAATTATATTCCTAATTAGTCCACAGCTTCCCCTCTTGACCCCTTCAGTCCATTCTCTACAGAGCAGAAGGTAGTCTTTTTTAAGACAAAGTCAGATCAATCATAACACTTCTGTGATCACAACAGTCAATTGGTTTCCCCCGTCTCACTCAAAATCCAATCCAAAGTGCTTCACTTTTCCCACAGACCCCCTACCAGCTGGCCTCTGTTTACCTCCCTAACCTCATCCACTTCCACTGCCCTCCTCACTCACTCTGCTTTTCCACAGACTATGACATTCCACACATTGCACGTTGAGGGTGAAGACAGACAGACCCCTTGCTGTCTGTGGCCGTTCCAGACACTTCCCACCTCAGGGTCTTTGTGCCTGTTCTTCCCTCTCCTGAAATGTTCCTACCCAGTGCCCTGCATGGCTCAGTCTTTCGCTTGATGCAAGTCTCTACTTATTGTCATCAGAGGTGACATACTTTCCCATTTTCTTATCCTGCTAAGCTTTCTTTCACGTTGTATATATTCATCTATTGCACACGCGTTATCTTCACTGGGTAGAATGTTCATGAGAGCAGGGATTTGGTGTGGGGCATTAGAGCACCTCTGTGTAATGCCTGAAGAAGAATTCTGGTCTGACAAGGGATTGTTGAGGGATTAAAGGAATAAACATCCAGAGAGCTTTGCACAGAGGTTAGATGGAAGGTAGAAGTGGTTTTAGAGCATCAAGGCCCACATCCAGCCTAAAAAGAAGTGAGGCCAGTGGCTCTTCTTACTAAATGTGCATCCCCAGACTGCGGTTCTGCACCAGCCCTGAGTCCCTGCTGGTTAGAGTGAAGACTTTGCTAGGCAAAACCGAGGTTCGGAGAGTAGAAGCATGTGGGCCATTTATACCGCCTCTCCCTCACCTTATCGTGGGCCCGTAATTCCTGCCTAAAAATCTAACAGCTCTCAATAATAGTGAACAAATGAGTTCAGTCTTCCAAAGAGTGAGGCAAGTAGACTCTTTGAAAAGTTAAACTGAGGCATAATGATGAGCCCAAGGTCACACAGGCAGTTGGACAAGAAATTAGGATTAAAATCTAGACTACTTCCCTTCTTCTTTTGGGTGTTGGCTATCATAAACGTTGTGCTTGGAGATGGTCCAAATTTCATGAATGTTCCGTTCGAACAGAAATGAAAGAGAGCCCCTAAAAAATAGACAGGTTTGTTAATTTTCCAAAGTTATGGTCATTGTGTGATATGACAGATGAGTTTAAGCGATCAGAGCATTAGCAAGCCTCCCTTAGGGTTTCTCTGACTGCTTCCCTCTGTTTGCAGGCATAATATTCAGTTTCTCCAAAACATCTCTGGTTACCGAAAGTAAATTTTGTGGGAAAATGGTGACGATGGTCAAACAAAGAGTTAACGCAACCAAAATAAAAAATCCAGTCTGAAATATTTTTATAACGTTCTTTACACTTGAGCGCGGTGGAGAAAAAACAGCATTTTAAGTGCTGCTCTTTTTCCCATTAGGTTGTCTGCTTTTACAGGTGGCAAGTTTCACCAAGATCTAAAGGCAAAAGGCTCATGCAGAGATGGTCTGGAGCAGAAAGACTTGACCCGCCTGCCCCCCTGCCCATGCATACAACATAATCACTCACAAAATAGATATTAAAATAATGTTAGCAGCCGCCTGGCCTAAACTAATAAAACCGAGCACATTGAGAGAGAAGGCAGAAAGCCTGTCCTTAGCTCACCCCCTTGGGCCTCAACATTACTGCTTCCCTGACCTGAGTTAATAGAGCTCAAACCAAATGGCTTTTTGCACCTCCCTTCTTTTCCTTGTGTCATTATGACACCTTTTTTTTTTTTTTTTTTTCCTAACAGGGCCTGACTCAGTGAGTTTAAATGCCCTTCTCTTTCTCACTCACCACATGCAAACTTTAATTAAGGCTGTCTCTATATAATACCAACATAACTCGTTGAGAAGTGAAACAGTCAAATCGCCAAGTTTGGGGACATAAGAGGAAGGAGGAGGAAGGTCAGAGAGAGTCATGAATGACAACAAAAAATACCCCAAGCGTTTAGACAGGCTCTTTTTTTTTTTTTAATTGAAATATAGTTGATTCTCAATATTGTGTTAGTTTCAGGCATACAGAAAAGTTATACATTTATATATGCATATATCTATATTATTTTTTTAAATTCCTTTCCATTTTAGTTTATAACAAGATATTGAATATAGCTCCCTGTGCTATGCAGTAAATCCTTGTCGTTTATCTATTTTATATATGATAGTGTTCATCTGTTAATCCCATACTCCCAATGTATCCCTCCCGCCCTTTCCCCTTTGGTAACCATAAGTTTGTTTTCTATGCCTGTGAGTCTGTTTCTGTTTTATAAATATGTTCATTTTTACTATTTTTTAAATTTCACAAATATAATATTTGTCTTTGTCTGACTTACTTCACTTAGTATGATAATCTCTAGGTCCAGCCATGTTGCTGCAAATGGCATTATTTCATTCTTTTTTATGGCTGAGCAATATACCATTGTATATCTATATCACATCTTTTTTATCCATTCATCTGTTGATGGTCACTTAGGTTGCCTCCATGTCTCGGCTACTGTAAATGAGTAGACAGTCTCCTTTTCATGACACTCTCCCCTTTTGGCTGTAAACTCCCTGCCTTTCCCTTTAATTGTAGGGGACAAGCATTTTCTCACTAAGGTAGATCTACCTTCCTCTAAAGCCATTCTCTTCACCTTGATGCCCGTATGCTTCCTACACTTTATTATCTCTGTGTTATGCATGTTAGCAGAGGAACTGTTGATCTCTCATAAAATGTTCTCTTTCATGAAAGAGAAATCTGAAGTTCAAAAGATTAATACCAAGTCCACAACGTCAATAAAATATTAATTTTTTAAATTTAAATAAATTACACATTTTGAAAAATTTTTAAAGATTCATTTAAAAAATTCAAGACCAAGCAGGGAACCTAACTTACCTTTCTCAGTTTAAGAGTTTCAAAAGAATGAATACTGATTAAGATGTCTTACAGGTGCTAATAATAAATGAGGTTTTATACATGTGGTAAAAGAACTTCCAGACCCTGTCTCTGCTTCTCGTAGTTTATGTGGTTTATACAATAGCGATTATGGAATGAGTAAACAGGTGGTGGCTCCTTAGCTTTGCTTTAAGAGATGTTTATTAGCTTTACATGGGAAGTTTCACTATTGTCATCCAATGACTCATTGTTCCCCTTCAGGTTGCAATAAGGAAAGGACCAAACCCAGAGGCTGTAGTCAGAGAGAATACAAAGAGAGCAGAAAGCATCACAGCTTTGAGAAGAGCAAGATAAGCCCCTCCCAGTTAATCTGCATGTGGCCCAATCATTCTGCTGAATGTATTGGAGCAAGCAACCCTCCTTAGGAATGTGGTTCACGAATACTCCTGTTAAAAATCTGAACTTTTGAAATATTTCAAATATGAAGATTGACAATGGACAATAGAACTGACCCTAACTGTTATCACCCAAATTTATTAAGCTTTGGCTGCAACATGTCCAGTCCCTGGAGTATAATGAATATAATGAGAACAAGAGCTTTTGATTCGTTGTGATGATGATAATAGGTAACATTTATTAAGTGCTTTCGTGCATTTTACATTTATTGTCTAATTAATCCTAACTGTTACATTCTAACTAAAACTATATTGATTAAAATTAATTAGAAATTCTCAAAAATGGTTGCTTTAAAGAGTAAGTTGGCTATTTGAACTCTCAGGACTGTTACTTTGAGAAGGATGATTTGCCAATATGTATAAAAATTGCATATATTCTTTTAAACCAAAAATACAAATTCAACTCAAAAATTTTAATTCCAACTCAATTCAAAAATTCCAATACAAGTTTACATGATAATTTGTACATAGATATTCATTGCTGCATTATTTACAAATGGGAAGACCGGAAATAGCCTATTTATTAAAAAGTATTTTTATAACTAAATTATGAAACATTCACAGCAGAGAAGTTTGAAGGCTCTGAAGTTAGAAGACCCAGTTTAGATTTTAGTTCTATCTAGCTGTGAGAACTTGATCAAGATCCTTCACTTGAATAAACCTGTTTTTTTCACCCGTAAAATAGGGAAAATAATATAACCTACTTATTGGTGGCTATGAGTGAAACTTTAGTAAGATAAACCACATAAATCACTCAGCACAGTGTCAGGGATGCAGTGAGCCCTCAATAAGTGTTATTATTCATTTTATTATAATTATTATAACCATCTTATGGACAACGATACAACTATGAAAAATGATGAACTAACTCATGTTGGCATAGAAAGATGCCCATCTCCATAAAACACATCAAAAACCAGTGTTAACCTTCTCACTCAATGCTCTCCATCACCTACAAACCCACTAGATCACAAAACCATAAGGATATGGACCATGCATGCCTTGTTCTCCACAGAATCATTGGGACCTAGAAAAATGCCCAGCACCTAGTAGCCAATCCATAGTACTTTATTAAATGAAGAAATGAATTTAAGAAAAAGCAAAACATTAAGTGTTTACATTTTACTGTAAGAATATTCACTACTGGTTTTATAATGAGAAAATAACTTTATTATTAAAGTTATAGAAGTGTCTCATAAACATTTTGGAAAACAGAAAATTAATGAAAAGATAAAAAGTAGAAAATATGTTAAATTTAGAAAAAAAACTTAGTATTTAAAGATAATCTACCTCTAAGTCACTATTCTAATTTAGTGTTCTTTAGACAAAGTTCAAATTGAAATGCAGAGAGGATGAGATTTCTACAGTTAAGAAACGGTAGAAATCTCATAGTGTTAACTAAAATCATGTCAAATTTACCACAGAGAAATATAGAGCATCAAATTCCTTTCAAATTGACATTGTTATTAATTGGCTTGTTACTACCCTAGGCTAAATTGGAAGCTTCCTGAAGGCAGGAACTCTGTTTATTTTGCTTCTTTTGCTCTGTGTTTATGTTTTTTTTGTGTTGTTGTGTTTTGAACCCAGTACTAATTACAGAACTTGGTGCATTGTGAACATTCAACTTATTTTTAAATGAATAAATTCTCCTTTGAAATGTGATTAAAAATTTTTTTAAGGGGGAATAGAAGAGATTGGAGCAAAAGATAAGAAAAGAGAGAGAAAGAACGAGAAAATGGGGGAAATGGGAGGAAGGAAGGAAGGATCAAAGGAAGGTAGGAAACATACATTAGTTAGAGAGAAAAAGAGATGGAATGAGTCAGAAATTGCCCTTTCTGTCCTCATTTTATTTCTCTTCTCTATGATTACCGTAGTCAAACGAGAAGTCAGGCACACCAAATCTTTTTCAAAGACTGACTTCAGTAGCGTCTATGGCAACACTTTCAGAATTTATTAGCTTCTGGAAAAAAAGGATGAGACTTGAAGAGGGAGCCTATACCAACATTTATTCTGGACCTCAGTTTAATCTGAAGCTACACATCTGGGAAGGTAGAGAAGTCAAAAGGCCCAGTTCAGCCTTTCAGTTGTGGCAAAGGGCAGATGGCTTTACAAATAGCACAAAGACAAAAGACAATAGCTAGTTGAAACTGACACCCTATTTCTTAACAGAAATAAACATTAAATAAAACACAGAGATAAATTATGCCCAGATTGAATAAGCATGAGCCACAGATTATTTGGCATAAACCCAATCATGTGTTCTAAAAAGATTCTTCCTTTTTTTTCTGTTAGGAAGATGGGAGCAGGAAGGTAAAAGAGAAGGGGAAAGGAAAATAATGAACAATATTTCCCTAAAGCTTTTAGTTTTTTGTCCACTTTGATCTCTCCCTGAGATCCTTGGCAAATCCATTTTGGATGGGCGATAGTAAAATTTTGAAGTATTTTTGAAGTAAACTTCATGATTAAATCCAGCAGGGCTAAACAAATACATACTCTCCTGTCAAGTTGTACACTCATCCTAGAGGGAAGGAGAAGACTGAAAGAACCGTGGTGTCCGTGTTTGTGTGTGTGTGTGTGTGTGTGTGTGTGTGTATGTGTGTGTGTGAGATGTGAAGAGTAGGTGGCATTTGGTCAAGGAATTGGGATGAAATAAAGCTGTAGATTACAGATAATTGTAGCACTGTTTCCTTTATGATAAAACTCAAACTCCTTCACAGTCTGTCTCCTGTTTGCTAACACAAGCAAGCCTCATCCTCTACTTCCCTTCTCATGCATTTATGCTGTCTTTCTCGCTGTTCTTTCAGGAAGATATGCTCATTTCTGCCTTATACCTTTGAACATACTGTTCCTTCTGTGTCAAAAGCTCTTCCAAACCTTATCTACCTAGCCTATTTCTATGCATGCTCCAAGACTTGGTTTATGAAACACTTATGTAGAACCTTCCCCAAACTCGCCAAACAGAATGAGTTGCAGATTTAATTGCTTCCTCTTCTGTGACTGCACAACTCTTTGCTCATGTGTCTACCACAGAATTTTATCATCTGTTCATGTATATTTACATATATTTCTTTCCCTCTAGATCTTGAGATTCTCAAGGGCAGCAGCAATCTTATTGTATCCTCAATACCTAGGAAATGCCTGAAATGGAGAAGACAATAGAGATATGTTAGATACACTACATTAAGAAGCATTCAGATTCTGGCCATTCCAAGGAAGATGGATTCATGCCACCTCAGCTCTTAAGATGAAGGGAATGATCCTGAAAGAAACACTTAGGCACGACTGATGTTTGGCAGAATGACCACACAAACACTGAGGAAGAAAGTGTAAAATCAAAGAGGTGGTAGGTCTTGGCACTAGCCATTTGTGCCCTCTACAGATTACAAATGGGATAAGGGCATTAACAGGATCTGAGTAGTAGCAGAATCCAGTCAATAAGAAGGAAAACAGACCATGGGTTCAAGTCACAGCTTGGCCCCTTGATCTTGAATGAAATGACACACTTGGGTATGATCACACTTGGGTGTAATCTTGCAGAAATAAATAAATCTCTGGGCCCACTTTCTCAACTGTAAAATGTGTCTGTTGTGAGGACGAAATACATTAACAGGTATAAATACTTAAAATAGTTCCTAGCTTGGAGATATACAAATTCATAACTTACAGCACCGGTGAAATTCTAAAATCCAAAGTGACCAGGGTGGGAGGCAGAATTCAGCTGAGGCACAAAGTTCAACAAGCTGGATGTTTTCTGCTTGTTCTCTTTAGATGACATGAACTTAAGCTGTGGAACAACTAAACTTCAAAAGGTAAGGGTTTTTTTTTTTTTTTTTTTGGCTTTCAAAAAAAGCTATGCAGAAAATGAAATTTTCTGGAAAAGAACAGTTAACCTACTGGTGCTTTGTGGAAATTTTAATGAGTGCTGTAAGTACATAATAAACTGTGGGCATGTGTATGTGCCTAAGAGGTTTCCATGAGCTACATGATATAGCTGAGGAATATGGTGGTTGGAGACTTCCCAGTCAATGGAAGAATTGCTCTTGTTTCCCCTGAAACATAAACTGAACTCAGGGCAGCCAAGGCTGACATACTGAATGAGGTTCTGCACTACTTCAAAATGGGTTTATGTTTACACTTCGTTGTGAGATTTTTTCAATGGTTTAAAATGACTCAGAGGAAGTTATGTAATGTTTATGAAGACATGTGCTAGAAAATAAACCAGGAACCACAATTGTAGTGTTAGAGGTAGCTCCTGAATAAGCCTTCTCATTCATTTATTTACAAAGTGTGTCTGAAATAACAAAAAGGTAATTAGAGGAGTTCCAGTTCTGGTAATGGCAGAGTAGTTTGTATTGAACTGACCTTCACACCAATGACAACTATAAATTCTAGACTTAAAAAAAAGTATCTTGGAAAGCACTGGAGATAGAACAAAAGCAAGTGGACACTGAAGGAGATATGATCTTTGAAAGATGGGATACAAATCAGGTAAGATTCACATTTATCCAACTTTTCCCCTAAGGGCACTCCCTAGTTTGCATGAGAATAAGGGACGGAAAGAATTGACCTTAGTGGATCAGATTTTGGTTGCTAGCACAGCTGGAAATTAAGCAGGGATATATCCTGGAAAGGAGGCAGTTAGGGAGAAAGGAGCACATATCTGCATAAAAATTCCTCTCAAATTCTTGGCTGACACTAAAACTATGAATGTGCTGGGTGTGACTCCAAGCAGAAGTCAGTAGAATGCACAGCTGGAAGCAAAAGAGCTGAGCAGAGATGTCAGTAGGCAAAGTGTTGGGAAGACAGAGTTTGGAGTTCAAGTCCTACCAAGTTAGAAGGAATTAGTAAACACTTCAGGCTTCCCATTAAAACTCCAGAAGGATCATGCCTTAGAAGTAAGGACCATACCTCAAGACTAAGGGATGTATCTTTGCAACTAAAGGCAGAATCAAAGCAAGCACTTCCTTAATAAAACACTAAAGCCAAGCCTCTATAGACACAAGATAATCTGTCAGTAGTTTAGTATTTGCTGAAATTAAATTCAATACTCTTTAAACAAAAATGACAAAATCCAGAATCTCTATGGTGCATCTTCATCAATAAAATATATTGTCAAATTTAAAATATGAAATTATTGCTTCCAGTTATAAGATAAATAAGTACTAGTGATGTAATGTACAACATGATAAAAATAATTAACACTGTTGTATTTTACACACAAAAGTTGTTAAAAGAGTAAATCCTAAAAGTTCTCATCACAAGGAAAATCTTTCTCTCTATTTCTTTAATTTTGTATCTATATGAGATGATGGATGTTCACTAAACTTGTGATAATTATTTCATGATGTATGTAAATCAAATCATTATGCTGTACACCTTAAACTTATAAAATGCTGTGAATCAATTATATATCAATAAAACAAAGGAAAATATCAGAAATTATTAGACAGGCAAAGAAGATGTAAAAAATGACCTACAATTCAAGAGAAAATATTTTCTACAGGAGACCTATAGATGAGACAGATGCTGAAATTAACAGATAAAAACTTTAAAATATTTATAAGTATGTTAAGGGATTTATAGGAAAAGATGGTTATAATGGATTAAAAGATAGGGAATTTCAGGAGAGATATGAAACTTCTGAAAAAATAATTAGAAATTCTAGAACTGACAAATAGAATATCAGAAAACCAAACTTTGTTAATGGGCTTAGTAGCAGATCAGAAACTGCACTAGAAAAGAGAAGTGAACTTGAAGTCAGGTAAATAGTTATTTAAACCAAAGCACAGAGAGTAAGAATGATTGAAAAATAGAGGAGAAGAGCCTCAATCACTTGTGAGACAAAATCAGACAAACCTTTGTGTAATTAGAACCTCAGAAGGAGGGCAGAGAGAAAATGGGGCAAAGACATATTTGAACTTCCTCAAATTTGATGAAAAACAAAAATCCACTGATCCAGGAAGCTGAGTGAATGCCAAGCAGGGTAAACACAGAGAAAAAACAAAATTAGGCATATCATGATAAAATGGCTAAAAATCCAAGATATAAAGATAAACCTTAAAAGCTGCCAAAGAAAAAAAATGATAATGTAAAGGAACAATTGTAAGAATAATAGCCAAATTCTCATCAGAAGTCACAGAGGCCAGAAGACAAAAGACAATATATGAATAATCATCAATTATTAGGAAAACTCAAATTAAACCACAATAAGATTTTACTTCACTAGAATTGATAAAAATTTTAAAAGATGAATAATGCCAAATGTTGGTGAGGATGTGGAACGCCTGGGATGCTCATACACTGCTGATGGAAATGTAAAGTGGTACAACCATCTTGGAAAACTGTTTTATAAACCTCAACACACATCTACCTATTACCCGGAAATTGCACTCTTAGGTAATTCTCCCCCTCACGATCCCAAATGAAAACATATGTCCACAAAAATATTTGTAGAAGAGTGTTCCTTTTAGCTTTCATCAAGATTTCTCCAAACTGGAAATAACCCAAATGTTCATAAACGGGAAAATGGATAAACAAATTGGGGTAGAATACTACTCAGTAATAAAAAGGGATGAACTGGGAGTAAGGTCAGCATCATGGTAAGGACCATTAGTTGTTCCTTTTTTCTCTCCCCTGTGATTTATAACTAATCAGACATTCATAACAAAGAAAAAAAAAAAAGCACCTCTGCACAGCATACCAGGATGCCCCAAAGATTCCTTCATCTGTGCACCTGAAAGGGGGTGGATTGGATTGAAGAGGAGGCTGCAGAGAGGAGTGGTGGTGGAGCTGGCAGAGGCAGGTCCAACAGTTGGTCAGCATGACCTTTCTGGCAGAGGAAATGAGGGTGAAGGTGGTGAGTGGGGGTCTGTTCAGCCATCCATTCTACAATTGGAGGGATCCATTGCTCTCTCTGAGAAGAGACCACAATGACAAGGCAAGGAAAGAAAAGGGAAATAGGTGGACAAAGAAGACTAAAGGAAAATGTCTCCTGCTGTCTGCCCTGGGTTCTGGAAAAAGGATTACCCACTGACCTCTGGGACCACCCCCACTTGGGGATTCCCTCCTGGGCTATGGGCACAATAAAAACCACAAGTGCTAAGTACACACCTCCCTCCACCCTGCCACAACCCATTTTCTTCCCCACTTTGTCAGCTTTTTTTTTTTTTTTTTTTTAAGTACACATGCTCCCAACCTTATCTGGTTAAGTCGGCTCTGATAAGAAAAACCAAAAACTAGTGCTATAGCTCCATCTTCTGGAAAGTAAAAGAAGGGTCCCTAATTACCAACCTATTGAGTTGTTAGAATCAAAGTAAACAAAGCCATGCCTAAGTGAGAAATATGTTCACTACTTTGAATGCACTTTTCATCAAACACCTTAAAAAATCATAGTAATATGGCATCACAGAAAGAAAATGACAATTTTCCAGCATCTGAATCCAAGAACAAGGAATACTGCCATCTGAGAAAGAATTCAAAATAGCTATTATGAAGAAATTCAAAAACTACAAGGAAAAAAAAAGGCAATACAATGGTCTCAGGAATAAAATTGATAAATGGAAGGAGTGATTTACCAAAGAGATTGAAATGCTAAAAAAAAAAGAAAAAAAAGAGCCAAACCAGAATTCTGGAGATGAAGAACTCAATAAATGAGATGAAGACTGCATTAGAATGCATTGGAAATAGAACAGATAAGATGGAAGAGAGAATTAGTGAGCTGGAAAATAGGAATCTAGAAATGATTTTGGTGGATGAGGAGAGAGAACTAAGATTTTTAAAAAATGGAGAAACCCTATGAGAGTTATCAGACTTCATTAGAAAAGCCAACATAAGAATAATGGGTATTCCAGGAGGAGGAGAAGAGTGGGAGAAGGAAGCGGAGAGTTTATGTAAAGAAATATTAGCTGAGAACTTCCCAAACCTAGGAGAGGAACTGGATGTACAAATCTACAAGGCTAATAGAACACCTTACTATGTCAGTACTAAAAGACCTTCTCCAAGATACATTATATTAAAATTGTCAAAAGCCAATGATAAAGAATTTTAAAAGCAGTCAGGGAAAAAAGACAGCAACCTACAAAGGAACACTTATTAGATTATTTCTCAGTAGAAACTCTATAGACCAGGAGACAGTGTAACAACAATTTCAGAATACTGAAAGATAAAAAGTGTGAGCCAAGAATACTCTATGTTGAAAGGTTATCCATCTAATATGAAGAAGAAATAAAGGCTTTCCCAGACAAACAAAAGCTGAGGGAGTTCTCCACTACTAGACCTGCCTTACAAGAAATTTAAAAGGAGCTCCTCAAGCTGAAATAAAAAGACAAAAGTACAAAAATCTCTGATTAAGGCAATAAATATTTAGAATTTGAAAACTGTACTTTTTTAGAATCGTATATTAAACTCTTAATTATAAAGTAAATGTTACAGGAAAAGAGTATTAAAAATAAATGTAGCTCAACAACTTGGTAACAAAAACATGGCACAAAAAGAGATAATTTGTGATATCAAAAATATAAAAGGAGAAGAGTAAAAAAATGGAATTGTTATAGGCAAATGAAGATAAATTGCTATCAGCAGGAAAGGATTATTTTAACTATGGAATTTTTGATGTAAACCTCATGGTAACCACAAAGCAAAAATCTAGAGATTTTACATGAAATGTAAAAAAAAGGGAGAGACTGGGAAAAATCACCATGGAAAACCACCAACTTACAAAGATAGACAGAAACAGAAGGAAAAAGAAACAATGGAGAAACAAAATAACGAGAAGGCAAAAGATAAAATGGCAGTAGTAAATCCTTACATATCAATAATCACCCTAAATGTAACTGGATTGAACTCACCAATCAAAAAGCACAGAGTGGATAGATGGATTAAAAAAAAAGAAAGAAAGAAAAAAAGAAGGACCCAACTATACGCTGCCTACAGGAGACTCATCTCAGCTCTAAAAATGCACATAAGCTCGAAGTGAAAGGATGGAAGATGATATTGCAAGCAAATGGAAACCAAAAGAAGGTGGATGTAGCCATATTTATATCAGACAAAATAGACTTCAAGACAAAATGAATAACAAGAGACAAAGAAGGTCATTATAATGATAAAGGGATTAGTACATCAAGAAGCATAATGATTGTAAATGACTGTGACATATATATATATATATATATATATATAATATATATATACATAACCAACACCCAAGCACAAATCATATTAAGTACATAATAAAAGACCTTAAGAGAGAAATAAACAACAATACGATAATTGTAGGGTACTTTAATACCCCACTATCAGCAATAGTTGGATCATCCAACTATTGGATTGCACCAGTAGTTGCACCACACTTTAGAACAAATGAACTTAGTAGACATATACAGAACATTCCATCCAACAGCAGCCAATTACACATTCTTTTCATGTGCACATGGAACACCCTCCAAGATACATCATATGATAGGCCAAAAAAAGAAAATTTAAGAAGAATGAAATCATACCAACTATCTTCTCTTACCACAATGTTATGAATCTAGAAATCAACAAGTGGAAAATGAGAAGATTTACAAATATGTGGAAACTGAGCAGCACACTTCTAAACATCTACTGAGTTTAAAGATAAAATCAAACAAAAAATATCTAAAAACGAATGAAAACAAAAATAGAACATATCAAATATCATGGGATGCAACAAAAGCAGTTCTGAGAGGAAAGTTTATAGCAATAAAGGCATATATTAAGAAATCAGAAAGATCTCAAATAAATATCCTAACTTTACATGTCAAAGAACTAGGAAAAGAACAAATTAAGCTCAATGTTAGCAGAAGTGAGGAAATAATAAAGGTCAGAACAGAAATAAATAAGAGGCCAGGAAAAAATAGAAAGTATCAACAAAACTAAGAGCTGGTTCTTATAAAAGAAACAAAATGGACAAACCTATAGCTAGACTAACTAAGAAAAAAAGAGAGAAGACTCAAATGAAATTAGAAATGAAAGAAGAGACATTACAACTGATACTACAGAAATACATAGTATCATAAGAGACTACTATGAAAATTATATGCCAGAAAATTACATATCCTAGGAGAACTAGATACATTTCTAGAAACATACAACCTACCAAGATTGACCCAAGGAGAAACAGAAAATCTGAACAGACAAATGCCACATAAAAAGGTTGAATCAGTAATCAAAACACTTCCAACACAGAAAACTCCAGAACCACATGGCTTTACTGGAGAATTCTACCAAACATTTGAAAATAATTAACACCAATCATTCACAAACTCTTCCAAAATATTGAGGAATAAGAACACTTTCAAACTCATTCTACGTAGCGAGTATTACTTTGATACCAAAATCAGATAAGGATGCCACAAGAAAAGAAAATTATACACTAATATCCCTGATGAATATAGATGCAAAAATTCTCAACAAAATATTAGCAAACCAAATTCAAGAACACACTAAAAGAATTCTATACCATGACCAAGTGGGATTTATCCCTGGGATGAAAGGGTGCCTCAACAAATGCAAATCAATAAATGCAATATATCACATCAATAAAATGAAAGATTAAAAATTATATGATTAATTTGATGCAGAAAAAGCATTTGGCAAAATACAACATTCTTTTATGATAAAAACCCTTAACAAATTAGGTATAGAAGAAACATACCTTGACATAATAAAGGCCATATGCAACAAACCCACAGATAATATACTCAGTGGTGAAAAACTGAGTGTTTCCTCTAAGAACAAGAACAAGACAAGGATGCCCACTCTCACCACTCTTATTCAGTGTAGTACTGGAAGTCCCAGCAAGAGCAATTAGGCAAGACAAGAAAAAAACAATCATCTAAATTGGAAAGGAAGAAGTGGAATTGTCACTATTTGCTGATGATATGATCTTATATAGAGAAAATACCAAAGAGTCAGTCAAAAAACTGTTGGAATTAATCAACAATTTTAGTAACGTGGCAGGATACAAAATCAACATCAGGAAATTAATTGTATTCCTTTGCACTAATGAAGCATCTGAAATTTTTTAAAATAATCAAACCCCCCCAACACTATCCCATTAACAATAGCATCAAAGACAATAAAGTACTTAAGAATAAATTTAACCAAGGAAATGAAAGATTTCTACAATGAAAACTACAAGACTTTAATGAAAGAAATTGAGGAAGACTCAAATAAGAAGACATCCTCTGTTCATGGATTGGAAGAATAAATATTGTTAAAATGGTCATACTATCCAAAGCTATTTATAGATTTAACACAATCCCCATCAAAATATCAAAGGCATTTTTCACAGAAATAGAAGAAACAATCCTAAAATTTGTGTGGAACCACAAAAGCTAAAGCATAGCTAAAGAATAAAGGATAGCTAAAACAATCCTAAGATAAAAGAACAGAGCTGGAGATTTAATGCTTCCTGATTTCAAACTATGATACAAAGCCATAATAAAAAACAAGTATGGTGCTGGCACAATAATAGACACATCGACAAAAGGAACAGAATAGAGACCCTAAAATTAAATGCAGTCAACTAATATTTGACAAGGGAGCCAAGAATACTCAATGGGGAAAGGATAGTATCTTCAAAAAATGGTGCTGGGAAAACTGCAGAAACAAATGAAAAACAATGAAATTGGACCCCTACCTCACACTACTCACAAGAATTAAAATTTATGTATCAAAACAAAGACTTAAAATTTATGTATCAAAGACTTAAACATAAGACATAATACCATAAAACTCCTAGAAGGAGATGTAGGAAGAAGTTCATTGGTATTGGTCTTGGCAATGACTTTTTGAACATGATACTAAAAACACAAACAACAAAAGCAAAAATCAACAAATGGGACTACATCAAGCTCAAAAGATTCTGCACAGCAGAAGAAACAATTAACAAAATGAAAAGACAACCAACAGTATGAGAGAAAGTTTTTGCAAACCATATACTGAATAAGGCATTGATATATAAAGAACTCCATCAACTTAATAACAATAAAACAAACAATGTAATTTTTAAATGGGCAGAATAACTAAAAAGACATTTTTCCAAAGAGGATACTGAAATGGCCAATAAATACGTGAAAAGATGCTCAACATCACTAATCATCAAGGAAATGCAAATCTAAACCATAATGAGATGTCACTTTACATCTGTTAGAGAGGCTATTACCAAGAAGACAAGAGACAACAGGTGTTGGTGAGGATGTAGTGAAAAATGGAACACTTATACACTGTTGGTAGGAATGTAAATTGGTCCAACCACTATGAAAAACAATATGGAGATTCCACAAAAAACTAAAAATAGATCTGCCATACCTTCCAACAATTGCACTCTGGGTATATACCAAAATTAAATGAAAATAGGATTTTGATGAGATATATGCACTACCATGTTTATTGCAGCAATATTCACAGTAGCCAAGACATGGAAACAATGCAAACTCCCATCAATAAATAAATGGATAAAAAAGAGTTGGTACATATACACGATAGAATATGACTCAGAGACAAGAAAAGAGTATATCCTTCAATTTGCAAGAACATGGATGGACCTTGAGCACATTATTCTTTTCTCTTTTTTTTGAACACATTATTCTTTTTTCTTTTCTCTTTTTTGAGCACATTATTCTCAGCAATATGACAGAGAAAGACAAGTACTGTCTGATATCACTTATATGTGGAATCTAAAAAAGTTAAACTGGGAGGGACCTTCAAGATGGTGGAGGAGTAAGACATGGAGATCAACCTGCTCCCCACAAATACATCAAAAATACATCTACATGTGGAACGACTCCCACAGAACACCTACTGAATGCTGGCAGAAGACCTCAGACCTCCAAAAAGGCAAGAAACTCCCCACGTACCTGGGTAGGGGAAAAGAAAAAAGAAAAAACAGAGACAAAAGAATAGGGATGGGACCTGCACCAGTGGGAGGGAGATGTGAAGGAGGAAAGGTTTACACACACTAGGAAGCCCCTTCACTGGTGGAGATGGGGGGCGGGGGAAGCTTCAGAGCCACGGAGTAGAGCGCAGCAACAGGAGTGCAGAGGGCAAAGTGGAGAGATTCCCACACAGAGGATTGGTGCCAACCAGCACTCACCAGCCCGAGAGGCTTCTCTGCTCACACGTCAGGGTGGGTGAGGGCAGTGAGCTGAGGCTCTGGTTTCAGAGGTCAGACCCCAGGGACAGGACTGGGGTTGGCTGAATGAACACAGATTGAAGGGGGCTAGTACACCACAGCTAGCTGGGAGGGAGTACAGGAAAAAGTCTGGACCTGCCTAAGAGGCAAAGGACTATTGTTTCGGGGTCTGTGAGGACAGGGGATTCAGAGCACCGCCTAAACGACCTCCAGAGACGGGCACGAGCCACAGCTATCAGCATGGACACCAGAGACGAGCATGAAACACTAAGGCTGCTACTTCAGCCACCAAGAAGCCTGTGTGCAAGCACAGGTTACTATCCACATCTGCCCTCCCAGGAGCCTGTGCAGCCTGCCACTGCCAGGGTCCCATGAAAGAGAGAGAGAAAGGAAAGAAAGAAAGAAAAGAAAGAAAGAAAAGAGAAAGAAAGAAAGAAAGAAAGAAAGAAAGAAAGAAAGAAAGAAAGAAAGAAAGAAAGAAAGAAAGAAAGAAAGGAGGGAGGGAGGGAGGGAGGGAGGGAGGGAGGGAGGAAGAGAAAGAAAGAAAGAAACGAAGAAAGGGAGAGAGAGAGAGAGAGAGAAAGAAAGAAAAAAAGAGAAAGAAAGAAAGAAAAAATAAAGTATAAAAATAAAAAAAAATTATTAAAAATTTTTAAAAAGTAATAAAGAAAAATAGTGACAGAAGAGAGCAACCAAGCCAAAAAACAAATCCACCAGTGATAACAAGTGCTAAAAGCTATAGCAAAAAACAAAAACCAAAGCAAAGAAAAATGAGACAGACCCGTAGGACAAATGGTAAAAGCAAAGCTATACAGACAAAATTACACAAAGAAGCATATACATACACACTCTCAAAAAGAGAAAAAGGAAAAAATATGCATATTAAAAAAAGAAAAGAAGAGAGCAACCAAATCAATAAATGAATCTACCAATGATGATAAGCTCTAAATACTAATCTAAAATAAACATAAAACCAGAAATAAATTGGATACAGAAAGCAAATCCCAATCTACAGTTTCTCCTAAAGTCCACCACCTCAATTTTGGGATCATTCATTGTCTATTCAGGTATTCCACAGATGCAGGGTACATCAAGTTCATTGTGGAGATTTAATTCCCTGCTCCTGAGTTTGCTGGGAGAAATTTCCCTTTCTCTTCTTTGTTCGCACAGCAACTGAGGTTCAGCTTTGGATTTGGCCCTGCCTCTGCATGTAGGTCGCCTGAGGGCACCTGTTCCCCACCCAGACAGGATGGCATTAAAGGAGAAGCTGATTAGGTGCCTCTGGCTCATTGAGGCTGTGGGGAGGGAGGGGTACAGAATGTGGGGTCAGCCTGCAGTAGCAGAGGTCAGCATGATGTTGCACTAGCCTGAGGTGTGGTGTGTGTTATCCTGGGGAAGTTGTCCCTGGATCACGGGACCCTGGCAGTGGCAGGCTGCACAGGCTCCTGGGAAGGCAAATGTGGATAGTGACTTGTGCTTGCACACAGGCTTCTTGGTGGCTGAAGTAACAGCCTTAGTGTTTCATGCTTGTCTCTGGTGTCCATGCTGATAGCTGTGGCTCGTGCTGCATGAACACAGATTGAAGGGGGTTAGTACACCACAGCTAGCTGTGGCTCGTGCCCGTCTCTGGAGGTCGTTTAGGCGGTGCTCTGAATCCCCTATCCTCACAGACCCTGAAACAATAGTCCTTTGCCTCTTAGGCAGGTCCAGACTTTTTCCTGTTCTCATGTGATCCAGACAAAAAGACAACCCTCAGAATGGGAGAAAATATTTGCAAATGAAGCAACTGACAAAGGATTAATCTCCAAAATTTACAAGCAGCTTCTACAGCTCAATATCAAAAAAGCAAAGAGCCCAATCCAAAAATGGGCAGAAGACCTAAACAGACATTTCTCCAAAGAAGATATACAGATTGCCGACAAACACATGAAAGAATGCTCAACATCATTAATCATTAGAGAAATTCAAATCAAAACTATAATAAGATATCGTCTCACACTGGTCAGAATGGCCATCATCAAAAAATCTAGAAACAATAAATGCTGGAGAGGGTGTGGAGAAAAGAGAACACTCTTGCACTGCTGGTGGGAATGTAAATTGATACAGCCACTATGGAGAACAGTATGGAGGTTCCTCAATAAACTAAAAATAGAACTACCATACGACCCAGCAATCCCACTACTGGGCATATACCCTGAGAAAACCATCATTCAAAAAGCGTCATGTACCACAATGTTCATTGCAGCTCTATTTACAATAGCCAGGACATGGAAGCAACCTAAGTGTCCATCATTGGATGAATGGATAAAGAAGATGTGGCACATATATACAATGGAATATTACTCAACCATAAAAAGAAACGAAATTGAGTTATTTGTAGTGAGGTGGATGGACCTAGAGTCTGTCATACAGAGTGAAGTAAGTCAGAAAGAGAAAGACAAATACTGTATGCTAACACATATATATGGAATCTAAGAAAAAAAAAAGGTCATAAAGAATCTAGGAGTAAGATGGGAATAAAGACATGGACCTACTAGAGAGTGGACTTGAGGATATGGGGAGGGGGAAGGGTAAGCTCTGACAAAATGAGAGAGTGCCATGGACATATATACACTACCAAACGTAAAATAGATAGCTAGTGGGAAGCAGCCACATAGCACAGGGAGATCAGCTGGGTGGTTTGTGAGCACCTAGATGGGTGGGATAGGGAGGGTGGGAGGGAGGGAGATGTAAGAGGGAAGAAAAATGGGAACATATGTATATGTATAACTGATTCACTTTGTTATAAAGCAGAAACTAACACACCATTGTAATGCAATTATACTCCAATAAAGATGTTTAAAAAATGTTAAAATAAATAAATAAATAAATAATTTTTAAAAATTTAAACTGATTAAATGCAGAGTAAAATGATGATTTTCACAGGATGGTGGGGGATGGGAATAGAGTGATAATGTTTAAGGGTATAAACTTGTAATAAGCAGAAAATAACTCATAGAGATCTAATTCACAGTACATTAAATATTGATAATAATATTATACCTTAGTTATGTAATGTGATAATTATCACTTCATTGGCAATTGTATTACAATATATAAATGTACCAAAGTAACATACTATACACCTTAAACTTACACAATATTATGTCTAAAATTTACTAAATAAAAATAAATAAGTACAAAGGGATAAACAACTGACACACTAAACAATATGGAGGAATCTCAAAAAACATCATGTTGAGTAAAACAAGTGAGATACAAAAGAATATTATATCTACCTCCAGCTATATAAAGAGCAAGATGAGGCATAGCTGAGCTATGGTAATAGAAATTAGAATAATGGTGGCTTAGGCAGGTGAGGGGGTAGGGGTGGGCAGGGAGAATTGACTGGAAAGATGCACAAGGGAGCTTTCTGGAGTAACTGGAATGTTCTATACCTTTACTGGAGTGATTACATGGGTGTATATAATTGTCAGAACTCATCAAGTTGTGTACTTACAATGTGTGCATTTTATTGTATGTAAGCAAAAACAAAAATATACATAAGGAAGAAAACAAAAATATGAAATATAATAACCAGGTAATTAATTAAAGGCAAAACATTTTTATTGGTTGAGTTTGTAAAGGATTTTTACATAGGAAAATGAAGAAATTTTATCAATTCTCTACCATCTCTTCCAGAAAATAGAAGCAAGACCACCTTCTAATTTATTTTATGAGGCCAGCATTACCCTAATACCAAAACCATATGAAATCATTGCTCGGCTTCCCTGGTGGTGCAGTGGTTGAGAGTCCGCCTGCCGATGCAGGGGACACGGGTTCACGTCCTGGTCTGGGAGAATCCCACATGCCACGGAGCGGCTAGGCGCGTGAGCCATGGCCGCTGAGCCTGCGCGTCCGGAGCCTGTGCTCCGCAACAGGAGAGGCCACAACAGTGAGAGGCCCGCGTGCCACAAAAAATAAATAAATAAATAAAATTATTGCTAAGAAGGAAAACCACAGACCAATATTTTTCATGAACATAGGTACAAAAATCCTCAACAAAATTTTATTAGCAAATTGAATCCAATAATGTATAAAAAGAATTGTATACCATGACCAACTGAGATTTATTCCAGGTATTCAAGGTTGATTCAACATTTGAAACTTAATTAATGTTTCATCACACCAACTGCCTAAAGATAGAAAATAATGTGATCTTATCAAAAGATGCAGAAAAAGCATTTGGTAAAACCTGACACCCATTCATGATAAAAACTCTCAGTAAACTGGGAATAGAAGGACACGTCCTCAACTTGATAAAGACACCTGCAAAAATTCTACAGCTAACTTCATACTTAATAGTGAAAAACTAGATGTTTTTCTCCTAAACTGGGGAAAAGGAAAAGGATATCCCCCTCTTACCAATTGTAACAAATGTACCACAATAATGTAATATGTTAATAATAGGAGAAGGGGGGGAGGCTTATATGGGAACTTTGAACTTTCTATGCAATCTTTCTGTAAATCTAAAACTGCTCTAAAAAGTGCAGTTTATTTTGCTAAATGGAGAGGATTGTCTCTTGAATAAATCATGTTTGGGAGATGCTGGCTCACACAAAATTAAACCAGTTTCTTTACTGAAGGATGTTTCAGAACATTTAACATGCTGACATTTCCCGGATTCTCTATGCAAGAGACAGTCTACACATCTTTTCACAAACTTACTTGACTAAAAAACTTTTCTTTTTAGAGTATGTCAAAGGACTACTGTTTTTCAGAACACATATTGAGAAGCATTGTGCCTAGCAGTGAATTAATAACTTAAAATTTTTTCTGTATATGCCAGAGTATAAAATGATACTACACATAATGCAATCTCTCATTTTCCCAATCACAACATCTGAAAAATAATTATTTGGCCAACTCTAAAATATTAATTTTTAGAAAATGAAATAATCAACTTTAAATTTATGATTTTTAATATCTTAATTTACATATATATGTGAAAATTAAGAAGTGTATTGCTTTATTCCACTCTCATATTTAATAAAACAGTTTAATTCAAAGTTTTCATGGGCATCTTCAACATTCACCTTTCTGACAGTGGGATTTCAATATGCAAAGTGACAGAGCCTATATCAATCTAAATCTCTGAATGATGCCATGTAGAAGAACCCCCATCAACACACAAACGCCTATCATGGTTCTTATGGATATGAGTCTCATCCCTTGTTACAACATCGTCTCAAAGTCCAGATTCCCATAACCTAAACCAGGTCCAGAGGCAGTTGCATCTCTGTGGGTATACTTCCTTAAATACAGCTCCTCAAACAGTTTCTCTTAATTGGAATAACTGTAAACTAAAAAAAGAGGCTTTATCCTTACATACAGGATAACTGCTATAGACACATCTGGTCAAAAACTGAGAATAAAGGAAGCACACAGGGGCCACCAATCCACTGAATTCTGAAATACAGCTTGGCAAATGTTGGAATTTTGTCCTACTTCTGTCTAGGAATGATTCTTCATGGATCCTGGCTCTATCTTTTGAGCTTTTGGTTCCATCTCTTGAATCGTTTTTCCATGAAAGGAAGTCTATGTTTCCAGTTGAACAACAGTTTCAACTTGTTTGCTGTCTGTAAAAATTTGGTGATCCAAATACTTCTTTTTATTTTGCACTATTTCCGTCCCTTTCAATGTAAGCTTGTGGTGTTTTTGTCAATGCACCTTTCTTAAAATCTTTGTGGGTCTTCTATGAATCTTATTTTAGTTCACTCATTAAACAAAAAACACATCCACAGATATCTTGGAGGTAAGCCTTTCTATACTTTGGTGTCTTATGAAATTGCTGATATTCTTAGAACACATCATTTGACTGAACAGTTCTGTAAAGTACCATCTTAAATCCTTCTGTAGCCTTAACAGTTCTTACAGTTATATCCCAAGCTTTATTATTAAAACATGTTTTCATATGATATCACTTATATATGAAGCCTAAAATATGACACAAATGAACATATCTACGAAACAGAAACAGACTCACAGACATAGAGAACAGACTTGTGGTTCCCAAGGGGGAGGGAGTGTGGAGGAGGGAAGGATTGTTAGTTTGGGATTAGTATATGCAAACTCCTACATATAGGATGGATAAACAATAAGGTCCTATTGTATAGCATAGGAACTATATTCAATATCCTGTGATAAACCACAATGGGAAAGAATATGAGAAAGAATATATGTATAACTGAGTCACTCTGCTGTTCAGCAGAAATTAACAAAACATTGTAAATCAACTATACTTTAATAAAAAAAAATATGTTTTCCTAGAAGTGTCCTGGATTTTACCTTTTCGTAGAAGCTACTTCTTAATAACATTGTTGTTCATCTGAAAGACTGGAAAATTTCATAACCAAGTCATGGCTTCTTTTTGTTTAATAGTCTTTCCTTTATCTTACCACTCTTCTCTTGCATTTTGCTTTTATCAACTGGAGAAACTAGGTAGCAGCTTTATCATTCTAAGTGAATTCTCCTTATCCAGATCATCTAGTTCTTCAGTTACATTCTCTTCTTTCATATTACGACTGGTGACAGTGTGGCTAAACTCTTTCTGCCAGCACACAAGGATCCCCATTTTTTAAAATAGTTTTAAAATGTTTCCAATAACATTTACCTCACATTCCTTTAAACTTTAACCAGCAGCCTCCTCAAAGGTCATGAAGCTTCTAATAAAAGTGTTTTCAAGAAACTTTAGGCTTTCATTAACAGTATTCTTAAAGTCCTTGAAAAGTTTACACCCACCTCCTGGTTCCAAAGCTACTCTCTTTTATTCCTAGTTTCTGTTTTTCTTTTTGTTTGCTTGTTTATGGCAGCATCCCACTTCCAGGTATCAAAATCCATATTAGCTATCTGCTATGAGCTGAATGTTTGTGTCCCCCTGCTCCAACACAAATCATATATTAAAACTCTAATTCCCAAGGTGATGGTATTAACAGGTGAACTTTTGGAGGTAATTACATCATAAAGGTGGTGCTCTCATGAAGAGATTCAGACACTTGTAAGAAGATACAGAAGAGAACTCTTTTCTCCTGTCTCCACCATGTGAGGAAACAGCAAGAAAATGGTAAATCAGATAGTTTAGCTCTCACCAGAACCCAACAGTGCTCACCAGAATTGTAATGAATAAATTTCTAAGACATGCTCTATTGTTACATAGCCATTTACTACAAACTTAGTAGCTTAAAACAATAAAATATTTTTCACACAGTTTCTGTGGGCCAGGGATCTAGCACCTGCTTAGCTAAGTAGTTCTAGCTTCTATTTTCTCATGAAACTGCAGGCAAGATGTCAGCTGGGATTGCAGTCATCTGAAGCCTTGTCTGAGGCTGCAGGATCTACTTCCAACTTGATTCATTCATATGCCTGGCATGTGGTTGTGGAATCTTGTCAAGAGACTTCATCTCTTCATCACATGGACCTCTCTATTGGGATAATTGAGTGTTCTCATGACATAGAAGATGGCTTTCTCCAGAAGGAGTGATATAAGAGAGAGCAGAGTGTAAGCTGTCATTTCTTCATGCCCTAGACTTAGGAGTCACTCTCTCATTCCCACAATATTTTATCAGTTACCCAAGTCAGTTCTATTCAATGTAAAAGAAAACTGCACCAAAATGCCAGAAGGCATGAATCACTGGGGGCCATCTTAGAAGCTGGTAACTACAGTATATTATAGCACTTGAGATTACACCATAAAGTACAATACAGTAATCAACACAGCCAGTTTGGAGATCATCTAACAGTTTTATAAAGCAGAATTTTCTTTTTCACTTCCATATAGGTCATTTGAGATAGAGTACTAGCAATATTTAGATTTTCTATAATATAGTCACTGGAAATTTTATCCCAAACCACAAGACTCTCAACTCATTCATGTAATACTATAATAGATATACATCTTATTTATTCCCCTCTTTAGAACATAACCACTTAATGTATTGTTCTTTTAAGTATTCTTCAAAAATCTTGTTTAAAATAACATTTAACATTTGCAATCGTGAGATCATACACTAAGATGTAATGGTGAAATAATTCATTTCCTTTTGTTATTATGATTCTTTTTACCAATTTTGTTAGGTGACTTTCATAAAACATTCCAAACTAGTCCTAATTATAGTTATTTCAAGCTAATGTTTTTTCCCCAAACTACACCTCATTATCTAATATAAAATACTTGACAGAATGCCCTGTAATACTCTCTTGACTTTAAGGTCAGTTCTCCCTTTCTGAGTACTAATTTTAAGAGAAAACTTATAGTTAGGCATTGTATGCATTTACTAGGGCTGCCATAGCAAATACTTCAGACTGGGTGACTCAAACAACAGAAATTTATGTTCTCGCCCTTTTGGAGGATGGAAGTCCAAGCTCAAAGTGTCAGTAGGTTTGGTTTCTTCTGAGGCCTTTCTCCTCTGCTTGCTGATGACCACCTTCTCACTGTGTCCTCACAGGGTTTCCCTTCTGTCTGTGTCCTGATCCCTACTTCTTATAAGGACACCAGTCATACTGGATTAGCGCCCACCCTAACAACCCCATTTTAACTTAATTATCTCTTTAAAGGCCTTATCTCCAAATATGTTTACCTTTTGAGGTGCTGTGGATTAGGACTGCAAAATATAAATTCTGGGGGGGACACACTTCAACCCATAATAGGCATATATGATCTTCATACTCTTCCTTTTTCTAGAAAGGTATGAAGATGACTCCCAAGAATCCAGCAAAGTTTGCATAAATTTAAAACATGGGAAAGAGAAGAAGATAAACAAAACCGGGTTCACAAAATGAAAACAAGAGTGAAGTCAATAAAAGCATTCTATCAGACCTTCTATAGTAACATCAGATGGCCCTCTGAATTATCTAAAAACTCCCAGATAGTCAACATAAAAAGGGAAATCAGGCCAATAATACAGCTTTGTTTCATTTGTGACACTCATCTAGAATATAATGTTGAGAGAGTGACATAATGGGTTTATTCCAGAATCACTCAGTATAGTGGGCTGAACTGTGAACTGTCGAAAGTTATGTTCACTCAGAACCTCAGAATGTGATGATATTTGGATTAAAAGGTCTTCGCAGGTGTGATTAAGTTAAAGATCTTGGGATGAGATCAATGTGGGTTAGAATAAAACTTAAGTCCAATGACGTTGCCCATATAACAGAAGAGAAAGGAAGGATACACAGAGGAGAATTTTACGTGAGGTTAGAGGCAGAGATTACAGTGACGCATTTACAAGACAAGGAGCACAAAGACTTGCCAGCAGCCACTAGAAGCTAGGGGAGAAGAACGGGACAGATTCTCTCTCAGGGGCTCCAGAAGCAATTAACTATGCTGACACCTTGATTTTGAGCTTCTGGCCTCCAGACATACGATAAAAAACATTTCTGTGGTTTTAAGCCTTGCTGTGTATGGTAATTTATTACAGGAGCCACAAAAACTAATATATGGGGACATCATACTCTCGGATCACCATACTTTATTCCCTTTTTATTTTCCACTTTCCATATTAATTCAGATGCACAGGATGTTAACTGTGCATCCCAACATGATCCTAAATTATCTTAAAGTCATCTCAAAGAGATGTCACTGTATCCTGTTTACTGAGGCAGAAAATTAGGCCAATGCATTTTATCATTTTATATTATTTCAACTGTAAAACAACATAGAAAAATGTAGTAAAGTAGGGATATGGGCAATTGAATCTGCTATGATGTCACTACTAATCGTAACTAGGCTACTTCGCATATTTCCTTCTAGCTATAAACGAACATGTGCACATGTATATACGATGCATATATGTACTCATAGCTGCAATCGTATCATGATGGATTGCTCTTAAAGAATACTCAGAGAAAAAGGTTTATCTGGGTTTGCTGCATACTTATTGCATCTTTTGGGTTATGATTAGGTGAAGATATTTTGTATAAAGAACAGAGCCTGGTTTTGGTCTAGTCTTTCTAAAACTTCAGATATTCAATGCTGTATTGGTACAGTACGTATTTATGGGATGGTTGAGGCATAGAATACACTTATGAATAAACAGCACATCTCCATGTTATGTTTTTTTTAAATTGCCAATTCAAAATAAAAGTAGGAGGCAGAATGGATAATTAGGAATAACTGATTATATAAAAGATTTGAGATTTTCTCAACAGTTAACATCTTACTTCTGTTGTTGTCAGCTAATTGTGGTATACATAAAGGAAGTATTTGCCATAAATCTTCCTCATGGATGAGGGTAAACAAGTTTGCTGCATGACATTTGTATTTTGTGATTCTTCTAGCACTACCAAACCCAGAGCGTCAAGAGCTGCCAGTCAGCTATAAACCTTGTCACTCGTGGACTATGTTTTCTTGGCTACATGGAAGTAGATTAATAAATCCTCATGTATAGTCTTTCAGTCTGTACAATGAAAGAAGTCAGCTGTCTGGCAAGGATATGGAATCCTATGTGGTTGTTGTTGTGATTATTCTGTGACTCACCCCAGAGCTCTCATTTGTGCTGCCATCACCATGGTCCTGTCCTTCATACAGTAGTCATCACCCATACCAATGAATCAAAGAATCAGCATAAACTACTTGGTAATTCAGACTCACAGCCTTCCCTGTTGGCAGGTCTTGACCTTATTAGCTCTTTCTCCTACTTTATAGCTGGGAAGTCTGGTGTCTGGGTTCTTCTGGCTCTCCTATTAGGCTTGGAAACATTGACACCAGTCCCTGATAAGACTTGTCAACGTGATTAGAAAAATCAGGTTTCACTCAATGAACTCAATGAAATAGAAAGTGAGCTTTTCCTCTGGTCACTGATTCCATAGTACAATAATTAAATATTTTGGAATAATGTTTGAATGTCAGGAAACATGCCAAAGATTTAATTGTCATGATCTCATTTAATCCTCACAATGACCCTGTGGATTGTCCCCATTTTACAGAAGAGGAAAATGGAACCTAGAGAAGGTAAGTTAAGCAAGGTAGAGTCAATAAGGAGCACAAAAGGCTCGAGTCTATTCTGCTTTAGTCTATGCCTTAGCTACAATTCCACGCTGCTTCCGCAATGACCCAATTAAAGGACCACTGGAAACCAAATATCTGTTTTTTCCTTCCATTTTTGTCAGCTACCTGTGCTTACGATCATGTAGATCTTGCTCTGTGAATGAACAGCTGATCAGAAGACTTGCCATAATATACTTTGGCCTGGAGGGAATAGAAATGTTTCTCTACTGAGTCTAATACTGGCAACCATCTTGAAATCATCAATGAATAAATGTTTTCACACAGCTTATAATTAATGTTTATACATTCTAAAAGGCTTCTTCATGTTCTATTTGAGTAGATGATGCATTTTTCTTCAGATTTCTTGGCCTGGCTTTGCTTATTTATCTGGGATATTTTCCCTTTCATTGTGGAAATCCTTCAGGCAGCCATGCTTTATCATTATAGGTTGGCATTTGACATCATGTAAGAATCTGACAACAGGGCTATTGGTTTCTGGATTTTTCTCATGTACAAGGGTATCTTAATCCTGAGTATTAGTCTTTCTTTGTACATTTGTAAAAGCTGTCCGATAGTGAAAGCAAAAATGAAGCTTTCACTTCCTCTATAAATATTTGTGTGCTGACCTATGACTGTTGGCCAGTCTGCCTGCCAACACCCCATTAGGAGTTATCCCTTTTACAATAATCTACTATCATTTGATAACCTCTTGGGGTTAAGAGTACAGATGTAAGATCTCGAAGATTTCTGATGGGAATACTTCATATCCCAAGTATGTTTTCCCTTCAAAATGACATCACCACAGGGAAACATTTTTCAAATAACTTGGCCATCATGTTATGAAAGCTTCCTTAGAAATATAAAGAAAGAAGCAATCTGCACCTCAGACAAAAATTTTCAGAATCCAGAGTTGAAAGAAAAAAAAAAAAAACTTACCAGTTAGTCTTAGAAGGTCTTGGTGTGGTGAGGCAACAAGGGCCAGCAAGGAATAGTGCCATTACAAAGACTGCACTACATGACTTTTCTAACAAATTCTAGTGTTATGAAAGCTCATAGTTACTAGGTTTTGCTCAAAAGACAGTATTTATACTTCAGGTTGGAGCATAGAAATAATTTAGTGTATGTTGCATGAAAACGTACTGCTAAGGACAGCATTCAAATGACCGCCCATGGGTTAAGATTTTCATCTCGAACTTTCCTCCTACTTGCTATTATTTTATGAATAAATGTCACAGAGGGACCTTTGTAGCTACCTCTTTAGCTTAAAGCACTGAATTTCTCCAGAAATGCTCTGTGCAGGGCAAGAAGAAGATTGTAGAACTAAGGCATTAAACTGTGAGGAAAAATTTCCTTTTGGAGGGCCAGAAATGGACCACCATAATAAAAGTAATACCTGTGATATGTAAAATTTCTCAGACTCTAGTTCTCAGGGCAGTGTGTGTGTGTATGTGTGTTCCTAAGTTAAGTTTTCTTGCAATGTGTAGAGTTGGGAAAATACATTAAATATTTATTAAGGATCTATTATAAACCATCTTCTGAGTTATACACCTCCCATGCAAAGATAGTAGTAATAATAATAATAGATCACATTTACTAAGGAATTACAACATGCCAGGCTCTGTTCCAAGCACTTTACTGGTAATATCTAATTTGATTTTTGCAACAACCCTATGAGGTAGGTACCATTATCTCCATTGTGCAGATGAAGAAACTGAAGCTCAAAAGTGAAGAAGCCAAAAATATGCAGCTAATAAGAAATGGAGCCGGAATTTAAGTCAAAGCAGCCTGACTCCCGAGTCTACCATGTTATGCAACCTTGTTGATGCTCCTCAGGACTCATAGCTCGACAAGAAGAGAGGCAAATCCATATCATCTGATAGACCTGTAGAAAGAAAGTAGATGCACAAAGGAGGAAGATATTCATCTCAAGTGTGGGGCTCTGGGAGGACTTCATAGAATTGATGTTAAAGGTGACGCATGGAGGGTGAGTAGCATTTGCAGATGGATGAGCTGAGGAAAGATGTTTCAGATAAAAGGAACATGGTCAACACAGATGTGGATATGTGCAACAGTGTGGGGTGACAGGGTCACTACAGTGAGTCAGGGACTACTGGAATGTAGGGCACATACAAATGGGAAACTGCTCTGAGATGAGCTGGTTGGGTGGGCAGTAGCCCCAGAGGAAAGGGCCTCTCATCCTATGCCAGAGTGATGGCTTTTCTACATGCCAAGAGCCTATGATGGACTTTGCACAGGACATTTGCATGACTCAGTTTTTATTTCAGAAAAAAGGACCTTAAGGTCTGTGTGATGTCAGATTTGTAGGGGCCAGGGCTGGAGACAGGAAAACAGTTAGGATGATATAAAACTATTCAGGCAGGGGATATGGGAGCCTAAAGTCAACTGTTGACAAGAATGAAGAGATCTTTTTGAGAAATGTTTAGTTCTAGGATTGATAAGATTGAGAGGCTGACTGGGTTTGGGTGTGAGGGTGAGGGAGAAGGTGAGGTCGTGGTGGGCTCTTAGGCCCCCAACTTGAGTAACTGAGTGCATGGTGGTGCTGTTCATTTCCCTGAAGGGTAGGGATGGAGAACAGGGGATAAGAAGACTGAGTTCTGCTTTGCAACTCACCTCCTTACTTCCCTCTCCTCACCCACCCCTCTCTTCTCTGAGCCCCAATATCACCTTGAGATATCATGATTTGGAGCTTCAGTTTATTTCATAGTTGTAAATACCTGTCTTCAGCACTAGACTGTGAGCTCTTGGCAGCAGAGTCTTTAATATATTTATCATTCAATAAATGTTTGTTAACTGAGTTCATGAAGAACAGAACCAATTTTTATGTGAATGGATAATTGAGCATTCAAAAGAAATTTGCTCCCCATAAGCGTCTACACTTTGTCCTGTTCTGCCTTCAAAATACTTAGAATAAAATGGATCCTTCTTCCTCAAAATAGGTTATGGGTTTGAAAGCAACCAAGTCTGTTATTTTTCACCTTGAAAATCTGCAAACCCTTCAAATGTTTCACACACAACATAATTTCCATACACTTCATCATCCTTCTTGCCCTCCTCTGCACATGTTTCAGTCTCTCTGTGTTCTTCTTTAAATGGGACACTCTGCTAATCTGACCCATACAGGATGCAATGTGGCCATTACTTCTGAAGAGGGGTGAAGTCAAACCATTTCATAGTTAATGTCAGAATTACTTTTAAGGAAGAAATTGTATTTAGGAAATTAAATCAGTAAGCAGCTTGAAGTAGATGGCAAGACCATGAAGGCATAAGTTAGTGGCAGTCAAGTAAGCCACAGACTAAACTATTCTATCTTGGAAACTAATAGAAATTGTAGATTGGGGAAGAGTTGAAGATGTTTAGCCTAAGAATTTAATTTTTTGGAAAATTTAACTGAAATAAAACATACATAACACTGGAGTAATGAATCCAAAGTATATAATTCAATTAAGTTTTAGAAAATGAACACCCCCAGACCACGAAATAGAAACATCATCAATAACTACCCCCTGTTTAGTCCCTTCTGGTCATTCACACCTATCAAAGGAGGTACTGACTATGGAAGGTCTTGTTTCTCTGTCCCCGAGCAAAGACCTATCCAAGCCTGGATTCTTCACTCCTGATGTCCCTGATGATCAAGTTTCCCTGGCCTGGGGTAAAAGGGTTGTGGATCATCAATGTCAATGGATCAGAAATCTAGAGCTTCAGAATTTCACCAGTTGTTAGCAGGTTCCCTCCATCAGTGGCATATTGCCTCCCATGCAATGGGAAACTGCTTGACCAAGGTTTGTGCTTAGTCTTTAGCCTTCTGCTCCATACAGCTTTGGAACTCAGGAAAGAGCCCCATCAAGTCTCCAGTTGTGTTTCTTCTGTGTCAAGTGGCCACAGAAATCTCTGCTGCTTTCTCTGTCCCCCATCATGGCCCTCTGCTCGGCCAAACCTTGATTCTCAGGCTTCCACCTTCATCAAGAATCAGCACATGCCCCCAGTGACAGCTGAGCTTCCTTAAATTTTCTCTGAATATTTCTCCTCTGTCTGAATTTTTACTGCCCTCTGGTGCTTTTAAGTATACCAGGAGTCAGCAAACTTTCCTGTTAAGACCAGATAGTAAATATTTTTGGCTTTGCAGACCATATGGTCTTTGTCACAACTACTTAATTATGTTGTTATAGCATAAAACAATACCAAAAAAAAAGAGGCATAGCTGATTTAGCCTGTGGTCTATAGTTTGCCAACACCTCATATATATAATTATTGCAATTTACTTAGTATTCCTAGTTCTTCAATGAGATAAGTGGCCCACACAACCTAGCCCATCCTAGCTTGAAGCAGAACCCTACAAGAGAGTTTTTAAGAACAAGCATGGCGGATTTGTAATTTGAAGTTCTTGGGTGGCTAAGATGTAAAACCTTCTCCTAATTTTTCCAAACTTTCAGCAAACTCTTACTGTACAGAGGCTTCTGTGAGTAGGATTTGCGTGCATGTTTTTGTGTGCATGTGTGTGAGTGTGAAAATAAAGGGATACAATTCAATTTGGAGGTTGATAAGCTTTGATGATTTAGGAATTCAATTAACAATACTTCTTTTTTCCCTATCAAGTGTCAGAAATTATTGAGAGATAGAGATAAGAGACATGAAAATGAAGCTCAAAAGATCATTTTCATTAGTGATAAGCTGGTTGTGTTTTGTAATTTTTTTTTTTTGTTTTGGGTCATGTGTTTTTTCTTTTTCTGCCTTCTTTTAGATGAATTGAGGATTCTTTATATCTCTACTATTGGCTTATTAATTTTTGTGTGTTTTTTCTTTTTTTATTTGGGTTAAGTTGTTGCCTTCGGAGAAAGAAAAAACAGCAAGCTACAGCCTGTAGCCCAAATCTATCCCACTGTCTGTTTTTATAAATAAAGTTTTACTGGAATACAGTAATACTCATTCATTTATGTCAATGACTGCTTTTACACTACAACAGCGGAACTGAGTAATTGTGACAGAAACCATCCCTTGACAGAAAAAATTTTGCCAAACGCTGCTCTAGGGCTGACAGTATATACCTGCATTCACCATAATTCCACTATGACTGTGGATTTGTCTCTGGATCCTTTTATTTCCATCATGTATTGCTCTATGTATGCTGAATCTGTGTAACTAGGTACATGCAGATTTTAAATTGTGATTATTTCCTTTTATATTGATTTCTTTATCATTATGAAATGTCTCTGTTTATCTTCAATAATGCTTCTTTCCTTAAGGTTTATGTTTTCTGATATGTGTAGCTACTCACAAGTTCATTTGGTTAGTTCTTGCATTTTTTTACTCTTAAATTTTCTGCTCTTCATGTTCAAAATTCATCTCTCGTTAACACACCATATTTTGAAGTTTTGTTTTTTATGAAGTCTGACAATCTTATCATTTTACTTAGAGTATTCCATCTATTTATATTTCATGTAATTACAGATATAGTAGGGCTTGTTATCTACCATCTTACTAAGGTTTTATTTATTTATTTATTTTCTATTTAGGCCATCTGTTTTATATTACTTCACTTTTTTTCTTGTCTCCTTGTTGGTTAATCAGATATGTTATTACTATTCCAGTTTCCCTTTTATAATTTGTTAGCTATACACTTTTATTGCTTTCTTTGGGTGGTTATCATAGAGGTTATAGCATGACATTAGGCTCTAATGCAAATTTATATGTTACCCTTTCCTGGATATACTTAGACCTTTCAAACTTCATTGTCCCTTTCCCTCCTTTTCCATTATTTTTGTCATTTATTTTAATTGTATACATATTTGAAACTTCAAAGGACATCATAATAACCATTTCTTACAGACAATATTTACTCATATAACCACATATATATTTACATATACTATCTACTTATTTACCCATATATATATATATATACACACCCTTTCAGGTACTTTTTCTTTTTTTAACTTCTGCTCTTCTATTTATCTACCTAGAGTCATTTCATTTTGCCTGAAGAGGTCACTTGAGTATTTCTTATAAGGAAGGCCTCACTGGTGAGTAACTTCTTTTGTAGTTATTTTTCTGAAAATATTTTTATTTTACCTTCATCTTTAAAGAATATTTTCACTTTTTTTCCCCTATGTGGTCCTTTAAGTAAATTATTCCATGTTCTGGCTTCCATCATTTCCTCTGAGAAATCAGATGTTAAGTCATTTCTGTTTCTTTGAATTTAATTCGTTTTTCTTTATTTTTTTAATGCTTCTAAAATTTTCTTTATGTGTTTAATTTTAAAAGTTTGACACTCATGTGCCTAAATATGGTTGTCTATATGTTTACACTGCTTGAGGTTTGATGAGCTTCTTGAGTCTGTAGATTGATGTCTTTTAGAAAATGTTGAACATTCGGTCTTCTCTTCTCTGGAATACCATTTATACATACCGTTTGAGCATTTCCCACATGTTTCTTATGCAATATGTTTTACATTCATTTTTCTCCTTTTGTTTTAGTTTGGGTATATTTTATTGGGTATATATTTTTTTGTATATTTTATATTCTAGTCCATTTATACTTTTTGTCTACTGTGACCAATCTATTGCTAAACCCAACCCATCAGGTTTTAATATTAGATATTGTAGTTTTTTTCAATTTTATAGTGTTCATTTAATTTTTTATAGTATAAATTCAATTCTTGATTACATTTTAATTCTTTCATCTATTTCATCATTTTTCAATTTTTTATTAAACATTTATCATAATTATTTTAAAGTCATTGCATGTTAACTGTAAATCTGCTTGTATTGTTCCTTTTATTATTTAATTATTAATCATATTTTCTTGCCTCTTCCCCTGACTTGTAATTTTTATTTCATTCTAGACATTGTAAAATTCTGAAGGATACAGATAATTTTATATCTCACCAGAGATGAGTGGCCCTTTCCTCTTAGGAAGATTAGGCAGATAGGGTAAAGTAGTGAGCTAAATGTGGCTGAGATTCTATTTTGGTAAGATTCTATCTTCCTTTGACTTGCCCCTGTTTTTATGGAGTGGCCTTCCAGGCTTTTGATTGAGAGCCTAGCAGATTTCCATTTCTTCAAATCTAAATGATTACAGGAGATTCAGCTCTTGCTTTCAGTCCTACCTCTCCAACCTCTTACACTAAACAGACTCAAAATCTTGCAAGCATCTTAAAGGGAAGACCAGCAGTGTACTTAAAGGAGGTCCCATCTGATGGAGAATCTTTATTTACTAGTCTGAAAGACTGCAAGAGATTTTATTCTGTGTTTTAGAAGCTTTGGGCCTAGTTTATAACTTTTTCCTCAGCTCTAGAGCTCAAGAATGGCCCATGGGAAAAACCTCCAGATTCCAACCTGTTACTGATTGAACAAAAAAACTTTGTGACCTTTTTCTCCAAGAAGAGGTTCTGATCCTCAGTCTTCACCCAATAACCACAAATGTCCTCTGGGGAAAAAAATAGCTTGTGATTGTCATCTCATCTCTGGACAGTTTCTCTACTCCCTGGAATTTTAGCTCATCTATTCTTCATAGTTTTCACAGCTCTGTGAGGCCTTTAAAATATAATGCTTGTAATTTATCTGACTTTTTTTCAGTTGTTACAATGGACCTTTCACAACCTACTTTATCTTACTTGAAAGTGGAAGTTTCTTGATAGACTATTCTTTATTAGTGAGTAAAATTGATGTATTGTGGTTAATCCAGTGCTCAATAAATATTTACTGAATACCTTCATGTCAATAAGGAATACATTTGACTGTGAGGAATAGAAAATCTGACTATAGTAGCTTAAAGAAACAAGTGTTTCTCCTGCTCGCTTAATCAGAACTCAAGACTTAGGCAGTAACTAATATTGTTTCAGCAGCTCAGTGATGTCAGTGTTGATGATGTCTCTGAAATTCTCTTGGCATTTCCCAAGTGCATCTCATCTCAGAGTCACCAGATGGCTACAGCTTCAAATAGTATTTCCACATTCAAGGCAAAAAGAACACAGAAGGAAGGGCCATGACAGTCAACTATGTTTTCTACTGGGAAAACCATTGCTGTCCAAAATCTCTCAACTAATTCTAGATTTATTTGATTGACCAGGCTGTGTCATATAGTCACCACCAACAATAAGGGAGGGTGAGGAATTCAGTACTTACCTAATTAGGAGCTGAACAGGTAAAGGGTAAATGTGACACATCACAGATGATCTAGGCAAAGAAAAATTCAGTGCCAAGGACCATCAATAGGTGAGAGAATATCATAGCAGACTTTCAGGAGCAAGAAGCAGAAAATCAAGTATACTTTGAGCAATAAGGTCACTTTATTATCTCACATAATAAGATGTCTAGAGGAAGGATGGAGTAGGTTAATTTAAAGGTTCCACAAAATCAATAAGGATCCATATTATTTTATCTTTCTGTTCTGCCATTCTCAACAACTAGCAGCTCCACTCATGATCACATATTGGCTATAGCAGCTCCAGGCACCATATCTTTACATATCAAATTCCAGATGTAAGAATATGAATTATCCCTGTATTGGATCCCACGAGCCCCCAACAGACTCTCTCAGAATAGTGTCACATAATTAGTGTAAATGAATGGCCTAAACCAACCATTTTGAAAAGGTAATGAGCTGACCACTATTTCTTTTTTTTAAATTGTTTTATACTTTATTAATTGAAGACATATTTGTCAATTACTATTTCCTAACATTTTAGGCCTTGCTTGAAGAATATACAGTACAGAGTACAAAAAAAATCATCTATCAAGGTTGGTTCAACAGCCTTTGGCTGTGAGAGTCTCAAGGAGTCACTGATAGTTTTCTTTTTTTCCTTTTTTAAAATTGGAGTATAGTTGATTTACAATGTTGGGTTAGTTTCAGGTGTATAGCAAAGTGATTCAGTTATACATACATATATATCTATTTTTTTCAGATTCTTTTCCCTTATAGGTTATTACAAAATATTAAGTATAGCTCCCTGTGCTATACAGTAGGTCCTTGTTGGTTATCTATTTTATATATAGTAGTATTTATATGTTAATCCCGCTATTTCTTAGAACAATTAAGATTTAGCCCTAAGATCTCAGGAAAGCCCAGGCTTCTCAAAATATATCTCCTCTGTGGGACTAGTAAATACATTATGGGTTTTGTTTTGTTTCATTTTGATTTTTTACCAAGGAAGAATGGGAGAATGGCTACTCTACTCTGCAGTGTTTGCTACTGGGAGCATGAGATGCTAAGGAAATTCAAATAATTGTATGTTTGGAATACAAAGGACAAGGTCAGGAGTGAGGTGAGTGAAAAAACAGGGACAGGCCAGATCATGATAGACTTTTTTTTTTTTTTTTTTTTTTTTGCGGTACGCGGGCCTCTCACTGTTGTGGCCTCTCCCGTTGCGGAGCACAGGCTCCAGACACGCAGGCTCAGTGGCCATGGGTCACGGGCCCAGCTGCTCCGCGGCATGCAGGATCTTGCCGGATCGGGGCACGAATCCGTGTCCCCTGCATCGGCAGGTGGACTCTCAACAACTGCAACACCAGGGAAGCCCCATGATAGACTTTTTAAGTCACATTCTGAATTTAGATTTCCTCCTGAAGCCAATGGGGAGCTGTTGAACCATGGAACCGTTTTAAGCAGGGAAAAGACACAATCAGATTTTTAGTTTGGAAATAACAACCTGGCTTTATTATGAAGAATAGACAGATGGGACAAGATTGATAACAGTAGAGTATAAAGAAGCACAAGGCATGGCTATAAAGTAATGAGATGCTTTTCAGGTAACTTTTAAAATGATACGAGCTAACATTTACCTGAATTAACTCATGAGATCTTCACAACAGCCTGATAAGATATTTAACGCTTGAGGGAATTGAGACTTACAAAGGTTAAGTAACCTGCCCAGAGTTATATAGTTAGTGTCACGGCTGGGATTTGAGCTCAGGTAGTCTATCGCCAGAGACTGTATGCTTAACCACTATACTGTAACGCTTATTATGTTAGTCTAGAAGTAAGTCTCAAGTCTTGCATAGTGCCTGACCTTAGGTGCAAATAATTTGCTCAAAGGAGATAAATGTGGCGGAGGCATGACTTGGTTAAGCTCTGGGTTCAAATCCTGATTCTGAGGCTCACCAGCTGCATACTTGGCTAAGCTACCCCAGCCCACTAAGATTGTTTCCTCATCTGTATAACAAGGGAGTCCATCTCTACTCAGAAAAGTTGTGAAGATTGAATACAATGACGGAATGTTTGTAAAGCTTGTGGCACACAAAAGACCTTTAAAATTGTTTGACATGGGGCTTCCCTGGTGGTGCAGTGGTTGAGAGTCCGCCTGCCGACTCAGGGGACACGGGTTCGTGCCCCGGTCCGCGAATATCCCACATGCCGCAGAGCGGCTGGGCTCGTGAGCCATGGCCGCTGAGCCTGCGCGTCCGGAGCCTGTGCTCCGCAACGGGAGAGGCCACAACAGTGAGAGGCCCGCGTACCAAGAAAAAAAAAAAAAAGTTTGACCTCTTTCTTGTCTTTTGTCAAATAGCAATGCCTTGGTGAAATAGACATTCCAGACTGTGAGACTAAAGAAGTCAGGAAGTGAGTTGTCCCTTTTTGCTAAGCAACGTAGAGAACGAGCTCTAACGCGGGGGTTCCAAACAGGAGGTTCTATGAGCTTGAGAGAAAAAAAAAATCACATCTTGATCTTTGCTACCCTCTAACTGAAATTTAGCAGGTGCTTTTGTTTCAAACATAGGCAGCAAACCTGCATGACAGTAAGAGTACCTGTGCCTCTGGCCACCTGTGGAAATCAAATATTTTCATATTTTTATTATCATATTTCAGTTATTACCGATATCTTGAAATGTTTTTTACCTTCATCACTACTTTGAAATGACATTCATTATTAGATACCATCACAAAATCTTGTTCTTTAATGAACTGATAGAAAAGTGTGCACATATATTTCTAATCTATTAAGTTTTCTGTATGTTTTCCTTTCTCATGAATGTAAAAAATTTTTGATAACTCAATTTCAACAAAATTGATTTCTTTTGTAATCCTATGTATTTTATTCGCTGTGTCTAAGAACATTATTTTGAGAAGTCCCTGGACTTTTTCACCAGCAGCAAGGGGTAATGGCGCAAAATGAACTCCTGCACCAAAGGGACTCAGGCAGTGGTGGGATGGGCCGCAGTGTGAACCCTATCAGTCAAGTGCACTAGGCGATTTGGGGCAAGAAGCCCAGCGCTCTCCTGCCTGTGACCCTCAGCCGAGTCAGGGCAGGAAGCAGATGACCCGGGCCTGGCAGCTTCTGAGATTTTTCCTGAGCATTCTTGTAAAAAAGCAACCACATTGCCACATGTGCCTGGAATTCGATTTCCAGGCCAAGTGTCAGCTTTTCCATGCTAAGACTCCCTCGGGTTTTGGCCCAGGTTCCCCTGCTGTCAAGGCGCAGCCCTTTCAATACCTCAACCACCTGCCAGAGAGAACAGCTTCATGGAATTTTGGCTGCCACTTCTGAGTCACGTCGTCAGACACAGGCTTCCACCTGCAGCCTTGGGAGGCCTGGCTGCAAGGTGCCTGAGCAGACAACTGTGCTGACCCAGCCCAGCAGGGGAGCGTGTTTTTCCCTGCAGGCCAGGAGCCTTTACAAATTGATCCAGTTTCCTCCTCTCTGCTCTAAAGAGGCATTTCCTTCTCAGAGAGTGAGTCTGAGTTTTTCCAATCTTATCTAGTAATCTTAGTTTCTCTCAAGTTATTCTTTTTTCTGGACTCCAACAACAAATTTACCTCAGAAAATGGTAGGGAGAAAGGCTTATGCAATGCGAGGGTATTGTTATAAATAGGAGCCCTTGCTGTGACTTTCTTAAATAAACAGGTCGCTAAGGTTTCCAGGCAGTGGTGGAGCTACTGTTCAGAGGCTGGGGAGACTGTTTTCCAGTTAAAAAGAGTCAGTCTCCTTCCAAAATACTCTTTCTCCAGAAGTGAAGTGAATCCTGTTACAACCTTGGTTTGGGGAAATAGTCCCACTCTCCCCTGCAAGATGAGGGAAGAGGGTTAAGCTTCTAGAGATTATGGCCTAAGTGATGTGCACTGCAGGGGCAGGGAAAGCCCCCTGCAGCAGAAAACCCTCTTCCCTCAGCCACATAGTCATAATACATGTGTGTGTGTGTGTGTGTGTGTGTGTGTGTGTGTGTATATATATACACACACACACATACTCATTACATATATTTATGTATCATTAAAACTTCTAATGCTTCCAAGAGAGAAATACATAAAATTATTCCAGTTAGTTACCTCTTTATATTAATTATTTATCTGACCCTTTTCAACTCCAGACTAACAGATTATACATAGTGAGAGAGGACAGTATCATTAGATCCAGTACAGAGGCTTAGAGAGTCCACATGTAATGAGAAAAAGAGGAACAAAAGCAGAACTCTAGAGGAAATCATCCATTTTTTTAAGGGCTAGATTGAGGAGGAAGAGATAGTGGAGATGACCCTCTGGATCCTAGAATGGTCTTGGACACATACTAGACAGTCAAATATTTATTGAATGAACTAGTGGAAAATGGAAGAATAAAACTATTTCTTTGTATTGCCATTTTTAACGACCCTAACCTCATCCAATGCCCAGCTAAGTGGTGCTGGGTCTTGGGCAAAACCTTATAGAATCCCTAGAATTGGTCATTTCAAAGCTTTTCTGATCTTCGGGTAACTAGGGATTATCTATTAATAGGTAACTGACTCACAAGGGGTCTATTTTTATAACTGTCATACCCAAAGGAGTATAGCTGAAAAGTAAGAGTGACTAGGAATGAAATTTAAAACTCGGGGGTGGGAATGAAGGAGGTGAAACAGCATCGCTGTGTGTAATAACTAACGTGAAGCATTATTTCCACTGCAGACCGACAGACCTGTAAATTGTAAGGCAGTAAGGAAGCTATTTCTCTTCCTATTTGTTTAGAGTCTATTGTCTCTAAGAATTAAAATCTGTCCATCAGAGGTGAACTTGAGCAAGTTTGCAACATTGCAAGTATAGATCTTTCAAATACTATGTGGAATAGATGGATAGATGGCTGAATGGAGGAAAAAATAAGGCAGAGCATAAATTAATTGAATTTCTACTGAGAACACTGTACAATATCAGAGTTGGTGGGTTTTTATTCATCCCAGATTAACGCAGAATATAAATGTGAAGGATTATCTTTGTATTTTTTACATTAGTAAACATTAATGAAGTTTCTGTTTTTCCTCTCTAGACCAATCTTATCTTTGGCTTTTATTATCCCAATGTGTTTTGGTGGAATATATGACTTGATACAATATCAAGTGGGTTCAATCAAACCTGACTTTATATACTAGATATGAATACCAAAGGCAAATACTCATACTGCAAGCAAGTAGAGACAAAATTTTCACATGGTATCTATGTCCTATACCATGAAGAATGCCAAAAAGAAAAAAAAACATTTAAGTCAACTTAATCATATTTTAATGAGTTCCACATTCTCACCTAGATAAATTTATCAACATCATGTCTCTAAAGCAAAAATGGAAGTGTAGTTTTAGTTCACATGTGTCAATAAAACCAGATAATTACTTTGACAACTGAATGAATTATCCACTTGGCCTAAATTGATTGAACTAACCTCTGTAATTGCTAACTCTAAATTTCTTTTTGCACATTAGATAATTGCTAATGCAAATTTAAATAAACAATGCAAAGGTCCAAAGGTCCAAAATGTGCAGTAGAAATGTCACTTCATTTGCGGTTTTTAGATACCTTTAGATGAGAGCTAGACAGAAATAGTTCCTGTCAAACTTTTTGTGGGTTGCTCACAATTAGGAGCCTAGGGCTTTCATCTTCCATGTCCTGATAGTTTTGCAAATTGAAAATACTTTGTAATTTCTCTTTCCATGGATAAATTCTGCTTTTGAAAAGAAAAAAGCAATCAAAAATGGAGAACAAGGGCATTCTGACTGTGGCATTCAATGTCCTGCCAATTCTATTGCACATTATTTTTCAAAATGCATTTCACAGTGATTAACGCAAACTTAAAGTGATTTCATATGGTGTTTTACTTGACCCTATGATTTTCCAAGATTTATGGATAATCTAATATATTCTTATTGAACGACTTAAATTTAAAGGGGGAACTGATTTTATAAATTCCTGTAGACCAATAATACCATTTACAACATTTCATCCTTTAACTCTTTGGGACTTTGAGAACAGGGGGCTGTGTACAAGGATGTTTACAACTTTACCTTCTAATATTGTGTCAGTTGTACCAAAGTGACAACATGTGATTCAATTCAGGGGAAGCTTCAGCATTCCATTTACATGTGCTAATGGAATTAGAATTTAATAACCTAAAAAGTGGTTCACACCTCAATTTATCATAATATTTAGCATGTTACTTTAACGTGGACAGAGGTGTTCAGAGCAGTGAATTTGTCATTCATTGCTCCAACATCCAAGTGAGGTAAAGTAAGGTCATATCCATCTTATTGATGAGGAAACTGAGTCATATAGTGCTGAAATGATTTGCTATGTGTCCTATAACTGTTCAGTATCAAATTTAAAAATATATTTCTCAGCTAACTGGAAGTGGTCTCATTGAAAAATGCCATTTTTGATTAGGAGTTCTGAGTGTTACAATGAGAGAATGTTTGCAGTTTGATCAAAAAGTATTTGGGGGCTTCCCTGGTGGCACAGTGGTTGAGAGTCTGCCTGCCGATGCTAGGGGACGCGGGTTCGTGCCCCGGTCCGGGAGGATCCCGCGTGCCGCGGAGCGGCTGGGCCCGTGAGCCATGGCCGCTGAGCCTGCGCGTCCGGAGCCTGTGCTCCGCAACGGGAGAGGCCACAACAGTGAGAGGCCCGCGTACCGCAAAAAAAAAAAAAAAAAGAAAAAAATAAGTATTTGGCTGCAGAATATGTTTGCGGCCAGGTTGACCCGTGAGTCTCAGCTATTTGACAGTCACTCCTCATTTTTCCTGGTGGTGGCCTAGATGTAAGTTATTGTTACCAGTCCCAGGGAAGAGGTGAAGGAGCAATCAGTTGTTCTATTATAATGACACATTCATTGTCCTCATCCAATTCTTTAGAATTTGAAAGGCCTTAGCAAAAATTAAAAGCCTACTTTTTTATTTTGGCATAGGAAGGAATTAGGAGAAATTCTATTGGGTTGGCCAAAAAGCTCACTCAGGTTTTTCCATAACCTCTTACAGAAAAACCAGAACGAAATTTTTGGCCAACCCAATAGTTATTACTAGCCATTTAAAGGGAGCCTGTATCCAAATGTTATTAATATCTTTAATGCAGAGGTTTTAGGAAAAGCAAGTATAACTTTGTCGTCCCCTAGGCACCTGGCTCAGTTATTCAGGGGATCTTTTTTGAATAGAATGTGGAATGCAGTGGAAAACTCTATGGAGGTAACTGCATGCCATAGTTTTATTATATTTGTAGAGGCAAAAAAAAATAGGAATAGGAGTTCTGCAGCATCATTTACTTTTATGACCCTTGAATGAGTCATTTCAGTGTTTGGGATCTGATATTTTCACCTATAAAGTACGTGTATTGTGCCATAACATCATTAAGGACCATCATCTCTAAAACACTACTGTTGTTTGCTTGTTTTTCAGTCTCCTTAATGTGTTTGGGAGACTTTAAGGACAAAAGGACATTTCTATAACAGCCTGAACACCTTTACACTGACTCCCATGTATGATTTCAAATAGTTTGAAGCGTTCTGTGAGACAGAATGAACTAAAAACTTCAGGCCAGGATGAGGAATTTGTGATGGCTCAAATCAGGCCCTCAAAGCATGTCTTTGAGAAGAGACAAATATAAAAAGATAATAGTACTGCTGTCATTAAAACAATAGCAGCAAAACCCATGTGTAGTTAGAAAAGTCTTTAGCAACATACATTCTAAAAAGCCAAATCTTGGAGCAATTACTTAATGAGAGTGTCTCTTTAGACCTGCATTAATGAGTCTTTTTTGGTGATTGTTTTTAAAAATCTTCAACTTTTCTTCCTTGTATTCTCTTTATCTCTCTCTTCCTATCACCCTTTTTCCCCCTCAAATGAATAACTAGGCCATTTATTATTATTATTATTATAGTACTTTTAGATTTGCATGTTTCCTCATCTTAATTAAAAAATAGAATAGTCTAAATTTTCTCTTTTTAAAAACTGAAACCGTATTTCTCTTTACACATGTGGCCCTTGACTGCCGGTGGGTGTGTTCTCTACTCTGGTACTTGGCCCCTCCAGCTAAGTTCCTTTGCACTATCACATCTCCTGAAACACATCAAGTTTCACTATGGAAACACATGGGCAGTAATGCAGGTCCTTTTTCAGCTCCAAAAGTGCTCCAAACAATCAGGCAATGGCATCTTGTTTCTCTCAGAATTTAAGGAAAATTCATAAAACCACATTACTGTTACTAAGCATCTTGAGCTTTACACAGGCCGTGACTCTGTTATGCCTGACAAAAGGCTAATACCTAACCGACTTCACTGGAAAATTCAGTATTCTAGCAAAATAGATTCATGTCAATGTGGCCTGAAACTACAAAGGAACCGAAAAACCAAGAAACAGCCCCTTTTAGTTGAGAAGTACAGATGCCTTTGCTTTTTCATTGGCAAGGGCAATAGTTTTTGCCGTTAGACATTTTATTTTCAAGAAACAGCTGTCCAGTTTGGACCTGTCACTTCGGTGACTATGATTAGTAAGAGATGTTAGAAACAGTGAAGTGACTCAAAGAAGTGGAGCCTACCAAGGCAGGAAGCCCATAACCCACCTGTAAGTATTTTGGGGGAAAAAATTGCTTAATGGAAACTAAGATAATAATTTTCCTTCTGTAAGTGATTGTCTTTATATTATTCTTTTCTGAATAAAAGCCTGTTATAATTAGTAACTATTTTTAGACATACATTAATTGCCATGTGGCCAGGGAGTGCTTGTTAACTCTTTGCAGGTCCTGGAATTTAGAACAAATGTGAAGCGAGCAATGGCCTTTGTGGCTTTTAGATAATAATGACAATGCCTTCATATTTATGTTTTATTTTGCATTTTATAAAACTATTCTTAGCCTTGTATAATTTTTAATTTTTTCCTGTTGGGTAGAGGGTGACAGTATCTTTATTCCAACATCACAGAAGTGGCACAAGTCACACGTTCCCAACTATCCTGCCTGCACTGATTGCCCCATTTTCACAACTGCTCTAAGAGTTATCATCTGTACACACAGATAAATGAAATTTACTGCATTAACTTGTTTTATCTGTTAGTCTTTGTTCCTCGAGGAAAAGGACCGTATATTTTATTTCTTATTTACATCCAGCTCTTAACTGAAAGCATAGTAAACCCTCAGTTAACTTCGCATTGGTCATTTGATTCAACGGAGTCCAAGAAAAGTTGATGTAGAAGCAACCAACAGGCTGAGTTCTCCATGAAATAATAACCTGGTCCATAGCAATATCCTTCCTAATCCATAAGCCACATGCTTTGCCCCATTGCTTACCTGCATTTGGTATCAGAACTCTTACTTTAGGTTTAATTGATAAACTGCTGCACACCGTTTATCAGAAACTCTGTGTCTCAGATAAGAAAACCCAGCCTCTGCATTCCAAAAAGGCAGAAATATATAGACAGACTTGGTCAAATGCTGGGTGTCAAAAAAGCAAATTGGAAATTCAGTTATTGGAAATATGCCCAAGATAAAGTTTGTTCCAAAGTTAACATATTAATAATGCACACACACACATACATACACAGATATACACAAACATTCATTCAGGCTGCTAACTGTCTTTCAATATCCATTCTCTCCTTCTCCCTTAGTAAGAAAACTCCTAGTTGTTAGCTGGGCATAGAAGTCACTGAGAATAAAGACCACGTATCCAAGTTTTCTTTGCAGCTAGGTATGGCCATGTGAATAGCCAATGGGATGTAAGTAATAATGTCACATGCTTCCAGGACGCGCTTTTAAAGGCAGTGCCTTTTTTTTTTTTAACCTGTTCTTGCTCTCTGCTGGTTTGAATGCAGGTATAATAGCTGGAGGTTAGCACTGTTCTGGACCATTATGTGGATTCCACTTGCGAAGGTTAGTGGAGCAAAAAGTGGGAGGAGTCTGGATCCCTGACCCATTGACACCAGGCCTTCTATGGATGACCTTTTCTTGAAATAGAAATAAACTTTTATCTGTCCAGCCACTGTTATTTTGGGTTTTGTGTCACCTGCAGCTGGACCTAAACTCAATGGAATCACTAAAATTAGATAAAAAATGGAACTAGAAACAAAAGTGTTTGGAGATTTCCAGTTTAAGTTCAGATTTAGAAAAGGCTTTGTAAGTTATCATTCTTATCCTTATAACATGAAAAGCCTGGGAAAATGAAAACAAATCACTTTTCTTAGACCCATCAGAGAACTGAGGTCACAGAGCAAACTACCTCCCAAAATCTGGAGAGGTACCTCCAGGGAGACAGAGGACCTGAGCATTTGCTTACCTGAAGCAGTGCTTCTGGAACATTAAACTAGAAATTTGATGAATTGCTGGAGGCCAAGTGTGGGGTAGCATCAGAGTAAGAAGCTCCCAGGAATCTCCATACATAAGCAGACTTTTCTTCCAAGAACACTGCCGGGCTCTCATAGAGTGGATAAGGGAGAATCCAGAGAAATTTCCCCTTGGGGTCATAGCATGAGGAGTGAAAGAGCAGTCATGGTGAAATACACTAAGACTCTTCTTCCTTAAGCTCAGTCTCCAAGGAGGACATTTCCATAGAGTAACAGTGAAATCTTATCTCAGTGGAGATTGGAAACTCTATTCCACTCTAGTTCACTGAAGGAAACAAATCCATAATTCACAGGGAAGAAGGCTTCAAGGTCATAGACTGGGAAGACTGAGATACCACTGCAGTCAGAGAAGGGATTAGGGGCAAAAGGAAAAAATCTCTATCCCTAGAGGAGGGACAGAAACACTTGCAAAGACGACGCCCCTAAGACACAGGTCCGAGAGGAGCTTCAGGATGGCAGAAGAGTAAGACGTGGAGAGCACCTTCCTCCCCACAAATACATCAGAAATACATCTACATGTGGAATAGCTCCTACAGAACACCTACTGAACGCTGGCAGAAGATCTCAGACCTCCCAAAAGGCAAGAAACTCCCCCATGTACCTGGGTAGGGAAAAAGAAAAAAGAAAAACAGAGACAAAAGAATAAGGATGGGACCTGCCCCTCTGGGAGGGAACCGTGAAGGAGGAAAGGTTTCCACACACTAGGAAGCCCCTTCGCGGGTGGAGACTGCGGGTGGCAGAGGTGGGGAGCTACGGAACCACTGAGGAGAGCGCAGCCACAGGGGTGCGGAGGGCAAAGCAGAGAGATTCCCGCACAGAGGATCGGTGCCGACCGGCACTCACCAGCCCGAGAGGCTTGTCTGCTCACCTGCGGGGACGGGCGGGGCTGGGAGCTGAGGCTCGGGCTTCGGTGGTCTTATCCCAAGGAGAGGACTGGGTTTGGCGGCGTGAACACAGCCTGAAGGGCTTAGTGCACCACGGCTAGCTGGGAGGGAGTCCGGGAAAATGTCTGTAGCTGCCGAAGAGACAAGAGACTTTTTCTAGCCTCTTTGTTTCCTGGTGCGCGAGGAGAGGGGATTAAGAGCACTGCTTAAAGGAGCTACAGAGACGGGCGCGAACCACGGCTATGAGCGCGGACCCCAGCGACGGGCATGAGACACTAAGGCTGCTGCTGCCGCCACCAAGAAGCCTGTGAGCAAACACAGGTCACTATCCACAACCTCCCCTCCCAGGAGCCTGTGCAGCCCGCCACTGCCAGGGTCCCGTGATCCAGGGACAACTTCCCTGGGAGAACACACAGAGGGCCTCAGGCTGGTGCAGCGTCACTCCGGCCTCTGCTGCCGCAGGCTCGCCCCGCATCCGCACCCTTCCCACCCTCTGGCCTGAGTGAGCCAGAGTCCCCGAATCAGCTGCCCCTTTAACCCAGTCCTTTCTGACCGAAGAACAGACGCTCTCAGGCAACCTACATGCAGAGGCGGGGCCAAATCCGAAGCTGAACCAAGGCAACTGTGCGAACAAAAGAAGAGAAAGGGAAATTTCTCCCAGCAGCCTCAGGAGCAGCAGATTAAATCTCCACAATCAACGTGATGTACCTGCATCTGTGGAATACCTGAATAGACAATGGATCATCCCAAATTGAGGCACTGGACTTTGGGAGCAACGAGATATATATATATATATATACACACACGCATATATATATATATTTCCCCTTTTTCTCTTTTTGTGAGTGTGTATGTGTATGCTTCTGTGTGTGATTTTGTCTGTATAGCTTTGCTTTTACCATTTGTCCTAGGGTTTTGTCTGGTTTTTTTTTATTTTTGACTGCCTTGGGTCTTCATTGATGTGTGCGGACTTTCTCTAGTTGCGGCGAGCAGGGGATACTCTTCGTTGTGGTGCATGGGCTTCTCATTGCAGTGGCTTCTATTATTGCGGAGCACGGGCTCTAGGCATGTGGGCTTCAGTAATTGTGGCTCACGGGCTCTAGAGCACAGGCTCAGTAGCGTGGCACACGGGCTTAGTTGCTCCGCAGCATGTGGGATCTTCCCAGCCCATGGCTTGAACCCATGTTGCCTGCATTGGCACGGAGATTCTTAACCACTGCACCACGAGGGAAGTCCCCATTTTTTTTTTAGTGCTTGTTATCATTGGCAGATTTGTTTCTTGGTTTGGTTGCTCTCTTCTTTCTTTTTTTTTTATTACTTTAAAAAATTTTGTATTTTTAATAATTATTTTTTATTTTTAATATAATTATTTTATTTTATTTATTTATTTATCTATGTATTTATTCTCCCTTTTATTCTGAGCCATATGGATGACAGGGTCTTGGTGCTTCGGCTCGGCATCAGGCCTGTGCTTCTGAGATGGGAGAGATGAATTCAGGACATTGGTCCACAGAGAGCTCCCAGCTCCACGTAATATCAAATGGTGAAAATCTCCCAGAGATCTCCATCTAAACGCCAAGACCCAGCTCCACTCAATGACCAGCAAGTTACAGTCCTGGACACCCTATGCCAAAAAACTAGCAAGACAGGAACACAATCCCACCCATTAAGAGAAAGGCTGCCTAAAATCATAATAAGGTCACAGACACCCCAAAACACATCACCGGAGGCAGTCCTGCCCAACAGATGGGAAAGATCCAGCCTCATACACCAGAACACAGGCCCTAGTCCCCCCCACCAGGAATCCTACACACCCTCTGAACCAATCTTAGCCACTGGGGGCAGACACCAAAAACAACGGGAACTGTGAACCTGTAGCCTGCGAAAAGGAGACCACAAACACAGTAAATTAAGCAAAGTGAGAAGACAGAGAAACACACAGCAGATGAAGGAGCAAGGCAAAAACCCACCATACCAAACAAAGGTAGAGGAAATAGGCAGCCTACCTGGAAAAGAATTCGGAATAATAGTAAAGATGATCCAAAATCTTGGAAATAGAATGGAGAAAGAAAAAAGAAATGTTTAACAAGGACTTAGAAGAACTAAAGAGCAAACAAACAATGATGAACAACACAATAAATGAAATTAAAACTTCTCTAGAAGGAATCAATAGCAGAATAACTGAGGCAGAAGAACAGATAAGTGACCTGGAAGATAAAATAGTGGAAAAAACTACTGCAGAGCAGAATACAGAAAAAAGTATGAAAACAATTGAGGACGGTCTCAGAGACCTCTGGGACAACATAAAATGCACCAACATTAGAATTATAGGAGTCCCAGAAGAAGAAGAGAAAAAGAAAGGGACTGAGAAAATATTTGAAGAGATTATAATTGAAAACTTCCCTAATATCGGAAATGAAATAGTCAATCAAGTCTAGGAAGAACAGAGAATCCCATACAGGATAAAAACAAGGAGAAACATGCCAAGACACATATTAATCCAACTATCTAAATTTAAATAGAAAGAAAAAATGTGTTAAAAGTAGCAAGGGAAAAAAAGTAACATACAAGGAAATCTTCATGAGGTTAACAGCTGATCTTTCAGCAAAAAGTCTGCAACTGAGAAGGGAGTGGCAGAACATGTTTAAAGTGATAAAAGGGAAAAACCTACAACAAACACTACTCTAATGAGCAAGGATCTCATTCAGATTTGATGGAGAAATTAAAACCATTACAGACAAGCAAAAACTAAGAGATTTCAGCACCACCAAACCAGCTTTACAACAAATGCTAAGGGAACTTCTCTAGACTGGAAACACAAGAGAAGGGAAAGACCTACAATAACAAACCCAAAACAACTAAGAAAATGGTAATAGGAAGATACATATCGATAATTAACTTAAATGTAAATGGATTAAATACTCCAACCAAAAGACATAGACTGGCTGAATGGATACCAAAACAAGACATGTATATACGCTGCCTACAAGAGACCCACTTCAGACCTAGGGACACATACAGACTGAAAGTGAGGGGATGGAAAAAGATAAATCATGCAAATGGAAATCAAAAGAAAGCTGGAGTAGCAAGTCTCATATCAGACAAAATAGACTTTAAAATAAAGACGATTACAAGAGACAAAGAAAGCCACTACATAATGATCAAGGGATCAATCCAAGAAGAAGATATAACAATTGTAAATATTTATGCACCCAACAAAGGAGCACCTCAATACATAAGGCAACTGATAACAGCCATAAAAGGGGAAATTGACAGTAACACAATCAGAGTAGGGGATTTTAACACCGCACTTTCACCAACAGACAGATAATCCAAACTGAAAATAAATAAGGAAACACAAGCTTTAAATGATACATTAAACAAGATGGACTAAAATGATATTTATAGGACATTCCATCCAAACACAACAGAATATACTGTCTTCTCAAGTGCTCATTGAACATTCTCAAGGACAGATCATATCTTGGGTCACAAATCAAGCCTTCATAAATTTAAGAAAATTGAAATCATATCAAGTATTTTTTCCGACCACAACGTTATGATATTAGATATCAATAACAGGAAAAAATCTGTTAAAAATTCAAAAATATGTAGGATAAACAGTACACTACTTAATAACCAAGAGATCACTGAAGAAATCAAACAGGAAATCAAAAAATAGCTAGAAAAAAATGAATATGAAAACACGATGACCCAAAACCTATGGGATGCAGCAAAAGCAGTTCTAAGAGGGAAGATTATAGCAATACAATCCTACATTAAGAAACAACTCAAATAAACAACCGACTCTTGCACCTAAAGCAATTAAAGAAATAAAATAAACAAACCCAAGGTTAGCCGAAGGAAAAAAACCATAAAGATCAGATCAGAAATAAATGAAAAAGAAATGAAGGAAACGATAGCAAAGATCAATAAAACTAAAAGATGGTTCTTTGAGAAGATAAACAAAATTGATGAACCATTAGCTAGATTTATAAAGAAAAATAGGGAGAAGACTCAAGTCAATAGAATTAGAAAGGCAAAAGGAGAAGTAACAACTGACATTGCAGAAATACAAAGCATCATGAGAGATTACTACAAGCAACTCTATGCCAATAAAATGGACAACCTGGAAGAAATGGAAAAATTCTTAGAAAAGCACAACTTTCTGAGACTGAACCAGGAAGAAATAGAAAACATAAAAGACCAATCACAAGCACCGAAATTGAAACTGTGATTAAAAATCTTCCAACAAAAAAAACCCCAGGACAAGATGGCTTCACAGGCGAATTCTATCAAACATTTAGAGAAAAGCTAACACATACCCTTCTGAAATTCTTCCAAAATACAGCAGAGGGAGGAACACTCCCAAACTCATTCTATGAGGCCACCATCACCCTGATACCAAAACCAGACAAAGATGTCACAGAGAAAGAAAACTAAAGGCCAATATCACTGATGAACATAGATGCAAAAATCCTCAACAAAATACTAGCAAACAGAATCCAACAGCACACTGAAAAAATCATACACCATAATAAAGTGGGATTTATCCCAGGAATGCAAGGATTCTTCAGTATACTCAAATCAATCAATGTGATACACCATATTAACAAATTGGAGGATAAAAACCATATGATCATCTCAATAGCTGCAGAAAAAGCTTTCAACAAAATTCAACACCCATTTTTGATAAAAACTCTCCAGAGAGTAGGCATAGAGGGAAGTTTCCTAAACATAATAAAGGCCACATATGACAAACCTACAGCCAGCATCGTCCTCAATGGTGAAAAACCGAAACCATTCCACTAAGATCAGGAACAAGACAAGGTTGCCAACTCTCACCACCATTATTCAGCATAGTTTTGGAAGTTATAGCCACAGCAATCAGAGAAGAGAAAGAAATAAAAGGAATCCAAATCGGAAAATAAGAAGTAAAGCTGTCACTGTTTGCAGATGACATAGAGAATCCTAAAGATGCTACCAGAAAACTACTGGAGCTAATCAATGAATTTGGTAAAGTAGCAGGATACAAAATTAATGCACAGAAATCTCTTGCATTCCTATACACTAATGCTGAAAAATCTGAAAGTGAAATTAAGGAAACACTCCCATTTACCATTGAAACAAGAAGAATAAAATACCTAGGAATAAACCTACCTAAGGAGACAAAATCCTGTATACAGAAAACTATAAGACACTGATGAAAGAAATTAAAGATGATACAAACACATGGAGAGATACACAATGTTCTTGGATTGGTAGAGTCATCATTGTGAAAATGACTCTACCACCCAAAGCAATCTACAGATTGAATGCAATCCGTATCAAACTACCACTGGCTTTTTTCACAGAACTAGAACAAAAAATTTCACAATTTGTATGGAAACACAAAAGACCCCGAATAGAGAAAGCAATCTTGAGAAAGGAAAACGGAGCTGGAGGAATCAGGGTCCTGGACTTCAGACTGTACTACAATGCTATAGTAATCAAGACAGTATGGCACTGGCACGAAAGCAGAAATATAGATCAATGGAACAGAATAGAAAGCCCAGAGATAAACCCACGCAAATATGGTCACCTTATCTTTGATAAAGGAGGCAAGAATACACAATGGAGAAAAGACTGCCTCTTCAATAAGTGGTTCTGGGAAAACTGGACAGCTACATGTAAAAGAATGAAATTAGAACACTCTCTAACACCATACACAAAAATAAGCTCCAAATGGATTAAATACCTAAACGTAAGGTCAGACACTATCAAACTCTTAGAGGAAAACATAGGCAGAACACTCTATGACATAAATCACAGCAAGATCCTTTTTGACCCACCTCCTAGAGAAATGGAAATAAAAACAAAAATAAACAAATGGGACCTAGTGAAACTTCAAAGCTTTTGCATAGCAAAGGAAACCATAAACAAAATGAAAAGACAGCCCTCTGAATGTAGAAAATATTTGCAAAATGAAGCAACTGACAAAGGATTAATCTCCAAAATTTACAAGCAGCTCAATATCAAAAGAACAAACAACCCAATCCAAAAATGGGCAGAAGACCTAAATAGACATCTCTCCAAAGAAGATACACAGATTCCCAACAAGCACATGAAAGAATGCTCAACATCATTAATCATTACAGAAATACAAATCAAAACTACAATGAGATGTCATCTCACACCAGTCAGAACGGCCATCATCAAAAAATCTACAAACAATAAATGCTGGAGCGGGTGTTTGGAAAAGGGAAACGTCTTGCACTGCTGGTGGGAATGTAAATTGTTACAGCCACTATGGAGAACAGTATGGAGGTTCCTTAAAAAACTAAAAGTAGAACTACCATACGACCCAGCAATCCCACTACTGGGCATATACCCTAAGAAAACAATAATTCAAGAAGGGTCATGTACCACAATATTCATTGCATCTCTATTTACAATAGCCAGAACATGGAAGCAACCTAAGTGTCCATCAACAGATGAGTGGATTAAGAAGATGTGGCACATATATACAATGGAATATTACTCACCATAAAAAGAAAGGAAATTGAGTTATTTGTAGTGTGGTGGATGGACCTAGAGTCTGTCATACAGAGTGAAGTAAGTCAAAAAGAGGAAAAAAAAATACCGTATGCTAACACATATATATGGAATCTAAAAAAAAAAAGATCATGAAGAACCTAGGGGCAGGAAGGGAATAAAGACACAGACCTACTAGAGAATGGACTTGAGAACAAAGGGAGGGGGAAGGGTAAGCTGGGACAAAGTGAGAGAGTGGCATGGACATATATACACTACCAAATATAAAACCGATAGCTAGTAAGAAGCAGCTACGTACCACAGGGAGATGAGCTCCGTGCTTTGTGACCACCTAGAGGGGTGGGATAGGGAATGTGGGAGGGATTGGTATGCAAGAGTTAAGAGATATGGGGATATATGTGTATATATAGCTGAATCACTCTCTTATAAAGCAGAAACTAACACACCATTATAAAGCAATTATACTCCAATAAAGATGTTAAAAAAAAGAAAAAACACAGATCCACTGTGCACTCCAATGACTGAGAATTAATCAGAATATTAGAGAGTATACCCCCCGACACACACACCCTACTACCACACAAATAAACCTCCATTAACAAAAACAGTAGATTACAAGTAAGAAAGATGCTGGAGACATATTCTCTTCAAGGAATGGCACAAAGCGAAGACCCAAAGTCAAGAAGGGAGACAAGTGAAAGCCTCTATAAGAATTTGAACCCTCTGGCATCCATGGATACAACAAACTTCAAATGCAGCCTAAATCCTGGTCAGCTCAGCATAAATCCTCACTATCTACTGTTGTATACAATATGTCCAGCTATCAACAAAAACTTATAAGACATGCCAAAAACACAGTCTGATGAGACAAAGCAATCATCAGAATCAGACTTAGATGTGACAGAGATGTTCGAATTGTCAGAAAAGGAATTTAAAATAACTATCATTAATATATTAAAAGCTTTAATGGAAGAGGTAGTCAATATGCAAGACCAGACACGTAAAGTCAGCACAGATAAGGAAACTATAACAAAGAATCAAAAGGAAATGCTAGAAATCTAAAAGAAAGTAACAGATATAAGGAATTCCTTTGATTCCTTCAGTGCACGTGAAGATAGATCAATAGAAATTACCTAAACTGAAATGCCAAGAGAATAAAGCATTAAAATAAAAAACAGAATAGAACAACCAAGAACTGTGAAGCAATATCAAATTGTGTAACATACGCATGACTGAGATACCAGAAGGAGAAGAAAGGGAGAACAGAACAGAAATATTTGAGGAAATAATGACTAAAAATTTTCCAAAATTAGTTAGAGATACCAAACAACAGATCCAAGAAATTCAGAAACACCTATCAGGATAAATACCAAACATACATGCACACACACATATACAAACTGCCGAAAACCCAGGAAAAAGATAAAATCTTGAAGGCAAGTCAAAGTGGGGGGGAAAAAAAGCTCCTTACATACAGAGGAAAAGTATAAGAAATACGAAAATAAAAGTTTTGTGTAAGTAGATGGTTGGTTTGTCGCTAAATATTTGAGGTGCCACATAATAGTATAACTTTGGCACTTTTTAAAAGCAAGAACTAGAAACAACCCATAGTCATTATTACTCTATGTTATGACTAATATGTTTAATTAAGCAGCAGGTCTCAGGCAATGGACTGCTATAGTAGGACCATGTATCCGCCACTCTTCAAGTTCAAAGTGTTCACTTACTCTTTAATGCTTCAATTGACCCTCACCTGTTGATGGCATTATCTATATGCTTTATTTTCCAACTAAAATATTGTTCTTAAACCATGAGTCACATAGTTCCTAAGTGAAGGTCTAGAGGAAACTCATTGAGGAATAGAGAGTTCTTTTTATGACTATTATGAAACTTTAGGAGGTCTTCAGAAGTTCAGTAACAATAGAATGCATACTCCTTCTGATAGTCAATATAGGATAGAGCTGGGACTGGCTGTGTTTGTCCGAAAACAGGAGAGAACACAGATTCTATTGCTCTGTAACTATCTGTACCACTCCGGTTAAATAAGCTAGCTTGGAATATGGCAGTAGCTTAGGACCTGTTTATGCAATTATACTTACAGGTTTTCCTGATGTTGAACTTCGCTTACAGCTCATTGCATCTCTACTTTGTGATATAAACATCTTCCCTCTTTTGAGGGTGTTTCTATAAGTTTTCTACAGAATTGAGTGGGAGCAATGAAGTTTATACCTGAGCAACATCTGTCCCATGGAAAAGGTGACATCCATAAACTCTTCATCTGTCATTTTAGTTACCAAAGAGCAAAATGAAAATTAAGTCTTGGGTCTTATCCTTGAAAAGTCTTTTTTTTTTTTTTTTACATCTTTATTGGAGTATAATTGCTTTACAATGGTGTGTTAGTTTCTGCTTTATAACAAAGTGAATACATATACATATGTTCCCATATCTCTTCCCTCTTGCATCTTCCTCCCTCCCACCCTCCCTATCCCACCCCTCTAGGTGGTCACAAAGCACGGAGCTGATCTCCCTGTGCTATGTGGCTGCTTCCCACTAGCTATCTATTTTACGTTTGGTAGTGTATATATGTCCATGCCACTGTCTCACTTTGTCACAGCTTACCCTTCCCCCTCCCCATATCCTCAAGTCCATTCTCTAGTAGGTCTGTGTCTTTATTACTGTCTTACCCCTAGGTTCTTCATGATGTTTTTTTCTTAGATTCCATTTATATGTGTTAGCATACAGTATTTGTCTTTCTCTTTCTGACTTACTTCACTCTGTATGACAGATTCTAGGTCCATTCACCTCACTACAGATAACTCAATTTCGTTCCTTTTTATGGCTGAGTAATATTCCATTGTATATATGTGCCACATCTTCTTCATTCATTCATCCGATGATGGACACTTAGGTTGCTTCCATGTCCTGGCTATTGTAAATAGAGCTGCAATGAACATTTTGGTACATGACTCTTTTTGAATTATGGTTTTCTCAGGGTATATGCCCAGTAGTGGGATTGCTGGGTCATATGGTAGTTCTATTTGTAGTTTTTTAAGGAATCTCCGTACTGTTTTCCATAGTGGCTGTACCAATTCACATACCCACCAGCAGTGCAAGAGTGTTCCCTTTTCTCAACACCCTCTCCAGCATTTACTGCTTCTATATTTTTTGATGATGGCCATTCTGACCGGTGTGAGATGATATCTCATTGTAGTTCTTTTCTTCTTCTTTTTTTTTTTTTTCGATAAGTGGGCCTCTCACCATTGTGGCCTCTCCCGTTGCGGAGCACAGGCTCTGGATGCACAGGCTCAGCGCCCATGGCTCACGGGCCCAGCCGCTCCGTGGCATGTGGGATCTTCCTGGACCCGGGCACAAACCCGTGTCCCCTGCATCGGCAGGCGGACTCTCAACAACTGCGCCACCAGGGAAGCCCCTCATTGTAGTTTTGATTTGCATTTCTCTAATGATTAATGCTGTTGAGCATTCTTCCATGTGTTTGTTGGCAATCTGTGTATCTTCTTTGGAGAAATGTTTATTTAGATCTTCTGCCCATTTTTGGATTGTGTTGTTTGTTTTTTTGTTATTCAGATGCATGAGCTGCTTGTAAATTTTGGAGATTAATCCTTTGTCAGTTGCTGCATTTGCAAATATTTTCTCCCATTCTGAGGGCTGTCTTTTCATCTTGTTTATGGTTTCCTTTGCTGTGCAAAAGCTTTTAAGTTTCACTAGGTCCCATTTGTTTATTTTTGTTTTTATTTCCATTTTCTATGAGGTGGGTCAAAAAGGATTTTGCTGTAATTTATGTCATAGAGTGTTCTGTCTATGTTTTCCTCTCAGAGTTTGATAGTGTCTGACCTTACATTTAGGTCTATAATCCATTTTGAGTTTATTTTTGGGTATGGTGTTAGGGAGTGTTCTAATTTCATACTTTTACATGTACCTGTCCAGTTTTCTCAGCACCACTTATTAAAGAGGCTGTCCTTTCTCCACTGTACATTCCTGCCTCCTTTATCAAAGATAAGGTGACCATATGTGCATGGATTATCTCTGGGCTTTCTATTCTGTTCCATTGATCTATATTTCTGTTTTTGTGCCAGTACCATACTCTCTTGATTACTGTAGCTTTGTAGTATAGTCTGAAGTCAAGGAGCCTGATTCCTCCAGCTCTGTTTTTCGTTCTCAAGATTGCTTTGGCTATTCGGGGTCTTTTGTGTTTCCATACAAATTGTGAAACGTTTTGTTCTAGTTTTGTGAAAAATGCCAGTGGTAGTATGATAGGGATTGCATTGAGTCTGTAGATTGCTTTGGGTAGTAGAGTTATTTTCACAATGTTGATTCTTCCAATCCAAGAACATGGTATATCTCTCCATCTATTTGTATCATCTTTAATTTCTTTCATCAGTGTCTTATAGCTTTCTGCCTACAGGTCTTTGTCTCCTTAGGTAGGTTTATTCCTAGATATTTTATTCTTTTTGTTGCAATGGTACATGGGAGTGTTTTCTTAATTTCACTTTCAGATTTTTCATCAATAGTGTATAGGAATGCGAGAGATTTCTGTGCATTAATTTTGTATCCTGCTACTTTACCAGATTCATTGATTAGCTCTAGTATTTTTCTGGTAGCATCTTTAGGATTCTCTATGTATAGTATCATGTCACCTGCAAACAGTGACAGCTTTACTTCTTATTTTCCGATTTGGATTCCTTTTATTTCTTTCTCTTCTGTGATTACTGTGGCTAAAACTTCCAAAACTATGTTTAATAAGAGTGGTGAGAGTGGGCAACCATGTCTTGTTCCTGATCTTAGTGGAAATGGTTTCAGTATTTCACCATTAAGGACGATGTTGGCTGTGGGTTTGTCATATATGGTCTCTATTATGTTGAGGAAAGTTCCCTCTATGCCTACTTTCTGCAGGGTTTTTATCATAAATCGGTGTTGAATTTTGTCGGAAGTTTTCTCTGCATCTATTGAGATGATCATATGGTTTTTCTCCTTCAATTGGTTAATATGGTGTATCACATTGATAGATTTGCATATATTGAAGAATTCTTGCATTCCTGGAATAAACCCCACTTGATCACGGTGTATGATCCTTTTAATGTGCTGTTGGATTCTGTTTGCTAGTATTTTGTTGAGGATTTTTGCATCTATGTTCATCAGTGATATTGGCCTGTAGTTTTCTTTCTTTGTGACATCCTTGTCTGGTTTTAGTATCAGGGTGATGGTGGCCTCGTAGAATGACTTTGGGAGTGTTCCTCCCTCTGCTAAATTTTGGAAGAGTTTGAGAAGGATAGGTGTAAGCTCTTCTCTAAATGTTTGATAGAATTCACCTGTGAAGCCATCTGGTCCTGGGCTTTTGTTTGTTGGAAGATATTTATTCAGAGTTTCAATTTCAGTGCTTATGATTGGTCTGTTCCTATTTTCTACTTCTTCCTGATTCAGTCTTGGCAGGTGGTGCATTTCTAAGAATTTGTCCATTTCTTCCAGGTTGTCCATTTTATTGGCATAGAGTTGCTTGTAGTAATCTCTCATGATCTTTTTTATTTCTCCAGTGTGAGTTGTTACTTCTCCTTTTTCATTTCTAATTCTATTGATTTGAGTCTTCTCCGTTTTTTTCTTGATGAGTCTGGCTAATGATTTATCAATTTTGTTTATCTTCTCAAAGAACCAGCTTTTAGTTTTATTGATCTTTGCTATGATTTCCTTTATTTCTTTTTTATTTATTTCTGATCTGATCTTTATGACTTCTTTCCTTCTGCAAACTTTGTTTTTTTTTTTCTTCTTTCTCTACTTGCTTTACGTGCAAGGTTAGGTTGTTTATTTGAGATGTTTCCTGTTTCTTACGGTAGGATTGTATTGCTATAAACTTTCCTCTTAGAACTGCTTTTGCTGCATCCCATAGGTTTTGTTTCATCGTGTATCCATTGTCATTTGTTTCTAGGTATTTTTTGACTTCCTCTTTCATTTCTTCAGTGTTCACTTCGTTATTAAGTAGTGTATTGTTTAGCCTCCATGTGTTTGTATTTTTTATAGATGTTTTCCAGTAATTGATAACTGGTCTCATAGTGTTGTGGTCGGAAAAGATACTTGATACAATTTCAATTTTCTTAAATTTACCAAGGCTTGATTTGTGACCCAAGATATGATCTATCCTAGAGAATGTTCCATGAGCACTTGAGAAAAATATGTATTCTTTTATTTTTGGATGGAATTTCCTATAAATATCAATTAAGCCTACCTTGTTTAATGTACTATTTAAAGCTTGTGTTTCCTTTTTCATTTTCAGTTTGGATTATCTGTCCATTGGTGAAAGTGGGGTGTTAAAACCCCTACTATGAATGTGTTACTGTCGATTTCCCCTTTTATGGCTATTAGCATTTGCCTTATGTATTGAGGTGCTCCTATGTTGGGTGCATAAATATTTACAATTGTTATATCTTCTTCTTGGATTGATCCCTTGATCATCATGTAGTGTCCTTCTTTGTCTCTTGTAACAGTCTTTATTTTAAAGTCTATTTTGTCTGATATGAGAATTGCTACTCCAGCTTTCTTTTGGTTTCCATTTGCATGGAATATCTTTTTCCATGCCCTCACTTTCTCTGTATGTGTTCCTAGGTCTGAAGTGGGTCTCTTGTAGACAGCATGTATATAGGTCTTATTTTTGTATCAATTCAGCCAGTCTGTGTCTTTTGGTGGGAGCATTTAATCCATTTACATTTATGGTAATTATCGATATGTATGTTCCTATTCCCATTTTCTTAATTGTTTTGGGTTTATTATTGTAGGTCTTTTCCTTCTCTTGTGTTTCTTGCCTAGAGAAGTTCCTTTAGCATTTCTTGTAAAGCTGGTTTGGTGGTGCTGAACTCTCTCAGCTTTTGCTTGTCTGTAAAGTTTTTAATTTCTCCATCAAATATGAATGAGATCCTTGCTGGGTAGGGGAATCTTGGTTGTAGGTTTTTCTCCTTCATCACTTTAAATATGTCCTGCCTGTCTCTTCTGGCTTGCAGAGTTTCTGCTGAAAGATCAGCTGTTAACCTTATGGGGATTCCCTTGTGTGTTATTTGTTCTTTTTCCCTTGCTGCTTTTAATATATTTTCTTTGTATTTAATTTTTGACAGTTTGATTAATATGTGTCTTGGCATGTTCCTCCTTGGATTTATCCTGTATGGGACTCTCTTCTCTTCCTGGACTTGATTAACTATTTCCTTTCCCATATTAGGGAAGTTTTCCACTATAACCTCTTCAACTATTTTCTCAGTCCCTTTTTTTTCAGTTCTTCTTCTGGGACCCCTATAATTCGAATGTTTGTGCATTTAATGTTGTCCCAGAGGTCTCTGAGAGTGTCCTCACTTCTTTTCATTCTTTTTTCTTTATTCTGCTCTGAAGTAGTTATTTCCACTAATTTATCTTCCAGGTCACTTATCCGTTCATCTGCCTCAGTTATTTTGCTATTGATCCCTTCTAGAGTATTTTTAATTTCATTTATTGTGTTGTTCATCATTGCTTGTTTCCTCTTTAGTTCTTCTAGGTCCTTGTTAAATGTTTCTTGCATTTTCCCTCTTCTATTTCCAAGATTTTTGATCATCTTTACTATGATTATTCTGAATTCTTTTTCAGGTAGACTGCCTATTTCCTCTTCATTTTTTAGGTCTGGTCGGTTTTTATCTTGCTCCTTCATCTGCTGTGTGTTTTTCTGTCTTCTCATTTTGTTTATCTTACTGTGTTTGGGGCCTCCTTTTTGCAGGCTGCAGGTTCGTAGTTCCCATTGTTTTTGATGTATGTCCACAGTGGCTAACGTTGGTTCAGTGGGTTGTGTAGGCTTCCTGGTGGAGCAGACTTGTGCCTGTGTTCTGGTGGATAAGGCTGGATGTTGTCTTTCTGGTGGGCAGGTCCACATCTGGTGGTGTGTTTTGGGGTGTCTTTGGCCTTATTATGATTTTAGGCAGCCTATCTGTTAATGGATAGGGTTGTGTTCCTGTCCTGCTAGTTGTTTGGCATAGGGTGTTCAGCACTGTAGCTTGCTGGTCGTTGAGTGAGGCTGGGTGTTGTTGTTGAGATGGAGATCTCTGGGAGATTTTTGCCATTTGATATTACATGGAGCTGCCATTTGATATCTTGTGGACCAGTGTCCTGAAGTTGGCTCTCCCACCTCAGTGGCACAGCCCTGAATCCTCGCTGCAGCACCAAGAGCCTTTCATCCACATGGCTCAGAATAAAAGGGAGAAAAAGTAGAAAGAAAGAAAGAGGATAAAATAAAATAAGATAAAATAAAGTTATTAAAATAAAAAATATTAAGAAAAAAATTTTTTCAAAAGTAAAACAAAAAAAACGGATGGACAGAACTCTAGGACAAATGGTGAAAGCAAAGCTATACAGACAAAATCTCAAACAAAAGCATACACATACACACTCACAAAAAGAGTAAAAGGGGAAAAAATAATAAATCTTGCTCTCAAAGTCCAACTCCTCAATTTGGGATGATTCGCTGTCTATTCATGTATTCCACAGATGCAGGGTACATCAAACTGATTGTGGAGATTTAATCCGCTGCTCCTGACGCTGCTTGGAGAGATTTCCCTTTCTCTTCTTTGTTCGCACAGCTCCCCGGGCTCAGTTTTGGATTTGGCCCCGCCTGTTCATGTAGGTTGCCTGAGGGCGTCTGTTCTTCCCTCAGACAGGACGGGACTGCAGGAGTAGCTTATTCGGGGGCTCTGGCTCACTCAGGCCAGGGGGAGGAATGGGTGCAGATGCGGGACGAGCCTGCGGTGGCAGAGGCCAGCATGACGTTGCACCAGCCTGAGGCGCGACATGCGTTCTCCTGGGGAAGTTGTCCCTGGATCCCGGGACCCTGGCAGTGGCGGGCTGCACAGGCTCCCCGGAAGGGAGGTGTGGATAGTGACCTGTGCTAGCATACAGGCTTCTATGTGGCGGCAGCAGCCGCCTTAGCGTCTCATGCCTGTCTCTGTGGTCCGCGCTGATAGCCTCGGCTCACACCCATCTCTGGAGCTCCTTTAAGCAGCGCTCTTAATGCCCTCTCCTCGTGCACCAGGAAACAAAGAGGGAAGAAAAAGTCTCTTGTCTCTTCAGCAGCTCCAGACTTTGTCCCGGACACCCTCCCGGCTAGCCGTTGTGCACTAGCCCCCTTCAGGCTGTGTTCACGCCGCCAGTCCTCTCCCTGCCATACGACCAAAGCCCGAGCCTCAGTTCCCAGCCCCCGCCCACCCCGGCGTGGGAGCAGAGAAGCCTCTCGGGCTGGTGAGTGCCGGTCGGCACCGACTCTCTGTGCGGGAATCTCTCCACTTTGCCCTCCGCACCCCGTTGCTGCGCTCTCCCCCGTGGCCCCGAAGCTTCCCCCCTCTGCCACCCGCAGTCTCCACCCACGAAGGGGCTTCCTAGTGTGTAGAAACCTTTCCTCCTTCACAGCTCGCTCCCACTGGTGCAGGTCCTGTCCCTATTCTTTTGTCTCTATTTATTCTTTTTTCTTTTGCCCTACTCAGGTACATGGGGAATTTCTTGCCTTTTGGGAGGTCTGAGGTCTTCTGACAGTGTTCAGTAGGTGTTCTGTAGGAGTTGTTCCACGTGTAGATGTATTTCTGATGTATCTGTGGGGAGGAAGGTGATCTCTGTGTCTTACTCTTCCACCATCTTCCCCCTCTCTCTGAAAAGTTTTTTTCATTAATTTTAAGAGTTGGAAAACAACTTCTTGGAATAGATAATTGAAAAGGCAATTTCTGAACAATGATATATGCACTGGTATTCACATATTTGGACATATAAGACATACTAAGCAGTAAAGAAATTCTTCTGGCAGATTGATTTTCATCCTAGAAGTGAACACTGTACTTTGTTCCAGACTGAATTTATTCAGAGAAAATTCACCAACCTAATATATACACGTTAGTTCACTTGACAGGCTCCAGAGAGACCTGAGGCAGGATAAAGAGAGAAATCTCAATGGAATGGCATAGAAAGCAAGAAATGCTTGAATACGTAACACAGATTTTACATATATATATATATGTATATATATACATATATATACGTGTATATATATGCATATATATGTATATATATATGTATATATCCTTTTTCAAACAAATCAGAAGGAGAAGTAGTTAATGAACTTGATCTTACAAAATGCAGGTTTACATAACTGAAAGATGATAAAGATGTGGGTTTACCAAAGAAAGGACGCCTTCATTTAATGTATCTACCATGTGGCAGACAGCGTGTTTATATTCCAACTCTGTCACCAGCTGCATATTAGAACAGCCTTTTTTCCCCTCTATTGAGCAAAGCCTCATCTGAAAGATGTGGGGTTTCAACTAGATCTGGGATGGTAATAGATACTCTCCTGCATACTAAGGGTAATTATATTATAGGTGTTGCCTGGAAAGATTTCATGAGAAGGACTGTGTCTAGATCCAATGTCTTGGTCCATTCAGTATGCTATAATAAAAGTACCATAAACTGGGTGGCTTATAAACAACAAAAATTTATTTCTCACAGTTCTGGAAGCTGGGAAGTCCAAGATCACAGCACCAGTAGATTTGGTGTTCCGTGAGGGTCCCCGTTTCCTCACTGACAGCCATCTTCTCACTGTAACCTCACACGATGGAAGGGGCAAAGGGCTCTCTTGGGCCTCTTTTATAAGGTCACTAATCCCAATCGTGAGGACTCCACCCTCATGACCCAATCACCTCTGAAATGCCCTACCTCCTAATACTATCATCTTGGGGGTTATAATTTAACATATGAATTTAGGGGAGGGATGGGGAAGACACAAAAATTCAGTCCATAGCACACAGAGAAGATAACTAAGTAGATGAGTGATGTCATTCATTGGCCCAGGAGCAACAGCACACATGATATATATTTCTAGACCCTGAATCAGATGCTCACTAAGGCCAGATGTTATTCAAAGTTTGTACCAGCTGGTATGACACAGGACTGGCCAGTTGGAACAAACTATATACCAATCAGAATGGATTGAAAAAATGGCAGCCATTGAAAAAATGGCATGGCTGTAGCAATGTATATGGGTGATACAACCTGCCTCTAAACCAATACTCAACAGCAACATTCTACAGTTACATTAATTCTCAGTGGCCTGATAAATGTTTAAGATAGTTGGAATGGTCCATTTACAAGAGGCTATACTTTTTGAAATTATGAGTCATTTTGTTTTTCTTTAGACAGGAGACTGAAATTTGTCCCTAAGGCTGCCTTTCTTTTGATTATCAGAGTGGCCCCTTTGAGGCTGTTATTTTTATACAAAGATAAGGTAAGATTCTTACTCTGAGGTGAAAAGATTGGAGACAGTAAGTAGTGAAGATATTTGCATATCAGGTTTATATATTGTCATCATTATGGGCAGAATTGCATCTCTGAAGCTTATTGTCTATTTATAGAAAGCTTGGGGCTTTGTTCTCTGTAGGAATCTCTGAGTTGTGATCATTTAGCTTCCAGATAGGGGAAATCAGCTGCGGGGGGGCCCTCCCAGAGAAAAGGAAGGTAGCTTGTCCCCTGAAACCTGGCAATTGGCTAGGGCTAATAAACCAAAAGGGAAACTTCAGGGGAAGAACTGGACCTATGTATTTGGGGAGAAATAGCATTTGGTACCTGGTATCCATGTTATACTTTACTGCTGTTATTAACATTGTTTCCTGCATTATAACTTCATCTGTTATCTACAAGATTTCAATAAATTTTTCTTAAACAATAGAGCTTGGTCAGAGTTGTTTTGCTCTGGGGAATGAAGGGTTGGGTCTGGGTGCACACTTGGAACGAAGAGGTAGAAGGGAACAGCAGCATAAGGAAAGCTGATTTCTGGGTGAGAAGAAGGATATCCAGTGAAGTGGAGCAGTGGTCAGGAGCCAGGCCTGAGGGGATAAAGGACAACCAATATGGGTGATGGATGGGAAGAAGACTCTAGAAAAAATCTGGGCTTCCTGTCATTAAACATGAAAAATCACACTCTTACTAGGGCTTTAAAAGATAGTGTGATTCCTTAAAGACTAGAGGTACAAAGAAGTTATTTGCCTTAATATCCTCAAGGTGCTCTGTGCACAAGGTCTGGAATACAGTAGACATATTCACACTACTCACTATTGTCACGCAAGCAAGCAGCACATTGATGGAAAAGAGGCATACCATGGTCTGGAGCCAGCATGTCTGGGCTCAGATCTAACCTATGTCCTGACTCACTCTGTGATCTCAGACAAGCTTTTCCAAGTCTTGATACCTATTTCCTAGACTGTTCAATGAAGACAATTCTAGTATCTACTCTCAAGATGTTTTAGTGGGCTCCAAAAATAAGCCTCAAATAAAGTATGTAGCCCAATTTCTAGAAATTAGTAAATGTACAATAAATATTAACTGCAAGCATATATATATATATATATATATATAATATATATATATACACACACATTTATGTGTGTGTGCGTGTATGTATAGATATACATACATATGTGTGTGTGTGTGATGCTGAAAACTTGGCCTCTGTGCACTGGTGCTGAATCAAATCTCAGTGCTGAATCAAGTCTCAGAGACAGAGTTTTGGTTGAAGTAGAAAAGAATAGCTTTATTGCTTTGCCAGGCAAAGGGGGATATAATGGGCTTATGCCTCAAAAACTGTGTGTCCCAACCTGGGAGGATTTGGTGAGGACTTTTATAGCAATGGTTCAAGGGTGGGGTTGATGATAAGAATCAGGGTGTGTGCAGGGCCTGTACTCCTTTAATCTGGCCTCAGGTGGTCTCCTATTGAGCTTCTTGAGGTTATCAAACTGTGACCTTCTCTGGAATGAAGAATGCTAACATCTTCCATTTGTTGGGGGTTTTAGTTCTGTAGAAGAGCTCAAAGATATTGTTATGTGTATCCCTTGAGCCAGAACCAGGACCCTGCTCCAAGCCTGCACTATTGTTTCTTGACTGCTCCTCCCTTGACCCTTCATCCCCTCCCTTCCCTGTTTGAATCTGCCCTTTGTAACTAAGAGAAGGTCATGGAGGCTGAAGCCTATTCCCTACAAACAAGAAATGGGGGACATAGAAAGGCTTGCCCAGGAGCCCCATAGTGTCCTGCTCAGACACATATATATATATGTGTGTGTGTGTGTATATGCAGAGATAAACGTACATGTGTGTATGTATGCACACTGAGTTCTCCTAATAACAAAAATTCTCACTTTAAATTTTACCATATGTAATCATAATAACTATAATCAAAATAATCATCCCCTTTTGCAATTAATTTTATTTATTTATTTTGTCACCATGCTGTACATTAATCTCCAGGATTTATTTATCTTATTACTGGAAGTTTATACCTTTTGATCACCTTCATCCATTTAGCTCACCCCCACCCCTCACCTCTGGCAACCATCAATCTGTTATCTATGAGTTCAGTTTTTTTTTAGATTCCATGTATAGGCGAGATCATACAGTATTTACCTTTCTCTAACTTATGTCACTCAGCATAATGCCCTCAAGTTCCATCCATACTGTTGCAAATGGCAGGATTTCCTTCTTCTCAGAGCTGAATAACATTTCACTGTGTATATATAAAACATCTTTTTTATCCAGTCATCCATCAATGGACACTTAGGTTGTTTCCATTTCTTGGCTCTTGTAAATCATTCTGTAATGAAGATGAGGGTGCAGATAACTTTTTGAGTTAGTGTTTTTGTTTCCTTCAGATGAATAACCCAGAAGTGGAATTGCTGGATCATATGATAGTTCTATTTTTAATTCTTTGAAGAACTGCCATACTGTTTCCATAGCCACTGCACAATTTACGTTCCCACCAGAGGTGCACAAGTTTTCCCTTTTCTCCACATCCTCATCAACAGTTATCTCTTATCCTTTTGATGATAGACATTCTCAAATGTGTGAGGTGATATCTCATTTTGGTTTTCATTTGCATTTCCCTATGATTAGTGATGTTGAGCACGTTTTCATGTACCTGTTGGTCATTTGTATGTCTTCTTTGGAAATTGTCTATTCAGTTCCTCTGCCTATTTTTAATCAGATTGTTTGAGGGTTTTATTTTTTGTTTGGTTTTGGTTTTTTTGCTATTGAGTTGTATGTGTTCTTATGTATGTTTTGGATACTAACCTCTTATCAGATACATAATTTGCTAATATTTTCTCCCATTTAGTAGGTTGCTTTCTCATTTTGTTAATGGTTTCCTTTGCTTTGCAGAAGCTTTTTTTAGTTTAATGTAGTCCCACTTGTTTATTTTTGCTTTTGTTGTCAAATCCAAAAAATTGTTGCCAAGATCTATGTCAATAAGCTTATCACCTCTGTTTTCTTCTAGAAGTTTTATGGTGTTGGGTCTTAAAATTATGTCTTTAATCCATTTTGAGTTGGTTTTTGTATATGGTGTAAGATAGGAGTCCAGTTTCACTCTTTTGCATGTGGCTATTCAGTTTTTCCAACATGATTTATTGAAGAGACTTTCGTTTCCCCATTGCATATTCTTGGCTTGTTTGTCATAAATTAGTTAATCATATACATATGGATTTATTCCTGGGCTCTGTATTCTGTTCTATTCATCTATGTGTTTGTTTTTATGCCTATATTGTACTATTTTGATAACTAGAGCTTTGTAATACACTTTGAAATCAGGAAGTATAATGCCTGCAGCTTTGTTCCTCTTCCTCAGTATTACTTTGGCTATTTGGGATCTTCTGTTGTTCCATACAAATTTTAAAATTGTTTGTTCTATTTCTGTGAAAATTGTCATTTGGATTTTGACATGGATTGTGTCGAATCTTTAGATTGCTTTGGGTAGTATGGACAGTTTAACAATATTAATTTTTCCATCTCATGAGTACAAAGTATCTTTTCTATTTATTTGTGTTTTCTTCAGTTTCTTTCATCAGTGTCTTGTGGTTTTCAGTGTACAAGTTTTTCATCTTCCTGGTTAAATTTACTCCTAGGTATTTTATTCTTTTTGATGCAATTGTAAATGGGATTGTTTTCACAATTTCATTTAGAGTTGCATAAATAAAAAATAGAACTATATGCTTTCATTTTTAAATTTATTAACAAATCACCTACAGAGCATGTACTGCCCTTGAAGAACTAGGGACATAGCAATGTAGAAGACAGATAAGGTCATTGTCCTCATAGAATTTACATTCTTAATCTCATATTGAACCAGAGGAAGTGTCAATGCTAAAAACAGCAAGGACTAGTCTTGTTTAACATTCCACAAAATAAAAATTTAATTAAAAATGATATATTTAATTAACATTTTAAAGCATGTTAGAGGAAGGAACAAAAAGGCAAACCACACTGTGACCTTTTCTCAGTGAGTTAGTTTTGGGTGTAGAGGATTAGTACCCTCGGTTGGTGATTTCTTTGTTTTTTTTACAACATTATCTACAACTCTCTGCTTAATAAAAATTATTAACAGTAACAACAGTGATAACAATTAGCAGTGGTCAGAGACCATTTTATTCCATGAGAGCAATAGAAAGATTTATGCTGACTTCAAGAGAAAAAAATATAACTTACCCACAGAGTTTAGCTCAGGTTGCCTGGCTGAACCATACATGTGGCAGCCAGGACAGGTTGAAAGAAGACTAAGGAAGGGATGTGCCTTGGCACCTTCTCTTTCTAGTGCACAGGCCTGCTACTGCTAGCTCAGAACAAGTTCAAGGCCAGACTTGGGCCTCGATAATGATAATAGCTCTCATTATTGAGCAAGTACATATATTAACTTATTTAATCCTTAAAACAACCCTAGGAGATAGCTGCTATTATTATCCCCATTGCACAGATAAGGAAGTTGAGGCAGAGAACACAAAAATTAAGGGGTGGAGTTGGGATAAGAAGTAAGCTGGCACCAGAGGCTGTGTGATTAACCACCAGACAGCACTGCCTATCTCACCTCCCTCTCAACTGTTACCTTCCCAATGAAGTAACTTCCCTCAGCTTCCTACCAGTGGTATCCTGACCAAGTAGAGAAAAGTCTCCATGTTCTATCTAATATCCCTTACCCTGCCAAACCAAATGTTCTATGTTGACCATGACATAGGGGTCCACTTTCTATTTAGATCACAGAGGATATAACAATTTTTCTTTTTAAGACTTCTGATTACAAAATAATGTTTCTTCATAAAATAGTCAAAGAAGGAAAAAGTATAGTTCCATATCCTAGGTATTATATGCACAAACACTCACATACGCATATGTGAGTTTGAGCCATTTAGCATTATAAGATATGTTACAGCAGCAGCTGTCATCCAGCCTATTAGAGTAGAAAATTAATCTACATGTATAGTTATCTTATAAACTGGGTAACCCCTTCCATGTACTTAAGCATTCAAGTCAATAAGAATACACACTGTTCATTAAGAAAATCCTTATAAGTTCAATAGGACAGGAATTAGGGAAGAAGTAGAACTGTCAAATATCATAAGCCATGACACATAAGTGATTTCCCTGTCAGTTTATTGTGGAATCTGAACTTGGCATTGGCTCTGTCTTTGACCCAGCTGAGCTACCCACTCAAGTTCCTGTGGCTTGCTCCTAAGGGTCTGGGGGTATGGTTATCTATTAATCAAGGTTCAATCAAAGAAGCAGAATATATATATATATATATTTCTTCAAGCGGTTCTGCTTCTTCGGGTCAAATACTTATAACAAATTCATATATATATATATATTTTTTTATATATTCATGAACATATTTTTATAGTATTCGACCCAACACAATTGTGGGAGCAGTTTTTTACACATCTAATGCTGGAGCAATGATGGGTACGAGTTCATGATGTTCATGATGGGCATCTTGGGTCACATGGTAATGTAGTGGCCTTTGGTCAGTTTCAGATTTTACTAATGCCCAGAAATAAGCCAAAAGCATTTCTCAAAAAGAGAGTGGTTAACTGCAAGGATGGCCTGACTTTGCTCCAAAATCCAGAGAGTATGAACTATGATTCAACTACAGAGGCCCACCAGAGGCCCTATACAGCATCCCTATCTGCCACTGACACCTCAGTCACCATCATATTTGTTGGGTCATATAGTTCAGATGGCAGAGCAGCTTGCATTAAGAGCTTGGACTTCTTTTCAAAGCCTTCTCTTATTCTGAGCCCTACTCAAAGCAGGCAGCTTTTCAGGTCATGTGGTAAATGAGTTGGAGCAGTATGCCTAAATATGTTATATGTTGCCTCCAAAATCAAAAAGAAAAGAGAAAAAAATTCACCAAGCATTGTGCCTCTTTCTTAATGGTAGGAGGGGCCAGATGTAGCAACTTGTCTTTCACCATGGAAGGAATGACTCAACATGCTCCAGACTACTGATGTCCGAGAAATTTCAACAACATGGCAGACCCTTGAATTTTTGTGGTATTTATTTTCTACTCTGTGTCACACAAGTATCTTAACAATATGTCTAGAGTACTTTTTACTTTCTGCTCACCAGGCTCAAGAAACTCAGTATCATAAGTGTAATGGACCAGCACTGTGTCTCATGGAATAGAAAGGCAGTCAAGGTCCCTGTGGACTGTAATCATGACAGCTGGAGAGCTGATATAGCTCTGAGGTAAGACAGTAAAGTCCCTGCTAGATGAAAACAAACTGCTTCCGGTGGTCTTTACTAACAGGTATAGAGAAAAAAAGCATTAAACAGATTTAATAGCTGCATAAGAATTACCAGGGGATGTGTTAATTTGCTCTGGAAATAAAATCACATCTGGAACACCAGCTGCAATTGAAGTCACTATCTGATTATGTTTATAGCAGTCCAATGTAATTCTCCAATATCCATCTGTCTTCTGCACAGGCCAAATATGTGAATTGCATGTGGTGGATATAACCACCACTACATCTTTCAAGCCCTGGATGGTGGCACTAATTTCTGAAATTGTTTAAGGAATGCAGTACTAATTTTGGTTTACTATTTTTGCAGGTAGAAGCAGTTCTAGTAGATTCCACTTGGCATTTCCTATCATAACAGCTCTCACTCCACAGGTCAGATGTGGGGATATGTCAATTGGTGAGTGTGTCCATTCCAATTATGCATCAAAAGCTAAGGAAATAATCACAGGGTGGATGCAGGGATCCAACGGTCCCACTGTGTGAGGTACTTTACCAAAATTCCATTGATCGTCTGCTTTCCATAAGCCCCTACTCTGACTGGTAAATACTAATGGACCACAGTAGCATTTTGGGTCTCCAGAAATTAGTGTCAGTTTAAAGCAAGTATCCAATCATCCCTCCAAAATCTGATTATTTCCCCTTCCTCAATGTACAGTCCCCTTGGTAACTCGAGAAAGAGAGGTCCCTTTGGGGAAAGTTAGGAGAACGATTAATGGGATACATTTTTGGCAGCATAGCAGGGTCCTTCTCAAGGGGACACAGATAACAAACTGGCTCAAATATGAGAATTCATCAAGGGCTGTGGACTTAAAATGTCCAGACTTCCTTGGTGTATTGTAGAGGAAGTATCCAAGGACTTTGACAGATTGGAACGTCAGAGGGACTTGTCACGGAAGACCTGCTCAGCTATCCCCTCACTATAGCCCTTGTGAGTCCAGAGGGTACTCCCTTTCCCAAGGCCTGAATCACACCCAGTGCAATGGAGCTGCTAATGTATGTGCTGTGGCGAGTAAATCACATGAAGAGCCATGAACTTAGCCAGCTCACATAGATACACAGTCAGACAGCAAAGTTGGAGAGCAAACCAAAGAGCCAGAGGTATGAACATTCTCATTCAGCATTCCCATGATATGTGTCTGGGGACAGAATTTTCATTTATCATTAGGGATAAGGCAATCACTCTTGTGAGTTTTTATTAATGGCCAGGCCTAATAAAAATTAGACCTGTGATACTGGAGCTTCTCTACTGTGTTCAGGGATTGATTTCAGCACACCAGAGACCAGGCTCAAGGAAGAAAATATGGTATCTGCCTAGTAATAAAGTCTCAGTAAGACCCTTCTTTTGTGCCATTACAAGTAAGGGATGCATATTATCTTTGCTCAGTCACAGATAACTTTTCTATCAGCAAACCTAGCAAGCCTAGATTTGACACTTTGATACAGTGACAAGGAGAGAGATAAACAAAGTGGGACATAACTACATTCATCAAAGTCCTGTTGAAGTAAGAGCTTGAGACATGAAAGATTTAGCAATCAGAATGGACACTACAAAAAGTTGTGCATGTTTTACATATTCTATATTTTTTTCCCCTATGATATCTTTGGATTGCTTCCATGAAGCCTACACGACCGAATCGCCCTCTCTCTCCTCACTCTACCCTTAGCCCTCTTCCATAATAATCTTTCTCACATACTTGTGAGTTCTCAGTTTAATACTACTTCCTGATACCTGCTTTGAATTTTCTAGTTTGTTTCTGAATACCTATTTGTCTTATTATGTATATCAGATAAGACTATTACTGGGGTTCATTTTTCCCATGAAAAGAATTCATCATCTGAGGTTCAGGTTTCTTAGTATTTCCCCTCACCACCTGTTCAATTCAAAATAAAATGTTATTCACCAAAAAAAAAAAAAAAAAAAACCTGTGGTCTTAGGGTATTTCAGATAGAGTTTGGAATCCAGTGGACTTCAGTGGATCTTGCATGATATTATTTCTAAGGCAGGAATTGCTCCTCATTATTCAGATATAAATATGCTCTACAGCATGATTTTTCCTTTTGGGATTAACCTCGGTGTCATTCACTGAATGTTTTCCAATTCAGCATTTTTCTCTTGGAGTCTGTGAAATATCACGAGATCTTTTGCAACATTCCAGGCAGGGAGCTGCATGAACTTGAGTCTTATGTCGTATGCAACCATTTAAAAGCATAAAAATCGCTCTGTGGTGATTAACACTCCTTTACATGAGTCACTGGGTTTTTAACTTCAAATTGTCAATGTAGCTAATGTTGGTTTTACTTGAATTAATACTATCCTCACTCTTGTTGCTTATCTAGTGATACAAAATTATAATTATGATCAACTATGCAGAGAGAATTCTTGATCCATATAAAAACCACAGCCTGCAGAAGAAAAAGCTGCTCACGTACTTGGGGAGTTTCTGAGTTAAATTATAAGCTCTTTGCCACATACTGACTCCTTCAGTGTTAAGTTTGGGAATCTCAAGAGCAAATCTGAAGTAACTTAAGCACACATCATGATTTGATTGATTCTGAAATAACACTTTTAGTCACTTGTCTGCACAGCCACTGCATTTTAAAAAGCAATTGAACAGTGTTCTCATTTCTAAAGCTAGTGAATTGACCCCAATATTCTGTGAGAAATATATTCTCAAACAGCCAACTTATCCATCTCTGAACCTAGATAAGGCTTTAAGAAGCTACTTAGTACATCTCCTTCCCTAGAGTATCTCTTTAGGATACCATTATTTTTTTTCACTTGAGAGCACGTGATATTTATTGTAATGTTCTTATCAGAGATCCAAGTTTTATGTGTCTTTAAAGATACTAGCGAACACCCATGAATGGGGTCTTCAGATGCTCACATTTCATTTTTTGTAACTGGATTTAACACATGGTTATAATACTCTGACAAATGTAAAAAATGTATAATTATTTAAATAATTTAAATCCATTAAGTCTTCCTTTCATGCTAGATACAACACATTGTTAGCTGAGGACACACACACACGCAGAGCAATCTGAAAACATTCATGCATGATAGTTACCAACTCACAGGTCAATATCCTTTATCAAGCACCTGTATATGCAAAGTGCACTATGCTTGAGCTAGGAGAGATAAATTGCTTTCTAGGAAATGGATTCGTAATATAAACAATGGCAGTTTCTATTATCTATCCCCTTAAATTTCTCCCCACAACAAAAATAAAATTTGTTTCCACCTACTTTGCCTTAGGACAGAACATCTAACATCTCCAACCTCAGCTGTGTATTGTAATTATCTGGGGTAATTTTTAAGTCCCCTCTTCATTATATTCTTATTTTTCTTTAACTCCTTGAGCATATTTATAACAGCTACCTTAAAGTTCTTACCTATCATTTCTGAGGATTTTTACATTGACTGATTTTTCTCCTTGTTTTGGGTCACATGTTCATGCTACTTCACATGTGTAGAAATTTTTGATTGGATGTAGTCACCGTATATTTCAAATTGTTGAGTACTTAATTCAGTTGCCTTCCTTTAAGTATTGGGCTTTGTTCTGAGAGGCAGTTTTATTTGTGGATCAGTTTGATCCTTTTGAGGCTTTTAAAAAAATTTGTTAAGGCAGATGCAGACTATCATTTACTCTGGGGCTAGTTTAGCACTATTTCTAAAGCATGCTGCATCTGGAGTCTCTGCTGAAGTGTCCTGGGTATTCAATAAGGAATCTACATTCTGGCTTGTCAGAACTGGATGTCTCCCAACCCTGCGGGAGCTCTAGGAATTGTCCAGCTTACTGCTACTTGACAGGTTGTGCTTGGACTTACAGTTTCTCCCTACATGTGCATGGTTTCATATCCAGCAACACTCAAGAGAAACCTTATGCACATTTCTCTGTATAGCTCCCTCCTCTCTGATACTTTGCCCTACAAACTCTGGCTGCTTCAATTTTCTTGAACTTGGATTTTTATTTCCTTAACTAGGTGCTTCGGATTCCACCTTCCTGCCTGAGTCAAAGGTGTCTTCAGGAAGAAAACTGGGAGATCATAGGGTTCATCTCTTCAGTTTTTCTTTTCTCTGTAATCACAGCTCTGTGCTTCATGTTATCCAATGTCTGAAAACTATTACTTTATATATTTTGTCAGGTTTTCTAATTTTTAACAACAGAAGGAAAAGTCCAGTTCCAGTTACTACATTATGGATAGAAACTTGGGGTACTTTTAAAATATCTCTATGACCAGGCTATACCCACAGAGGTTCTAACTTACTTGCTAGAGATGGGGCCTGAGCTTTGGTGTTTTATTTAAAAGTTCCCCCAGGTTATCCTCATGTTTATTCTGGACCAAGAGCCATAGGAAGTTCCTGCATCAGTCATGTAGGAAAGATCAGGTTCATGTGGTCAGAATAAATGGAAGAGGATGAAACCAGAGAGTGCTTATCTTCAGGAGCAGGTCCTCTCTTGGGGACGAGGAGTTGGGAGAGATATGAGGAAAGGCGGTCCTTCTACCTTTTCAAGTACAATCATACATGAGCTGTTCTAGACATCTCCTTCAATTTTCCTTCTTTATTTCCCCCTCTCCTTCTCTCTCCTTCTCAGAGTGGCTGGGTGGAGGGAGGCCCAAGTCAGATTTAGATTAGAGACACTCATTGATTGTACAGTGGAAAGCCTGTGAAGGAGTCAAATTGTATCTCCAAAAAAGATGTTAAAGTCTTAAACTCCAGTACCTGTGAACGTGGCTTTATTTGGAAGTAGGGTCTTTGCAGATGATCACGTTAAGATGAGGTCATTAGGGTGAGCCTTAGTCCAATAGGGCTGGTGTTCTCATAAAAAGAGGAAATTTGGATACAGAGCCAGACATGCGTGGAGGAAAGAAGATGTAAAGACACCAGAAGGAAGCCATCTACAAGCGAAGGAACTCCTGAGGCTACCAGAGGCCAGGAGAGAGACATGTGAAAGATCCTCCTTAACACCCCTCAGGAGGAACCAACCATACTGACATCTTGATCTTGGACTTCTAGCTTCCAGGACTGAGACAATAAATTTATGTGTCTAAGCCATCCAGTCTATGGTACTTTTCTTACAACAGCCATAAGAAACTGATATCTAGCAAGATTTTAAAAATACATATGTCAGGCACCAGTCCCAGACATTCGGATTTAATTTGTCTCAGAAACAGCCTAAGAATAGGTATTTTTCAAGCTTTTCCAGGTGCCGCTGTTCAGGACATCTAGGTCGGTGTTGGTAGACAAAACTCATCACAGTTCATTGTCTTCCCCCTTCATCCTTCCCCAGCAGACACTCCTGGATACCTCCCATTTCTTCAGGATCACCGAAGTTGGAAAATCATTGGAACCCTGGTTATAGTTTCTTTCTAGGGCTTCTTGCAATAATAAAGCCCCCTAGAATCCACTATTTCTAGGCTCCAAGAATTAATATGTGCAATGTAGTCACATTACAGCTGCAAAAATCTCTCTATTAGCTTTATGTTAATAGAATACTTTTTCATAGTTTTATATGGTCAGGAAACAACTGCCAAATCATTCGACTCTGCTTTCACTTGAGGGCTGTGTGTACTATTGACGTCCACTGGCTCGCACACAGACAGGCCCTGGCTCTTGAACCGTTGTTATTTTGGGGAAGCCTTCCTTGACCCTGAGGTCCTGTTTGTGTCTGGGATTCCCAGCCCTTTTCCATGATCTCCCCCGACCCCATGCACCTGTGTGGGATCTGAGACCTTCTATAGGCTAGGCAATTGCGATTCTACACCTCATCATATTTGGATATTACTTCTAGGAAACAGCCTTGCCAAGGATAAAAGGCTAACATGAGTCATTATCACTTTCCTTTGATTAATAACTAACCATGGAGATTGGTCATCCTAAGACAGTCGGAGAGTAGCATTTCCTGTAGTAAAGATGTCCCAGAAGATGTTGGACAGTAAAGGGGCAGCAGGCCAAATGGCTAACAAAGTGCTGTGCTTGTCAGAAAATATTCTGGAACATTTAGCTGCTTGTTTTTATATCTGTGGAATATTCCAGAATGCAATCAAATGTGTGCCTCTAAAGAGACAAATCTTCGGTATGGCACAAAAGCAGTAATCATAATGAAAACACTTCCAACCCACATCCTCCCTACTTCTATTCATGGCATTATTATTCCTCCTGACACCTTAGCTTGAATTTCAATTACTTTCTCTGCCATCTCCCTCCATCTCCACATCTCAACAAGTATTCAATTCAATTCAACACATATTTGCTGAGCACCTACTGTGTGCCAAGTATCTCCTAATGCTAAGGAGATGATTTTATGTACTTTATTTCTTGTGAAGGAAGCAAATAGTAAATAAACAACATTCTGGGTGGTTATATGTGCTATGAGAAAATATATTAGGGACAGAAAATAATGGGAGGGTGCTACTTTAGGGCAAACGAGGAAAAACTCTGATATGGTAACACATGAACAGAGAAGTGAAGGAAGTTAGGAGTGAGCCATGTGGATATCTGGGAAAGAGTACTCTAGGCAGAGGAGACATTAACTGCAAAGTCTCTTAAAATCCCATGAAGAGCAGACATACAGGATCTGCTTATTTATTTTTGTTTCCTCAATGCCAAACGAAGGCACTTGAGTGTAGTCCATGCTCAACATTTTTTCATTTACTTGAATGGAGAAGGAAAAATGAGTAGGCAGGTATTCCGTTGTTACACCTACTATTACCAGTGTGACTGTATCAGGTTTTTAAAGTCAGCTTCTAATCTGATTGGGCAGAGACCCTGCTGATCGGTCAGTGTCTGAACCAAAGCAGTTGGCAAATATCTTGAACATCAGCCTATCAATAAATGAGCAGTAGCTCTACTACAGCTGCAGAAAACGTCCTCTTAGCTCCGGGCCAAGGAATGCAGATTTTTTAAAAAACACTGCTATATGAATATTTTAAAAAAGAACAGACTAAATCCCTATGAAATGTTTAAGGGTGAAGATATATTGAAAATGGACTTCTCTAAATTCAGATATGAATTTAAGGGTCACTAGAGTGCCTAACACAGTGCTGACACAAGTTGCCTGTCAATATCTGTTGGTTGGATGCATGAGAGGACAGAGCACAGTTTAATAGGCACATGGGTATGAACGTGTATTCAAAAAAAGTCCACTGAAAGAGAGAGATGAGATCACTGTTGATTGTAACTCAGCAGTTAATGCTGAGATTACAATTCCTACCCATTTCTTTGTTCCTTGGAAGCTAAAGAAAGTATAGCCCAAATTTGAAAATCAAGAGTTGAGCCTTCTGTCATTTAGACATCATCTACTTTCTGAACTTTTTCTCAGGTAGCCAGACAGCCTTCCTAGAGCCTTTTGCTCTAAATAATTTGTTTTAACAAAAGAAGAGATTGTGAATGACAATAAAGTTTCAGGCAACAGGACTAGGGTTATGTTTCTTTTTCTGGTGATTATCTTTTTCACTCATTTTTTATAAATGGGGTGAACATTTCAAAAAATTAATTAAGGGGCCCAACGGTAGCAATAAATGAAGACCCAGGTCCCAGAAGAATTGTCTTCCCCTGATGCTTAAGAATCACAATAATTAAGATAATCGAATTCTCACATTTATTAAAATTCTCACGACTTTTTGGTGTCTCACCAAAAGCAGTGCAAGTAGTCATCACATCATTAATAATGAGATTTCTTCCCTTCTTAATTAATTAAATTGATTAAAATAATTATTGCAAGAGAATATCTTGTAGAAAGTTAGAAAATATAGATCAATAAGAATAATAAAATAAAAATACAAGACATTTACATATACTAACCCTAAGCATTGTATATGCCTAAATAACCTTTTATGCATATTATATGTAAATGCATAATATATGTACATATTATTTTTAATACATGTGTATTTTAAATTCAAAATCAGAGCATATCACACATGTTGTAATCTACTTTTTTTTTTTTTTTTTTTGCGGTACGCGGGCCTCTCACTGCTGTGGCCTCTCCCATTGCGGAGCACAGGCTCCGGACGCGCAGGCTCAGCGGCCACGGCTCACGGGCCCAGCCGCTCCGCGGCACGTGGGATCTTCCCAGACCGGGGCACGAACCCGCGTCCCCTGCATCGGCAGGCGGACTCTCAACCACTGTGCCACCAGGGAAGCCCCTGTAATCTACTTTTTCATTTGCCAATCTCTACCTTTTCATACCAGCAAATGCTTACTTTATATAATTCCTAATGTAGTTTTGAGTTGGCCCAATTGTGCCAAAAAGTTCTTTAGAGGTGAGTGGTTCAGACTGGGTCTAATCCAGGACCACTTGTTGCAGCTTGTTGCTCTATTACTTCTCTTCTTATCTAGAACATTGCCCCTTCCAGCTATGTTTTATGACACTGACTCATAGAACTGCTTTTCTGCTGCTAAAGGCTTAAAGGATTCAAGTTAAACATTTTTGGCTTGAACACACCATAGGTGATGTATTGCATCATAATGGAGAGACACTATCTGATTGCTTCATAAGAATGTTGAAATTTTGTTTGAAGTGAAGGTTTGTGAATAATAAAATGGTTTAACACTGAAAAAAAATATATAACAGTAACTGGAAAGGAAAAAATCAAAGATTTGAAAACTAAATTTAGTGCTTAAGACAGAAAAGAGAGTAGTTGGAGGTTTAGTAACTCAAAAGGTGGGCACAAAAACAGCTCTTAAATTTTTCCTATGTCTGTGTTAGCAGTGATGTGTCAGACGTCAAACAGAAGAACCTTCTCAGATTTAGCACTGGAAGCAGTGCTCCTCAAGATGAAATAAGAACTCTGAGAAGGATTAGTGAGACAATGGCTGTCCATGCCTGACTACACAATTTATAAAGAGAGATTGCTGATTTTTTTGAATATAAATTTTCTTTGATAGTTAAGAGTCTAGGATCTGATTTGTATCTAACATCCTTGCCATGTAAGCCTGGGACAGAATGACCTCAGGAACAGAGAACCCAAAGGAGATCTACTCTTTCACATTCATGCATTTGTTCTGTCAGTCTAAAGCTATGTGCTCCAAAATACCACATAAGTTCATAGGAGGTTATAAAAGATGGTTCTCTAATCCTTTTTCCAACCTGCAAGCTGCGCCAAACTGTGGAGTTTCAGCAGTTTCCCCTGTGGCCTAGGACAGATCTTATGTATATAGGAAAATAAGCCACATATGGCCTGAATCAAACTGGGGCCATCTCTGCTCAGACTTTTTGCCTACATGGACCTCAGCTGCTGACATGGGCTAATAGGAATAGATCCAGGAAGCCAAGAAGAAAGATTGATGTCATTGGATCTAAAAGGGAAAGTAAGGTAATAGGTACAGGGAGGAGGAAGCAACAAATGATAAGGTAGCTGGAGGCTCTGTTGTGTTGAGAAAAGTGCTGAAAGCCTTAAACAGCTGCACGGCCAGGCAGCCATTTGACTCCATAATCCATGTGCCAGAGACACCGCATCACCCACCTGGGAGGAGAGAAGGAGAGCAACACCCCGGAGGCTCAGAGATAGATGTCTCACGTCGGAATCAGGGAATAACAAGCTGACTGTACATCAGGTTGGGGTAAGCAGTTGAAACTGTCACAGCAAAGGAGATTTTCCCTTCTTACAAGTTGTGAACTGGGTATCCCTCATCTTTATTTCCTGCTGACGTTCCCAGTTTGCTCAGAATGCCGCGGTTGGCCCCAAACTCTTATTTTTCTTTCATGAAAAGAGGAAACAGATTCCTGTCCCAGACAAGGTTCACAGGGCTGTGGACCCAGGCGCAGGTAATCCAGAGACACGAGGAAGCATTTTTTATTTGTTTGTTTGTTTTTAACATCTTTATTGGAGTATAATTGCTTTACAATGGTGTGTTAGTTTCTGCTTTATAACAAAGTGAATCAGCTATACATATACATATATCCCCATATCCCCTCCCTCTTGCGTCTCCCTCCCACCCTCCCTATCCCACCCCTCTAAGTGGTCACAAAGCACCGAGCTGATCTCCCTGTGCTATGCGGCTGCTTCCCACTGGCTATCTATTTTACATTTGGTGGTATATATATGTCCATGCCACCCTCTCAGTTCATCCCAGCTTACCTTTCCCCCTCCTCATGTCCTCAAGTCCATTCTCTACATCTGCATCTTTATTACCAGGAAGCATTTTTAAGAACCCACATGTGCTAGGTGTTGTCCCAAGTTAATGACACAGATGTCACTCCCTCCTGCCTTGAAGAGATCACATCTAGAACCTCATCACAGAGTATAGGATTTTAGTAGATGTAATCTATAGGTCACTCATAGATCTGTCTAGCAGGTATCTCATAGGCCTGGGAAACAATATTTGCAGATTGTGTGCTAATTATAAAAGAGTTTTTAGAATACTTTCAATGTGATAGAATAATATTTTTTGAAAATTTAATTCATATTTTTCCCCAGCAATTTTCCACTTTATCTTCTCTCTGCACAAGCTGCTAGGCCATTCTGGGCTCAAGGAGTCAGGGGAAATATGCAACAAGGAAGAAAGCAAATGGATTCTTCCTAGTACTCTTTGCAAAAGCCTCAGACTTTGGAGAAATATTTCTGGGACTAAGTAAAATGTTTGCAAGAAACATCAGGAGAAAGAAAGAGGGCAGGACACTTTCTACTCACCAGAAGAAGGTTTTGCAACTGAAAGAGATAGAGGATCAAACAGACAAGGAGGTAAGAAGAACAAAAAGCAGTTGGGTCATCTGACAGGATCAAGAACTATTTTAGCAAAGGGCTGTTGCAGAGGGCTTGTTACAGCGCCCCCAGGAGAGAGGTGAGAATTGAGTCAGCCTCCAGGCCAGCCCAGCCTTCACTTCAATGAGCATTCTCTCAATTCTAGGGTCTAGGTCAGCTAAACTAGACCCATAGGTGCTTGCAGGGGTGTTTTGACTATATCTAAAACTTTCCTGGTAATCATCAAATGGAAGAAATACTTCCACCGAAGAAATACTTCCCTTGTAATTTCTAGGACACCTATGAGTCTTTTAAAACTACTGACTTAATGGTGTTGGGGGAAAAAAAGTCCTCAGGACCCAATGAGGTGCTGAGCAGGGCCATTTCAAGATCCCCTCTGAGCCAGAACATTGAAGAACTCAGCTCCATCACAGTTGGGGCTCAGGAACTGGGCGATCTGGTGCCATGTATATTACACCATGTGCTTAGTAGCACTCAGAACCTAGAGCCACGTGTTTCTCTCTCATCATTTTAGCATTACTTAGGATGGGCATTAGATTACTAGAAGATCAATACAGCAGGATAAAGATCCTTTCTACGAAATGGTAATGGGAATTCCTACTGGATGTGATGGAACTGGAAGAAGATGGGAGAATCCATTAAAGCAAACTAAAATGTGACCTCCTTGGCTAGATGTACCAGCAAAGTAGTGAGTCAAAGGAAATTTGTGTTCAAGTCTGCCAGTCTACTGACCCTAATGATAAACTGGCCTATGAGTAAAAGCATAGACAGCTTGAAATATTGACTAGATCATACAACGTGGGGTGGAAATTCATAATATTTCATAACTGATATGACATAGGCATTAATAGGTTAGAGTGGTGTATTATTTTCCTAGAGCTGCTATAATAAATCACCACAAACTTGGTAGCTTAATAAAACAGAAACTTATTCTGTTGGAGCTCTGTAGGGTAGAAGCCCCAAATCAAGGTGTTTGCAGGGCCATGCTTCTCCTGAATCCTTTCTTACTTCTTCCTAGCTTCTGGTGGCTCCTGATAATTTTCGACGTTCCTTGGCTTATAGCTGCATCACTCCAATCTCTGCCTCTGTCTCCACATGGCCTTCTTCCTTGTATGTGTTTCTGTGTGTTCTCTTCTCTTCTTATAAGGACACCAATATTTGGATTTAGGGCCCACTCTGTTCCAGTATGACTTCATCTTAACATAATTAATTACTTCTAGAAAACCCTATTTCCAAATAAGTTCACATGCTGAGGTACAGGTGGACATGAATGTTGAGGGGAAACACTACTCAACCCACTACAAGTGGATACCAGCAGCAACACTGGAACAGGTTCTCAGTGGCCCTCTGCTACTCCAGGCATTAATGCTCTAGCTCTAGTTGTCGTACTATAGGAAGGTTGGGAGGGGGAAGTCTAGGGCGAGCCTGGCTAGGCTGCTAGGCAGGTAAAGAAGATCAAACCTGGGGAAGGGATGCAGAATATCACTACTTACCAATTGTAATGGAAACTCTTCAACATTTTAACAACCTATACAGCCATATATTAACCTCTACAAAGATACTGGTAAAATGATGATTGAATCCCAGCGATTCTTGAGGTCAATATGATACTTCCAAAGCCCAATATTTGGGCTCAAACAGACCCTCCATCAATGATAACACTGCACCTGTGCTTTAGAACAGGCTTAAGAATGTGGAGAGGCAGAGGTAGAATTGACTAATTTCTTAATTACTTCCCAAAAGGGCAAGGGAACAGTTTTGTGTTTAGAGATGTAGAGCCCACTGCTAGAGAAAGAAATTGAAGAGAATGTAGGACGGATATAGAGCAGACTGCGGCTACTGTAAGTGAAACATTTTCTTAGCTTCATCAGGTGGAATCTGGCCACCGTTCCTACTTCTTTCTGTTACAGAGCCAATCAAGGAAGGGAAAGAAGGGGAGGGCAAGGCTCATGCCTGATAATGAGGGAAACATGTTTTGAAAGGGACAAGAGGGTGGCTCCAGCCAAGGTCCCCACAGTTAGTGCTGATGAAGAGCTATCATGACAGCTAAGGGTTCAAGAGCAGCTTCACAGGCCTTTGGAAGAGCTTTAAGAGCTGTTTGGGTGAATAAACCCTACCTCGATCAGCTATTGTGAGGACCCAGGGACATGAGAAAATTAAGATGGGGTTGGGATCCTGGGGACACTTTAAAACATCTGGAAATAGCAAAGACCCGCCAGGGTAGCTCCATGTCAGGCCACCCCACTGTTTGCATTTCTCTGTACTGATGGGACCCTGAGAGGAGTTGGTGGCAAAATGCAAGAAGTTTAGAGTTAATAGCTACATAGTGTGTTGCAAGCTACCCTTATCATTTTAGAGCAAATATATCAGCCACCTCCGATTGATGGTTTAGGGATGTTAGGTTTATGCATCTTATGTATTGAAATGTAACGTACACTTTCATTATGCAATATTAAAATGGAATTTCCTGTGGGGTAATGTGGTAATCAGGGATGCAGATACACCTGTGCTGGGGTGTGCTGTGAATGTCCATGTTGACTGAATAAATCCCACCTATGAAAAATGGTCACTCAGGACTCACAGCAGCTTAGAGGCACCAGACTTCCTGATTTGCTTATCAATCAACATCTGTGTCCCAATATCTACAGAAAGGTGGAAGCTGGAGAGAGGCCCGTTTACAAATACTCCTTGTCTTCTTCCCAAGGATGTAACTATAGAATACTCCCTCTCCTTTAAAATGTTAGGGCCTTGATTTTGGATGTTTCCTGATATTGGAGGAGGAGGAAGAGAAACTAGAGCTCATAACATTTCCTTCCTCTATGAAAGCATCTTGGTTGCATTCAGTGTGGAAAATCCAAGAATGGATCAAATGAGCTCTGACCTGAGAGACAGAGACAGACAGAGATAGAGAGACAGAGAGGATAATCATATTTTCTGATATAAAAACTACTGAAGTAGAAGATATCATAGGTTGGGTTCCCTGAGAAATGGATTGTGAGACAGAGATTTGCAAGCAGAAAGCTATCTGGGGAGTGTTGTCAGCAACAACTGTGAAGGAGTGAGGGCAGCATAGAAAGACAGAAGTTGAACTGATGTAGAGCTGCAACGAAGCAACCTACCAGCCCTGTAGGGAGCTCTGATGCTGTGGAGGCCTTTGTCTTATACATCAAACATTCACTGGATGAGAGCTGACCCTGGAAAGAAAACATAACCTTAGACAAGGCAACTCCCTAGGCAGGAAGACAACCCCTGGGGAGAGGTCCAGCCATGGTGCTTCAGCAGACAACAGTGCTGGAAGCTGGGGGAATGGTGCCTCGGTCCTGCAGGAGATCTGGGTGGCACATCAGAGCATCCACTACAGGAGGGAGCTCTTCTTTATTTTTTTTAAATAAATTTATTTATTTACTTTTGGCTGCTTTTGGTTCTTTGTTGCTGTGTGTGGCTTTCTCTAGTTGTGGCAAGCGGGGAATACTTTTCATTGCTGTGTGCGGGCTTCTCATTGCGGTGGCTTCTCTTGTTGCAGAGAATGGGCTCTAGGCATGTGGGCTTCAGTAGTTGTGGCATACGGGCTCAGTAGTTGTGGCTCGCAGGCTCTAGAGCACAGGCTCCGTAGTTGTAGCACACAGGCTTAGTTGCTCTGCAGCTTGTGGGATCTTCCCGGACCAGGGCTTGAATACGTGTCCCCTGCATTGGCAGGCGGATGCTTAATCACTGTGCCACCAGGGAAGCCTGGGAGCTCTTCTTTCACATGGAAGGAGCTGAGCTAAGGTGACACTCTAGACCTCTCTCCATGTTTTTTTCTCTTACCCTTCACTGGCGTGGTTTGGAAGAGAGAACTTAACTGACTGACGAATTTGGAAAGAGAAACTGGGCATGGATAGCCCAGCTTTCTTGACTATCTCTTGGATAAGAACTGCCAGCAGGAAGAATAATGATGCTTTCCTCTCTACTTTCCTCCACCCTGCAGGAATAAATAGCAAAATAGAAGAGTGAGAAGCCTACTGACTGTCTCATGCTGGCATACACATCTGGTGAGCAAAGTACAGGAGAAGGAAGGGACCAGGCAATGTGAATGTGCCCACTGGAGAATTTACAGGGGAAAATAACCCTATGTGCTTCGACACCTATAGTGCCTCTCAGAACAGAGGAGAGTAGCAACACAAGTGGAAGTTGAAAATTGTTCACATGTCAGTGTAGAAAAGAAGCCCGTGACCTGAAATGTGGAGCTTGGCTTTCTTTTCATTGCCAGTGCCACCTCCAAACTGTTTCTCCTCCACTTTCTAGTAACATCACTGTGCCTCTGAGACCAATGGTATCACTACCCCACGCTCGAGCTCACCTTACTTCTGATCTCTACTGACCTTCTAATCACACTCCACCTCACTGAAGGTCTCAGCATCTGACCCATAGGCTTGCATTTCTCTCCAGGTCTTACATTTTGCCTGTAACATTCTCCCTGGCCCCATAGCTAAGCCAATCAGCACAGAAACATCAAGTGCTTCTTGAACTGAAAGGAAGGACAAACAAAAGAAATGTGTATGGGGTGTGGGCAATGTTGATTGCTATTTTTGAAAATTATTCCACCACATTTCTCTGTTGTTATTAACAAACTTTATCCTATCACCCCAGCAGGAAGGCACTCAGAAGGCCCTCCAGGGTCCCTGTGGACCACAAAACTTCTCTGAGAGAAAAATAAGACTCTGACTCTAAACAGCTGTTAAGTCTACCTAGAAGATAAACACCTAAGCAAGGTTACAATAATGTAGTAAGTTTTATCATTTTCATGTTTATATCATATTATGGAGCACATTCTTAGGAGCTATTTAACTCTGCTGGGTGGTGGGTCATTCATGAAACTCTTAACTGAGCAGGGAACAGTTGAGGTTGGCATGGAGGGATCAAGAGCAGAAAAGTCAAGTTCATCCGGAAAGAAGTAAAAAGAGTGAAGAAAGGCCTTGGAGGTTTGAATGAATTTGCATGGTGCTCTTATCACAGATTTGATGTGGGACAGCTTTGATGTCCCTAACCCTAACCTACCACAACTCCCCCTACCAATGCCTACCACGTTGGTTTGAACAGAGCAAGTATTTAATGGACTTACTGTATTTAACAGACAGAATCTTGGTCCATCCACCTCACTACAAATAACTCAATTTCGTTTCTTTTTATGGCTGAGTAATATTCCATTGTATATATGTACCACATATTCTTTATCCATTCATCTGTTGATAGACACTTAGGTTGCTTCCATGTCCTGGCTACTGTAAATAGAGCTGCAATGAACATTGTGGTACATGACTTTTTTGTATAACGGTTTTCTCAGGGTATATGCCCAGTAGTGGGATTGCTGGCTCATATGACAGTTCTATTTGTAGCTTTTTAAGGAACCTCCTACAGTTCTCCATAGTGGCTGTATCAATTTACATTCCCACCAACAGTGCAAGAGGGTTCCCTTTTCTCCACACCCTCTCCGGCATTTATTGTTTCTAGATTTTCCCATATTAGTGAAGTTTTCAGCTACAATCTCTTCAAATATTTTCTCAAATTTTTTTTTCTCTTCTCCTTCTGGTACCCCTATAATTCAAATGTTGGTGCGTTTAATGTTGTCCCAGAGGTCTCTGAGACTGTCCTCAATTCATTTCATTCTTTTTTTCTTTATTCTGCTGTGTTGTAGTTATTTCCACTATTTTGTCTTCCAGGTCACTCATTCGTTCTTCTGCCTAAGTTATTCTTCTATTGATTCCTTCTAGAGAAGTTTTAATTTCCTTTTTTGTGTCATTCAACATTGTTTCTTTGCTCTTTAGTTCTTCTAGCTCCTTGTTAAACGTTTCTTGCATTTTCTCCATTCTATTTCCAAGATTTTGGATCATCTTTACTATCAAACTCTGAATTCTTTTTCAGCTAGACTGCCTATTTCCTCTTCATTTGTTTGGTCTGGTGGGTTTTTACCTTGCTCGATCATCTGCTGTGTGTTTCTCTGACTTCTCATTTTGCTTAACTTACTGTGTTTGGGTCTCCTTTTCGCAGGCTGCAGGTTCATAGTTCCCATTGTTTTTGGTGTCTGCCCCCAGTGGCTAAAGTTGGTTCACTGGCTTTTGTCAGACTTCCTGGTGGAGGGGACTGGTGCCTGTGTTCTGGTGGATGAGACTGTATCTTTTCTTTCTGCTGGGCAGGACCACGTCTGATGGTGTGTTTGTGGGTGTCTGTTACTTTATGATATTAGGCAGCCTCTCTGCTAATGGGTGGGGTTGTGTTGTGTTCCTGTCTTGCTAGTTGCTTGGCATACGGTGTCCAGCACTTAGCTTGCTGGTCGTTGAGTGGAGCTGGGTCTTAGCGTTGAGATGGAGATCTCTGGGAGAGCTCTTCCCATTTGATATTATGTGGCACTGGGAGGTCTCTGGTGGACCAATGTCCTGAACTTGGCTCTCCCACCTCAGAGGCACAGACCTGACACCCAGCCAGAGCACCCAGACCCTGTCAGCCACACAGCTTTTTTTCTTTTCCTCTGTGCTCAGTCTAGTTCCACTTGCTCATAGGGGACCACGTTCAGAGGCCTCATCCCCTGCACTTCAGACCAGACTTTCTCATGGGAAATGGCAGTGGCGACCGCTTTATTCTTTTCAGATCTGTTCTAGAAAATTCTTAACATACATTCAGTCCATAAAGAATACATTTTACATGTTAAATGTGAAACTCAGTGAACATGTGAAGATGGTCAAAAGAATTGTCACTCCTCCTAGCCAAAGAACATATGTACAGTAAACTCCATTAACAAGGTTGAATCAATGTGATGGAAAGTGGTTATATGATTCTCTTGCACCTTTAGTGAATTCAAAGGCTTTTGGATTCTTCTGTCCACCTGTAATGGGTATTGTCATTTGCCTCCTTAACAACCATTCCCTCTTCTTCCAACAACAGCTCTGACTTTTGTATGATGGTTAATCTGCGTCTCCATTGCTTCTCCAGATCCACTCTCCTACCTTCACACCCTGCTGTGCACTCCTACACTGACCTATAGGAACTCCATTACAAGCTCTCCCTAACTTTGAGGGCACAGCAGATAGGAGACTGGAGGGAGAAGACATCAGGATTCACATTTCTTCAGCTTCCTCCCTGCAGGGTTATCACAGGCTGGCTGTCTCTCTCCTCTAAAGGGTCTTGGCTCCTGTCAGGTGGCCCTCTTCATGGGGCCCCTTTGTCTCCAAGTATTGGTAAATATCCCCTTCCATCACACTTTCAGGCCCAGGGATCTTAACAACCCCTGCTTCTACTGGCCACAAGACACTGTGCTCTTCCTTTTGGTTTTCCTACACTTGCATACACATTTGTAAACACTCCTTGTTTTAAAATTGTCATCAAATTCCTCAGTTCAGTTATGACTGATCTGTTCTTCCCATGCTCTCAGATCCAGTCCAAGCCTAAGCAAACAGCACATCTTTCACTAACAGCAGTGATGGCTGAGCACATGACTTTGTGGGCCTAATCAAAGTAAATGTCAATATTTTTGCTGAGAATGGTAAGACAAAGGTGTTCATTATGTTCTTCTATACACAAAGCTGGAGAGATGCACACCTGGACCTGCTGGAAGATATCTGGCCACCATAACAGCAGGCCTAAAAATAGAACCAACACCTAGGAAGTTGAACCAAGAGTTATATATAAATGTGATGGGCAGAATAATGGCCCCCAAAGATGTCCATGTCCTAAAGCTCCAAAACCTGTGAATATGTTAGGTTATGTGGCAAAGGGGACTTAAGCTGACGTTGAGACAGGAAAAGAATAATCTTACCTGGGTGGGCCCAACGTGATCATAAGTGTTCTTTATAAGTGAAAAGGGAGACACAAGAGAGGAAACCAGAAGATGGTAACATGAGGATGACTCAACTGGCTATTGCTGGCTTTGAAGACTGGGGAGCCATGAGCTAAGACATAGAGACAGACTTTAGAAGCCAGAAAAGGCAAGAAAATCAAATTCTCTCCTACGACCTACAGAAGGAGCACACCCTTGCTGACGTCTTGATTTTAGCCCAGTGATACCCATTTCAGACTTCTGACCTCCAGAACTATAGGAGAATAAATTTGCACTGTTTTAAGCCACTAAAAGTTGTGGTAAATTTGTTACAACATAAATAGTAAACTAATACAATGAAGGAATTTAAGCAATTGAAGTCCAGTTTGCTGTCACTAAACTGAAAGAATCTTGATACACTGCTAAAATCACATAATTTACAGTTAACAAATAAACTACCTACCAGTAGGTATATTCTCCCACTGACCTACTGTGTTGTGCTTTCAAAAGTTCTGGCTAAACAGGGTTTTATGGATTGATGTATGAAGTAAGCAAGACAGTGGTGCCATACTGGGGGAATGACAGATATATTGAGACAATGGTATATTCAAAGGCAAAGAGGAGAAAAGTAGCAAGAAGGTGGGAAAGAAAGGTTATGTGAGGGATGGTAACACATCATCCTGGATGACAGGAGTGCTGTGTAAGCACTGTAGAATAATTTTAATGATCATTGTTATTTTTAACAATTCTTTATTCCTTAGGCAAATCATCACTACACTTTTTTAAGAAAACTGTTAACTCCACCTCGCTAATGAGCACTTTGATGACCAGAGAGATTAGGCGACTTGTCCAATAATTTAGACAGCTAATGAATGACAGCTGGGATTAAACATAGCCTTTCTGACCCCAAAGTCCATAGATTTTAGCATTTGGTAATACTGTCAGTGTGGATACAAACTCCAAAGCCTCAAACTTCCAACCATCGGCTCCTCACATATGCAAACATAGCTCAATGATAATTGTATATCTTTCCATATTCTGTTCACTAGGTTATGATTAAGGAGACACACGTGCTTTAAGGGAAAGAACCTTTGGTTGGAAGTCTGACCTCTTCCCTCCATTACCAAAATAGCTTTTCATTTACAGCCGTGTGGTCTTGAGCAAGTCTCCTTACCTCTTTGGGTTTCAATCTGTTATCTTTTCAGGGGAAGAGACTTGCTGATTGTAAATTTCTTTCAAGTTGTTATATCCTTTGTGTTTTTGATGTAGAAAAGCTGAGGAGTATAAACACTGAGCTGACAGCTGATGTGTTTACATTTCACAGATTAGGCAGTAGGGGGCCAACTCTTGAACATGGGGCTATGATAAACTGTCTGAAAAGAATTATTCAACAGTTGAGTATAAACATGAAGAGGTAGATGCAAGAGGTGGGGAGATAAGAAAGAAAGTTATAGAATTCCACTCATATCTTCTTGATAGACCAGAATTCTTGGAGCTAATAACTAGGAGCAAAGAAAGCTTTCCATTGTAGTACCTTCTGTATATCTGGAGGCTCTCCCCCCATCCCAGCAACTCAAACTACAGAAGCTTTGACAGGTGCTGAGGTGATCTGTGTCTCTGGGAAAAGTTTCATATTGAAACTGGCCTCAAGCCACTGGGTGAGAAAGAGCGAGCTGGCATTGACACTACCTATTGGCAGCCAGGACAAGCTCTCAGGTTGAGGCCGTGGGCCACAGGCAGTGTGGAAAAGGAAGGGAAAGTAAGGGATACAAAGGTAGATTCCTGGGAGCTGTGAACAAAGACGCCAAGGCAGGGAGCCAGGTCTATGACTCCTACCTGCCGGGGAGCACCAGGGAGACGGCGACACAGTAGGGCGGGCATTTTCCCAGATGCAGCTCCTGAGCCAAACTCTTCTTCTGTTTCACAGAAACAACCCCCAAAACAGCCCAGGGAAATAAAAACCTGGACAAATAGGATGATTTGTGGCTGCCCGTATTCCTCTGCCTTTGTCTTCACTATAATTGGTTCTTCATAGCCTCTTCATGCCTCTAACTAAATGGACTTGCTTATGAACACAAAAAAACAAGAATCTGGGCCAAAAAGTTTGAAAGGCTTGATACCCCACGACAACCACCTTCTGTTAACTGAAGTGTACATCTGTGGCAAAACTGTTTGAAACATGTGTAGACGTTGTAACCAGGAAAAATAAAGCGTAAAAGAATGGGAAGAAAATTTGAATTTATGTTCAAGTCAACATAACATTATCTCAAGTACAATGAGATAAAAAGTTCTTTCAATCATTAAGGAGTTATGAGAAGTAGTGAGTATTGGGGGTAAAATGCTACAAAAGGTCAGTTACTGGCTATTGCTATTCAAAGCTATTATTAGTCCAGAACTTCCAGGTTGACCAGTTGATGGTATCTTGGATGAACTGCCCTTTTAAGTTCACAAAGAGCAGGTAGCAAACCAGACATTCCACAGGTCAATGAAATCTCTGAGGAAAACATTCAACAAATATTTATTGGATCCTCATCCAGACAAAGGCACTGTGATGGCCGATGTGGGGCAAAATAAAATAGAAAATAAGACTTGTTCCTAGCCCTCAACAGACTTAAAACTGTTAGAGACAATGTTTGCTTTCCCTAAGGAATTCACACGTTTTTTTCTTTATGGGCATCTATGGGAATCAGGCAATTATTTATTTTTCTTTGACCATAGGAACATTTGAATTAACCTGTGAGAAATGTATCAGATCCCGTGGCCTACAAATTTCCTTTTTAATTCTCCCACCTCAACCCCAGACCTTGATTCCCCATTCTACCCATGATTTTCCTGAATCTAATGTCCATCTGCAGCCATGAGCATAAAAAAATAGTTATGAATAAAGAGGGCTGAGACATGTTCTTAATTGTAGAAAGTTTTAAGTGCCATAATAGACGTTTATGTCAGAGGAGCAGTAGGGTTTTGATGAAGAAGATACCAATTTCATGTGGATAAAATATGAGGTGTCTATAGATGACCTTTAGAATAAGGGTCAGAAACCTAGATGGGACTGGAAAGCAATGTAAATAAAATAAATGGAACAGGTAGAGATGGGTAAGTGATCATAGATGTTCTACAAGTGATGGTCACTCTTCAGCTCCAGCCATTAAGGCAAAAATTGCCTATAGATAGAATTATGTTTGAAAATCCCTCAAATCACCCATAAGTTAGAGAAACAGTATTGAACCCCCAAAGAATAATGCTTATTAGTACATATGTGCTATGACACCAAGTTAATTGGTATTTACTATGTCATATCCTTTTTCCAGTCATGTGTTATATGATAGAGCTGGGAGATTCAAAGAAACAATTACACAGTCATTGCTCTTGAGAAAGAAGTTGGATCCCTGTGAGTTAAGTGCATTTTATACTATTCTCTTGTATATTCCATGACCAAAGTACAACTATGGTAGAGCATCTCATGCAGAAATACAACATGGATCTCACTGAATTAGTGGAAGTCATCTGCAATCAGCTGTTGACCATGAGGACTTTAGAATTTTAATCAAGGTTGATATGGTGGTGAGCCAGAAATGTATCAAGTCATCATCAGGCAACTTTTCATAAAAACTGTTCAAAAATAGAAGAATGAAGAAAGTAAGAAAAGCAAGGGGAGCCTCAAAAGGATATTGTTGGCTTGCAACAATACCTGAAGTTAAACTGAACCAACAATTGGGATATAGGAAATAAATTCCATTTTGGCAGCATGGTCAGGGCCTAAAATGTTGCTTCTAAATATCAAATTAGCAGTAAACCTTGGTCTCCAGTTTCTTCTGAACTTCACTCTCCAAAGTTTCAGATCTGACTGCTTCACTACACCAAGGCGTTTGGGAAACAGAATCTTCTTGATGGCATTTCAAGTCTAACATTTTACTCTAATGTGCACTGTACAATTCAGTCAATTGTTTAACAGAAATCAGGTATAAGGGTCAGCAAACCTGGCTCAGCTATGAGGCTACTGAAAGAGTCCAAGTTTATAGATTTTTTTAATCTAAAATAAACTGTTATTGGATTTCAAGGGTTTAAATGAACTCCACAATGAAGCAATCCGATAAAACCACCTTAAGAAAGACAAGCAACAGAGGAATCAGAATTCTCTAGTGATAACTGAAGTCATTTTGTGCCAGAAAGAATGATCCAGTGAAACTATTAAAATCTAATCAGGACCAACATTTGCATGTTAAAGGGCTCAAATCTAAAGCTCCCTTCTGTAAAATTAACATTTTCTGTCTTTTAAAGCGAGTATTGGGTCTCAAATAGAATAATGATAAAATAACTATTTTCTTTTCCCTGCCTTTCCCCCAACTCTCATCCCCCATATTGTTTTCATGAACAGAGTCCTGTGCAGGCAGAAGGAAGTGGGAAGGTTGTGAAAAAACATTCCATGGGAGGAGAAATTTGCCCAGATCTGGTCATTTAATTTTTGGCTTCTCTTCATCCACTGCAATTGTGTAGTCTGTATTCAGAAAATGGAGAAGCAAAAAACACTCCCTAAAGTTAGAGTTCTGGTATTTGAGAGCTTGAGTCAGATTTCTATGGAATAAGAGAAGGCAATTTGTTGTCACATGTGTTATTATCAAGTATTATTATCAAGTGAATAAAGACCATACTGGGCCATAAAACATACTGTCCCAAATCCAGGAAAACAAATCTGTGGTGCTGGTGGGGGTGGGGGAAGGCTTCTTTACACTACTGAGGAAACATCTGTGGCTTCTCCAAATTGGTTCTGAAGAGTGACTGGCAGGGGTTTCCCTTAAGAACAGATTGATCTCACAAGTAATATATTCATTTTAAGAAGAAAAAGAATGTATATATATGTATAACTGAATCACTCTGCTATACAGCAGAAATTAGCACAACATTGTAAATCAACTATACATCAATAAAATAAATTTAAAAAATAAAAAAAATTTCAAAAGAAGAAAATGTTTATTAAGGTTTCAGACTTCTGCTACTTTACAAGGCACAGCTCTAAAAGGGGAGGAACAATCTACATAACTTCACAAAGGAGGACAGGCAAGACTCCAATAGAACAGGGTGTAGTTGTGGTTTGGCTGCCTTTCTTAAATGATGATTCCCACTTTCCCACTTCCTTTCTGGGCTAAGCTACTTAAGAGGGAAATGAAACTCCTTGGTGACAAAGTGGGGAGGAAGAAATATAAGTATCTCATGAAAGACTGACAGGCTAGATGTGGTCAGTATCTAGTGGGTTTTATTTATGCAGGCCCTTGACCTGGCATCCTCCTTTCTTGCCTGCCCTTGAGTCCGGTCATTGCTTCTCATGCCACCACTAGAGAGATGGCAGGAAAGACCAGGAGTGAAACATAAACTGAAAGTGTAGTCCTGTGGAGCAAACCCAAAGTCTTGGGTCTTGCATAGTTCTTAAGTGTTTCATAAAATCTTCCCTGATAAAATATGAAAGGAAAACAATACTATTACAAATTAGATTGATGTAATGGTCAGAAGTAATACTGTAATTTGAAATTGTTTTTTTTTTTGGTTTTAGTTTGTTTTTTTTTTTTGTTGCGGTATGTGGGCCTCTCCCTGCTGTGGCCTCTCCCATTGCAGAGCACAGGCTCTGGACGTGCAGGCTCAGCGGCCATGGCTCATGGGCCCAGCCGCTCCACGGCATGTGGGATCTTCCCGGACCGGGGCACGAACCCGTGTCCCCTGCATCAGCAGGCGGACTCCCAACCACTGCGCCACCAGGGAAGCCCTGAAATTGTTTTATCAGAGTACAATTTTAGAAGTCTTTATCTAAATAAAACTAGGGATAATCCACTAGGGATAAAATCTGTAGTTAAAAATTAATCAAACTTTGGGAAAATAAAAGTCTTCAGTTTAAAAAAAATAATAATTACATTGCCACATTCTGGCTCCTATCCCCATTTTTTTTTGTCAGAAACAAATGACAATTATTAATATATATCAAAGTACTTTGTAAAGTCTGAATAACTACTCATATGAAATAGTTTTTTTTGTTTTTGTTTTTTTGTCATTTTTGGTCAGGTTGACCATTCTAAATTTAGTTTCTTGTAATTAGCCTCATAAAATAAGTCTGGAAGTGCTTGTTCCAACCTTCTATGATACTTACTCAACAGTGACTATATTCCAGCTATTGTTCTCAGTCCTGGAAATAAATGACAAGGCTTCTGTACTTACATTAGGTGTGTGGAAGAGGATAGAGCAATAAACAAGAAAATGAACATAAATAAGTTGGATTAAAAGAGTGTTTGGGTTGTAAGAACATCAAACAGGGTGATTAAGAAAGAATGAGTGAAATGAACTACTTTAGCTTAGGTGTTCAGGGAAGGCCTCTTTGACAAGATATCACTGAGCTGAGACTTGAATGTTTAAAAGGAGCCATCAGGGCTTCCCTGGTGGCACAGTGGTTGGGGGTCTGCCTGCTGATGCAGGGGACGCGGGTTTGTGCCCCAGTCCAGGAGGATCCCACGTGCTGCGTGGGCCATGGCCGCTGGGCCTGCGCGTCCGGAGCCTGTGCTCCATGGCGAGAGGGGTCGCAGCAGTGAGAGGCCCGCGTACCGCAAAAAAAAAAAAAAAAAAAAAGGAGTCATCAGTGGTGAGAATGAGCTTACTGTTTTGAAGGATAGAAATGCTAGTAAGACTAGAATCTGGTAAACAAGAAGGAGAAGGTTATGAGAAAGGTTTCAGAGTTATGCAGCAGCCAGATGGGATAAGATCTGGTAAATCAGAATATGGGGTTTGGATTATATCTAAGAGGAAAAGGCATTAAACATTTTAAACATAGGGCAATAAAATCTGATTTACACTTTTAAAAGATCACTTTGGTCCCCCTTTTGGCCATGACAAACCAGGTTGTTTAGGATCAGTCTTCCGACTAAGAACTAGAAAAAGAACAATAGGACTAACAACAGACTTCTCGACAGACATATGAAATCTAGAACACAGTTGAATGATACCTTTAAAATACTAATAAAAAATAACTGCCATGTTAGATGTAGTTATGTATCGTCTAGGTATACATCAATAGAAATGCATACATATGTGTGTGGGTGGACACACACACACACTCACACACAGATGTTCATAGTGGTGTCATTCATAATAACCCAAACTGGAAACAACCAAAGAGCCATTATTAGTGGATTAGATAAATAAATCAAGGTATACTCATACATTGAAACACTACAGAAAAATGGAACTGAATTAACTCCTGCTATACATAATAATATAGTTGGATTTCTTGCACATAAAATCCAACAGTGAAGGAAAAAGAGACATTTAAAAAAAGCAAACACGTAGATAATTTGTCACCAAATGAACATCATTTTTTAAAATGCTAAAAGCTATTCTTCAGGCCAAAAGAAAATGGTTGCAGAAGGAAGCTCAGAGTTGCAAAAATTTACATAGAGCAATTAAAGTTCAGAGTGTGAAACAATGATAGTAATGTCTCATGGGGTTTATAGTACATGTATAATTAAAATACACAACAACTATAATTGTTAGTATACACAAATATATAGTTGTTAAAATATGCAACAAAAAAGTCTAAAGGTAATAGAGTTAAACTGTTCTAAGGATCATGCATTGTTCAAGGCCAAAAATAGGCCAGATATTCTTGAAAAAGAAAGAGGAAGAGGAGGAGGGGGAAAATGAGGAGAAAGAGGAGAAAAAGAAAAGGAGGTGAACAGCAAAAAGAAAGTAGGACTTAATTTATTGAATCAAGATTTACTCTATAGTTATAGTAATTAATATTAGTGTGGTACAGGCTCAAATACAGACAGACAACAGAATAGAATACAAAATAAATGAATAAGTAAGATTAAAAATACAAAAAGAGAGGTCACCGTGCTGTGAAGACAATCAATTATAAAAGAGAATGAAAAAAAAAGTGATAAAACCTATTACAAAGCAACTTCAGTGGCCCAGGTGAAGAATGATGGTTATTTGGACTCGGATATTAAAGCACATTCGTGAATGTAAAGATACTTGATTTACAACCAAAGTGACATTGCAGAGTAGTGAGGAAAGAATGATCCTCTTGGTAAGGGTGATGGTTCAATTGAATATTCATGGAGAAAACATGAAACTGACCTCTATCTCACAACATACATGAAAATGAATTTCCATATGGATTTGTATATCTCATTTTGAAAGATAAAACAATGAATATAGAATATAAATAGAGTATCTTCATAAATTTGATATAGGAAAATATTTCTTAAGTGGACGCAAAAAGCTCTAACACTAAAGACAGTAACTGAAGAAAAAAAAAGACAAATTCCTAAATCAGATCACCTTAAAATAGAAACTTTTGCACATCTTGAAAGAGGTGAGCCACAGAATGGGGGAGCATAATTGTAACAGATATAATTGACAAAGGCCATATATCTAGAATGTGAAAGAATACCCACAAATCAGCAAGACAGACAACTCCCCAAAGAATGAACAAGAGACTCAAACAAGTACTTCACCAAAGAGGATATCCAAATAGCCAATAAACACTTGAAAAAGTGATCAAACTTAGTAGTTATAAAAGTAAAGCAAATAAAATTGCGTTGTAGTACCAATACGCATCTGCCAGCTTGAATAAAATGAAAATGACAGACAATATAAAGTATTGACAAATAGGTGGAGCAAATGGGACTCATACCCTGCTGGTAGAAATATAAAGTGTTATGCACGACCTATGACCCAGAAATTCCACTTCTAGGCATATATCCAGCCAAAATGCATACATATAAGCCTATGAAAGTATGCATGGATGCATGTGTATGCACCCACCCACACACACACACACACACACACACACACACACACGGATATTTATAGCATCATCTTTCATAATAACACCAAAATGGAAACAAACCAAAGGTCCATTATCAATTAGATCAATGAATTGATGCATATTCATACATTGGAATACTATAGAAAAACAGAACTTGTCAAGCTCCTGCTATGTACAACAACATGGTTGAATTTCATAAACATAATGTTAAACAAAGGAAGTCAGATACAGTGGCATATATATATATATATATGAATTATTCCATTCATGTAAATATCAAAGAAAGGAAAAACTGATTTACGGCATTAGAAGTCAGGATAATATTTTCCTTTGGGGAAGAAGAAAAGGATAATGATAGGTAGGTATTAAAGGTGAAGGGTTTCTGGAGTTCTGGTAATGTTTTATCTCTTGACTTAGGTGTCGATTATGATTGTGTTCATTTTGTTATCATCTAGCGAACTCTACATTTATAATATATTCACTTCTGCACTGTGTTATATTCTAAGTTTTTTCTTAACATTCACTTTGCTATGAAGAGACTCAGTAGTAGAGGGAATGGGGAAAAAATGAGACGACCTGTTACAAAGCAACTCCAGTGGTCCAGGTGAAGAATTATGGTTATTTGGACTCAGACATTAAGAGTAAAAATGGAGAGAAGTAAGCATATAAACGTATCAGAGAGATATTGGTGATGGAGCCAATCAGCTCTCCTGACAGATTCAATGCAGAGGGTGTGGGAATTAGAAGGATCATGGATAACTCCTACAACTCTTTATGTAACAAGACAGTTGAAATAAGAAGTTAGGTATATATCTTTGGAGTGAGATGAGGAATTAATAATTCTTCCTTCAACATTAAAGTTGGAACACTGTGAGACATTTCCATAAGGCAAGTAGGTCAATGGATGTGTACATCTGGAGTGCAGTGGCATGGTCAATGCTGGAAATTTCTGCTCAGGAATCATCAGGTTGGCACCTCAATTAACAACCTTATCTATGTTTCCCTCATCATCCTATCTTGAAAGAATTGGGAATGATGAAGGAAATAGAATAATACCTAGTCCTAAGCCGTTACTGTTTGTCAACCACTATTCTAGATGCTGTGTATGTATTAACTTGTTTGATACTTATAACACCTCCCCTCTGAGATGAAAAATACTGTCTTTATTACCTCTATTTTACAGATAAGGAAATGGAGATTCTCAGAGGTTAAGCAACTTCCACAATTCCCCATAGTTAGAAAGCATAAAAGCTGAGACTGAAATAAAGAAGACCGAATTTGAAGTCACCATCTTCGACTGCTGTGGACACTGCCTCTCCAGGAAGAGAGAAAGCAAGGGGAGAGGTGCCCCAGTTTTGTTTTGCTACAAAAAACTCAGTGGGTTAAGACAGCAATCATCTTATTATATCTCACAGTTTCTGTGGGTCAGGAATTCAGCAAAAGCTTGCCTGGGATCCTGGCTCAGGGTCTCTCATGCCATTGCAGTCAGACAGTGTCTGGAGCTGGAATAGCTGGGGGCTGGCCAAGCATACTATTTCTCCATGTAGCCTCAGATCCTCTCCATGGGATCACTCCATGTGAGCCAGACAGGTAGGTCTTCCTCACAGCATGGACACTTCAGGGAAGTCAGACTGTTTTTTGGTAGCTCAAGGTTCCAGGAGAACCAGGTGAAATCTATACAGCCTTTTATGACCTAGCCTCAATACTTACATCACTTCTGCCTCAGTCATAAGCCCACCCATATTCAAGGGGAGGGAACACAGGCTCCCAATTCTAGATGAGAAGAATATAAACATTACATTTTAAGAAGAGCATGTAGGACCAGAGATATTGTTGCAGTCATCTTTGCAAAATAAAATATGCCAGATGAGGAGAAGAGTTTGGACAGGGAGAAAGGAAGAACAGATGCAGAAGAGAGGGCAAAACTTTTACAACTAATACAGAAAACTTTCATTCAACAAATAATAGTCAACCGCCTGTATGTGCTAGACACCACTAAGAATTATGATGAGCCAAATGTGATCCTTTGGGAAGCCAAACGTGATTCTTGAAATAAAGAAGCCAGAATTGGCTGGGTGGGAAAGTTATGTATAAAACACAGAGTAGGAGGATTTAGGAGTTCCTATACGAGGACCAAAGTGTAGAACTGGGGTTGGAAAACTACAGCTCACTGTCCAAATCCAGCCTACCACCTGTTTTTGCAAATAAAGTCTTATTGGAATACAGCTATACCCATTCATTTAAATATTGTCTATGGCTATGTTATGCTACAAAGGCAAAGTTGAATAGTACAGACAGAGAACATATGGCCCACAAAACCTAAAATATTTACAATCCGAATCTTTACAGAAAAAATTTGTCTAACTCTGGCGTAGAATATTGTGCATCCACTCAGATGAGAGAGAACTGAAGCCAAGAAGGAAAGTCCTAGATTTCTAGAATGGCAGAGAAGAATGCGCAAGGGCTTCTAATTCAGGAAAGTGAAATTATTGGCCAACCACTTGATAGCCTCATGACCTTGAGGAATTTACTTCATTTCTCTAAATCTTAGTTTCCTGTCCTGAAGAAAAATCTTAGTTGTCCTTTTACTGCCCAGGATGATGCTGTGAATCAAGCAAGATGATGTAGGAGCAAATGCTTCATACCCTGTGAAATGCTAAACATATGTACTGTCCTCTTACTCTATATTTCCTCTCAAATAAAGCTTTGCTAATGATCTTTCATCTCTTTATTTTTACACTCAGGGCACTGTTCTTTTTTCTTTTATAACTTCAAATGAGCACATCTTTTCCTATTTTGATCACAATTATCATTCTCTGATCTTTGGTCCTTTCTTGCTTTAAGACACTAGAAACTAATCTTTAAAAATCCTGACTTCTCCAACTACTCTTACTTTCTGTTACTTACTCCTTTCTAATAGAGTCCTCACGCTTCTCTCTTTTACCTTGAATTTTTAAAAATTAATTTATTTATTTTTGGCTGCGTTGGGTCTTTGTTGCCGCGTACGGGCTTTTCTCTAGTTGCCGCGAGTGGGGGCTACTCTTTGTTGCAGTGCGTGGGCTTCTCACTGAAGTGGCTTTTCTTGTTGCGGAGCATGGGCTCCAGGTGCGTGGGCTTCAGTAGTTGTGGCACGTGGGCTCAGTAGTTGTGGCTTGCCGGCTCTAGAGTGCAGGCTCAGTAGTGATGCATGGGCTTAGTTGCTCCACGGCATGTGGGATCTTCCCGGACCAGGGATCAAACCCGTGTCCCCTGCATTGGCAGATGGATTCTCAACTACTGTGCCCCCAGGGAAGCCCTAAATTCTTTTTTTTAAATCTCTTTCCAACCCATATTTCTACTTTTTCACATATTGCTTTTGGAGGAGTGTGCTGTTGGAAGGAGATACCAAAATTCTCTGATTCTTTTTGACAAAGTTCCTTGACTCTGTTCCACAATTGCTCAAAAATATTGGTGTACTTTAAGTATCGGTGCATTCTAAGAAGTCCTGAGAAGATAATTCTATAGGGATATTTGGGAATCTCTTTCAAGTCAATGAGCTCATGACCATAATGACCAGAACAATTTAGTTCAACTTCATTATATTCCTATGAGTCTAAACCACATCATCATTCATTGTTGGACCTTGATTTTCTGCATCCTTCATCCTATCACTACATTAGCTGCCAATCCATCCAAGTTCAGGACAAATTGTCACAAGTCATCTCCTTTTACCTTCCTCTCACTGAGCGTCTTCTATGCAGTTTACGATCTCCAAAGGATTGGACTGGTCAGGAAAATCTGACCACATGGATTTTGAGTAGCTATAAAACTTCCATAGTGAAATATCCCATTCAAAAGGGTAATCATTTCACCACTTGGTTCAGATGAGACTTTGAGCTCAGGCACTTCCGAGCCAGCTGGTCATTTAATACACATTCCATACACAGGAAACGTCCATTACCAAAAACCTTGCTAAATAACTATGACAATAAGCTCAAGAATGTCATGGTCAAGGACACAAACAGAGCAGCAGGATTTCAAGAGTTCCTCCAGGGAGAACCACAATATGATTCCTGGTATTTCATCGTGAAGACTAATTGGGAAAGTAACTGTGGATGATAATACAACAGAATTCTGGACCAAAATTTAGTCAGCATCACAACCTAGTTGAGGAAATGAGTGACAGTAATGAAATTCTTGCAGACAGAGTGTAAATGTTGGATTGGGGCCACTGGGAGGAGTACTAATGTATTTGTGTGAACAGGGTAAAGAAAAAGCAACTAGAAAGAGTTTGAAGGGGAGCAAGATTAGACGTAGTGAGTTTTTAAATATCTTACCTAGGAAAAAGTTCTACCTCTATGACAAACACACTGTGTTACAAATTCCTTATGAAATTTCTTTAGATGAAATTTGTTTTGGTTTTGGCCACATTACAGGCATGAGCAAATCTTTTAACTTGAAGCAATTTGTATGAAACTGCACATTCACTGGACCTTGAAAATGCTCAATTACATGCTTTGTTGAATGAATCAATTTGTGTCCTGGCAAAAAAACAAAAACAAAAAAAAAGCAAAAAAAAAAAAAAAGAGCAATGCAATTTCTTTACATTTTTTCCATTTCTTACTTCTTTGTGTCATATTTAGTCATGTCTGCATGATTTAGTTGTGTATGTTATAACTCTCCTGCCCAAGGTATTCATGACTGGTACTAGAAGGAGGGTGATATGGTGTTAGGATATAACTCACTGAATTGTAGAATCTTACTTCTCAAGCAGCCTTAGAAATAACCTAGCTCTGTGGTTTCAGAACAACCACACACTGACTAGAGATGTCCAAGATTAAATTCTAACAGGTCCATGGCAAAATGAGGAAAATAAGGATGATTTTCATGTGTGCATCCATATATGTGTGTGTACCTGTGTGGTGTGTTTGCCAACTTTTCTTTCTTAAAAAGAACTGTCCATTTTATTACATTAAAATGCTCTTTCTCTTATGAAATGCTAATTGTTGCTGATGTTAGCTATGTGTGTGTGTGTCTTCATGCCGTGGAAAACTAAAATTATGGCAATACTCTGTTTGCCCTACCTCCCACCCCCGCCAATTTTTTGAAATTGTACTGGTACGGTACATAAAATCTGAAAATCCTACTTCCCTTGCTCCCAAAATTATCCTGTCTAACTAAAAGTTTGTTGTGCTAATAAATAAATCTAGAGAGATGGTGTGGGAAAAACCCTCCTTTAAAAGTTAGCAGGGGAAAAAGTACGGAATTTCCTGTTCCTTTCTCCCACAAAGAATCAGTATCCTTTCCTAAACCTTGAGTCTTCTACTTTGCAGAAAGTCTGGGCACAACAGCCCATCCCCCCCTTCACATTCCTAGAATCAGCTGCAGTATTTGTGGGTGGGACAGAGTCTGTTGCCTTTCCTGTTGAATCAGCAAAGGGGCAGTTGTTAAACTATGTTCAGTCTTCCACAAGGAAGAAAGTCATGGCTTACCTGGAGCTATTCCAGAGATCAGGCTCAGCAGGTATCAAAAATTCATTCCTGCCTGCTCCTGTGGCCTACAAGAACACTAATGTTGGAAACCAGGTCACCTTTTCCATGTTTTTGTTTACCTATACCAGGCATGTTTACCAGAAGACAGTATTCAAGAGCACTCTCTCCATGCAAATGAAATAGTATGTCATTGCATCTTGAATGATTTGGGGCCGGAGAGCATGAAAAGAAAATTAGATGTTCTACTTTGGCTCAATGTATACCAAGAAAGAGCCAACCAATATGTATATTTTTCTTTTCACATATTGAAAACATCTTCAAAGATGACAGATTGCTAATGACCCAAAGGAACACAGTAAATAGGTAATCCACTCTCTAGGAGTAGATGATTAATTATTGCCCCTCTTATTCAAAGATGACCTTGTGGATAAGGTGTTCACCAATAGGTATAAGTGTGATCAACCAGAAGTCCTTTCCACATTGTGCTTCATGAAGGTAGCCCTTGGTTTTATACGTACTGGCATTGAGCACCCAAACTTCACAATGTGTTATCTCTGTTTCTGGGACACTAGCCTTCCCAGGGTGCCATTCATTTATTTGTCAAATATTTATTAAATACCTACTGTGTGCATGTCACTGTGCGGTAATGCAAACATATGAGATACAGTCCTCACACTTGAAGACATTAGTCTATTTGAAATATATTGAATACCTACTGTATGTTCACTGTTATGGACTAAACTATGCCCCCCAATTCATATGTTGAAGCCCTGTCACCCAAAGTGACTGTATTTGGATATAAGGCCTTCAAAGAGATAATTAAGGTTAAATGAGATCATAAGGGTGGAGTCCTAATCCAATAGAACTGGTGTCCTTATAAGAAGAGGAACAGACACCGGAGATCTCTCTCCATGTATACACAGAGTGAAGTCATGTGAACATAAACCAAAATGATGGTTGCCTCCAAGAAAGAGAAGAGTCCTCAGCATGAAACATATCTTGCTAGCAAGCACCTTGGTCTTGAGCTTCCCAGCCTCTAGAACAGTGAAAAATAAATTTCCAGTTGTTTAAGCCACCTAGTCCATGGCATTTTTTAATGGCAGCTCTAAGCAGACTAAGACACTAGGCAATATACAAGGCACATTACACACATACTTAGAGCTGTGCTTTAATGTGTGTCCTCTGTTATAACCCAGACTGGTTCTAGTTTGAGGAGTAGGGTTATTTGTTTTGTTTTGTTTTCTCATGACCCTCTGTGTGGCTCTTCTGGTATCTGGCTTCCCTCTATAAAGCCATTCTCAAAAAAGTCAGTGCTCTTAAGCTGTTGTGTGGCCACACGGAAGCTGTTCCTGAGGTCTCTCTCCTGAGATGGAGTGATCCTCTTTCTCTGTATTCTCTCTCTGTTACTTCCATCAAGACCTCATTCAGAGAGCAGTGTAGGCAGATATACCCATTTATAATACATGAAGATGTCCATAACTGATAACACTTATTTCTCATCTGAAGATTAAGAGTACATCACTACCTTGCTACTTAATGTGTTTTCTGCAGACCACCAGCAGCAGCCTCACTTGATAAATTGTTAGATATGCAGAATCTCAGGACCTTCTAGACCGATGTGTATGTGCAATAGAGTTTGAGAAGCTCTGCTCTACCAATAGTTAAAATAATTAGTTAGTCATGTGCCCATGACTCAGGCAGCACCTCAATGAGACTCAGCTCCAGCTTTCTTAAACTGGAAAAAAACATTCAAATAATCTTCCACTCCATTCTGCCCTGTGAAGGTCATTCTCCTTGCCAGATGTTGCTGTGTGCCATGTAGTGTCTTCTGCCTCCTTTCAGGAGCATTGGGCCACAAATGCAATCTCCTAAGCCATTTGCCCGAGTCCTACTCTGCCTATTCTGAATCATGGTCTCCTCGCTCTATTGAAATAAGCTCCCGATTCCTTCCTCACCTGAGATCTAGACCTGCTGCTATGCTGTCCCTTAGATCACAAATGTTTTGATCACGAATCTCTCTCCCTTTCCACTTTACTAAGCACTTTTCTCAAATCAACTCAGCAGAAACTCTTCCCAAGGCAAGAAGAGCTAAAGCTTTCATTACTTCAAATCTTTTCACAGAGTTAAAATTTAAACATATTCATGTGTGTACACTTACAACCAACTAAAAAAAAAAATCAAAACCACAAGGGAAAAGTTAAAAGAAAATAGGTAAACTGTGTCAAGGGAGTAATATGTGCTCTGCATAGCATTGAGTACATATGTCCTGAGGCAGAATGATCTAATGGTTAATGAGTCTGGAAGACTCAGGGGTCAGACCACCTGAGTTCAATTTCTGATACACCAGAATAATTATTAAAAAAAAATAATAATAACTCCTAAAAATGCCTGCCTTATGAGCAGGCATCATCTGGTCACCATTATCTGGTCATTTGAACACTCAAAGATGCAACCTTTTTTCCTAGCTAATATCATAGTGCCATGAAAGCTAATTCTGCTCCAAGAATATAAGAATATCACAGCTCCAAGACTATGGGAGTATTACAGACACAAATGTTAGAACATAGTGGCTGACAGTATGGAACCTGACCTCAGGGTTTGAATCCCAGCTCTGCCATTACCAGCTGTGTAGCTTTGAATCAGTTTCTTAACTTCACTATTAATTTTTCTCACTGGCAAAAAAGAGATAATATTAACGTCTATGTTATAAGATTGTTTAAGTGATTAAATGAGTTGTTTTTTGTAAAAGTGCTTAAACTATTCCCAAATACAATGTCAAAAATGTCAGTTATTATTTTAACATCATAGCCTATTGGGTACGAGGGCTTTTTTAGAAAGTCATCTTCCATAGCAATCCCCAAGCCCAATGAAAAACATGACCTTATATGCACCCCTTACCTGGGGTAGTCATCCTGCCCAGTATTGTTCTAGAGATCCCTGTATCTGAGAGAAATAAAAAAATTTAGGCAGCGTGGTCTCAAACATTGGATAAAATTGATAAAGGTGATAGATAAGTGAATCTATTATTTCAGTTATCCATTCAGCAAATTCAAATTATTCACTGGGTGCCTGCTAGGTGTCATGTACTATCTTCATGGAACTAACAGTATAGCAGCAGAGATGGGCCTGGAAAACTAAACTCCAAAATAAACATACAACTTCACACCGTGGTAAGTGCTTTAAAGGAAAAACAAAAAACACGTTCTCTCTCTGTTACAGAGAATAATAGGGGAACCTACTTGGGGCATTAGGTTATAGCAGCAGTGGAAGAATCCAGAAAAAGAAACTCTTTTCAACACTTAATAATAATGCATTTCCCAAGGTGTTTTTAAAGAACCACAAGTTCCATGTGGTCAAATCCTTCTTAAAGGAATTCTTTTAAATTCTTCTTGAAGCTTCATAATTTACATTGTCTTGTTCAATGTAGGTCCTGGGAGGGCCTGTACTAAGGAATACCGTGTTAATGAAGAAACTTCGTTTGTCTGTTCTGTTCACTCCTTTGTCCTCAGAACCCAGAACAGTGTTAAGTATATCAGAGAAATTCAGTAAACACTAGTTGAATAGTTGAATGAGAAAATTAATAAATGAACAAATCGTGGAACCATTTCTATATAACATCTGTTAAAACCCTCTAGGACTTGTGCTCTGGGGAAGACATGGGGGACCAATGAGGAAACACTGTCATGGAGGCAAAGCCAAGACCCAGCCCCTCAACCCAGTTCATGCACTTCCATAACTAGTTGAGTAGGAGTGAGGCACAAGTGTCATGATGGAAGCTAGGGGAGAGGAATGAAGCTAAAGACTTCTTCCTCCTTCTACTTCATTCTTGTATGGAGACATTACAAAATCCCTGTGCTTGCCATTTCTAAATTTTTTGCATGTATTCCACCCTCACATTCTCCACCCAGTTTTTACATTTCCCTGATCCTATTCTGATGTCTTCTTCCATTCTGATGCTTGCTTTCATTTAAACCATCTTTGACAGCTGTTTTTAGGTCTTCAGTCCTTGTTGAGTGGGGTTCAGAAATTTTTTCCCTCACAGTGTTCACATTGTCACATGTTAAATCTGGGTTACAAGGAAGCTGGACCATATCAGATCCAGGAACAATCCATCATGCACTGAATCAAGATATTCTCTAACTGTAAGAGCATAAAGTGCTAGTGCCATCCTGTTGCCAGACAGTTGTGGTTTTGAGAACTTCATCATTCATCTGTGGAACAAACCACATTCAGAAGTTTGTTCAAATAAGTAGTAGGGTTGACATATCTGTCCCCAAATTATGGCCCTTCTGTAGAGACAGAAAGCAGATTAACGGTTGTCAGGGGCTGAGAGGAGTGGGAAATGGGGAGTGACTGCTTAATGAGTCTGAGGATCCTATACCTCAATTTAAAAATGGCCCTAGAAGACATGAAGAACAGAATGCCCCCTTAACAAAGAATATAATCTCATATACCGAAAACTCTCAGGATGCCTGAACTGTGGCACTCATTCTGCTATACTTCAATGACAAAAAGAAAGATGGAATATTGGCTTTGCTAACGCAAAGAAGAGCTGTGGTCACTAGGCATTTGTTATCAGGACTTTGTTACTCACTTGAGATATATGAACTTATCTATTTAAAGCAGCTTCTGATCTCAGGATGGAATCACAGTGAGAGGGCATTGGTGTAGCAGGAAGAGAGCACAGTTACAAGATCCACTTTTTTAAATGTTTCTGTGAGTCTGGAACTAAAATATGTATGGGCAATAGGTATAGGAGAGGAATTGCTAGGGTGGGAAAAATACAGCTGCAAGGAAGAAAAAAGGGGGTGGGGAGAAATGACTGTTTCTTTAAACACATGTATTAATCACACTTCAGATGCAATTCAAAGTAGGAAGCCACAGCTGTGAAGGGGAGGGCAGAAGGAAGCATGATTATTATTTTAAATATGTTTATATTAAATCATTACTGAAAATAGGAAACCAGACTAGGAATTTGCAGCTGGGAGTACAGCAAAGGGAACTTAGTCTTTGAAATGAATGTGTTAAATGGGTCTTCACATGGGTCAAAGAGGGCATCCTCTGCAGCTGGATGTGGGAGGACTGTTGGAGAAGGCTAGTTTGTCTACCTGTCACCTTAAAATATGCTCCTTCCCTTTCAGTGTAGGAGCCTCTTACGAAATAGAGAACTTATGAAAATGAGAGAAAAGAACAATTAACTTCCTAAGTGGGTTATTTTGATTTCTCAGCTTTAACAAACTCCATGGATTTTGTAACACAAAGTCATTTTTTTATTCCTTTGGAGGAAAATGTATCAACATTCTTAACATTCTTTGGATGTTAGATAGGGAAGTTCTTTAGGGCAGAGACTATTAACCTCCCAGATTAACTTCCGTATCCCAGAACCTACCACAACATCTGGCACATTTATGGATGGATGGATGAATGGATGGATGGATGAATAGATGCTCTTACAAAACCAGAATAAATAATACATTGAAAAAGAGACATGGGCAGTACCTATGAAGAAATTAGATTTTGGTTTAAAACTGTAGAGTGACCTTGAAAAGCTTCATAGACAGAAAAAGGATAAGACAACACATACATTAACTTGGGTACCCTTCTTAAAAAGATGTAATAGAGCCAAGGAAAAATGAGCCAGAAGGTGATGACAGAAAGGAGATTTTGGAACCATTTGGAAAGAAAATCTCCACCATGTCCCCAATTATTCCAATTTACGAGGAGACATTAGGTCTACCATGTCACTTAGGAAGTAATGCTGGCTTATCAGGAATAGCACTGGCTTTTACAATCTCACAGACCTGAATTTAAATATTGGTTCTTCCACTTGCTGGCTGTGTGACTTTGAGTGAGCAGCTTTTTTCGGTTTGATTTTATTCTTGTTGTATGTTTGTTTGTTTTTGAGTAGCTTTATCTTTCTGAATCTCTAGTTTCTTATCTTATAAAAATGATTATGTTAATAACAGCTTTGCAAAATTGTTGTGAAAATGTAAGTAGAGTACCTGGCATGTAGGAATATTTTTTAAAATGTTAATTCTCTCTCAAGTAGATACGGTAGTGTGCTGGAGCCAGGTTGTACCAGCTCATGTGTACAATTGGTTTACATCTCTTATCAACTATGTGTTCAGTATCCTCAAATTGGTAGCTTGAAATTCACTATATTAGGAGTATTTACACCACAGAAGTTGGCAAAGACGATGATCAGGTTTTTTTCTGGAAATACAATTGTTAAACGTTTGCCAGTATATCACTGACTAACATCCTAAGTGAAAATGTGGATGGTTAGAAAGAATTCTGGTTTGGGGGTCAAGAGAACTAAGTGCTAACCCAAGCTTTGCAAAGTACCATTTGTATGGTCTTGAATAATTCACATTATGAGCCTAAAGTTTCCTTATCTATTATCCCATGCCCTTGGATTGGAAGAATTAATATTGTTTAAATGGCAATACTACAGATTTAATGTGATCCCTATCAAATTACCCATGGCATCTTTCACAGAACTAGAACAAATAATCCAAAAATTTATATGGAGGTATAACTCTTCCAGACTTCAGACAATACTACAAAGCTACAGTAATCAAAACAGTGTGGTATGGGTACAAAAACAGACATATGAATCAATGGAACAGAACAGAGAGCCCAGAAATAAGTCCACATACCTACGGTTAATTAATCTTTGACAAAGGAGGTAAGAATATGAAATGGGAAGAAGATAGTCTCTTCAGCAAGCTGTGCTCAGAAAGTTGGACAGCTGCATGTAAATCAATGAAGTTAGAACACACCCTCACACCATGCACAAAAATAAACTCAAAATGGCTTAAAGACTTAAACATCAGACATGACACCATAAAACTCCTAGAGGAGAGCATGGGCAAAACATTCTCTGATATAAATCGTACCAATGTTTTCTTAGATCAGTCTCCCAAGGCAACAGAAATAAAAACAAAAATAAACAAATGGGATCTAATCAAATTTACAAGCTTTTGAACAGCAAAGGAAACCATTAAAAAAAATGAAAAGACAACTTACAGAATGGGAGAAAATATTTGTAAATGATGCAACTAACAAAGGCTTAATTTCCAAAGTATACGAAGAGCTCATACAACTCAACAACAAAAACACAAACAACCTAATCAAAAAATGGTCAGAAGACCTTAATAGACATTTCTCCAAGGAAGACATACAGATGGCCAGTAGGCACATGAAAAGATGCTCAACATCACTAATTATCAGAGAAATGTAAATCTAAACTACAATGAGGTACCACTTCATACCGGTCAGAATGGCCATCATTAAAATGTCTACAAACAACAAATACTGGAGAGGGTGTAGAGAAAAGGAAACCTTCCTACAGTGTTGGTGGTAATGTAAGTTGGTGCAGCCACTATGGAAAACAGTATGGATGTTCCTCAGAAAACTAAAAGTAGAATTACCATATGATCTAACAATCCCATTCCTGGGCTTATACCCAGACAAAACTATAATTCAAAAAGATACATGCACCCCTATGTTCATAGCAGCACTATTCAAAATAGCCAAAACATGGAAACAACCTAAATGTCCATCAACAGATGAATGGATAAAGATGTGGTACATATATACAATGGAATACTACTCAGCCATAAAAAAGAACAAAATAATGCCATTTGTAGCAACATGGATTCAACTAGAGATTATCATACTAAGTGAAGTAAGTCAGAAAGAGAAAGACAAATAACATATGATATCACTTATGTGTGGAATCTAAGATATGGCACAAATGAACCCATCTACAAAACAGAAACAGACCCACAGACATAGAGATCAGACTTGTGGTTGCCAAGGTGGTGGGGAGGGAGAGGGATGGACTGGGAATTTGGGGTTGGTAGATGCAAACTATTAAATTTAGAATGGATAAACACCAAGATTCTACTGTATAGCATAGGGAACTATGCCTAAACTCCTGGGATAAACTATAATGGAAAAGAATATTTAAAAAAAGAATGTCTATATGTGTAAAACTGTCACTTTGCTGTACAGCAGAGATTGGCACAACACTGTAAATCAACTATACTTCAATCATACTTCAAAAAAACAGAATTCCCTGATTAAAAAAATAATTTATCATGTCTTCTAATAACGTCAAAGCAGGATTTTTATAACTCAGGTGGATGAGACTGAGAAGAGTTAAAAAGAAAGAGTAAGAGATAAAGAAATGCATTACTATTACTCCTTGATATTGCTGAGGTGCGTTATAAGGGATTGATAAAATGTTAAGCAAACAAAAATAAAAACAAGCTCTGATTTTAATGTATGTTTCTTCTGAGATGAGAATGATCATTCTTACCAATTAAAAAAAAAATTCTAAATGGCAAAAAATTAAAAGTTTTCTTATCTATAAAATGAGAGGGTTGAGATAGATCAGGTTCCAGTCTCTGATAATGATGGGTTGCTATTTGGATAACCCTCCCACTAAAACCTAAGAATGCTGAATAAAATATATTAAAATATACATATATTCTTAAAAACATCAAAGACATAACAGGAGAATGAGTAATTATCAGGACAAAACTGAAAGAAAACAAGAAATCTATGCCGTAAGCAAGAAAAAAGTTGCTTGTGCCTTGAGGGCATTTGCCAATACCAACAAATTTTGATTTTGATTTTGTTGGCTTCAGTTGGGAGGTAGAAATTTAAAAGCCTGGACCCACATAATATAAAGTACTTAATAAGTGAATGTCTCCACGTTAAATTGGAACGTTAAGATAAACCTCCTCTCCCATGCTCTTGTAATCCACTTTCCAAGGTTCAGGTAATCTGAAGTCTTCAACTTGGGTGAAAGTAGCCTTGGACTTTGCTTCCTTCGTGTGCCTGAGAGAAAATCTTCTCAGAAAAAAAAAGTGACTTTATCTTATGCCTCGAGTATTCGAGGAATATATCATAGTCAGAGATACCCAAAGATTTAAGGAAAGAAGGCACCATGGGTGACGAGCAGCAAAAATAACTAGCAACAGAAAACCTATCCAGCAAGGGGTAAGGAAACTATAAAAAGTAGCATAGCAGATTTTTTAACTCAATATAACTTCTAGAAAGAAAAAAAGAGAATAGCCAAAATTAAGAAATAAGATCTTAAGTCATAAAGTGGCAGGTCTGAAGGCCAAATCTAGCCTGAATACTAATGGGGGATTCTGAAGGTATGGCCCACAGTGTTTAAGTAAAATCTTGAACCAATCTTTAAAAATAGGAAGATTTCACATAAAATTCAAATGTTGAGCTTGTCTTCTAAATTGATACCTGGCAACACTGAGCCAACTCATACAAGACAACTATCCACTAAGATGGAGCCCACGTCCTCTAGTTTGCCACAGTCTCCACCACTTCCTATCTTCCATCACTGAGGCTATGTGAGTTGCCATTTATCAGGGGTTGGCAAACTCTTTCAATAAAGGGCCATACAGTAAAATATTTTAGGCTTTGCAGGCATTCAGTCTCTGTAATCATAACACAAAAGCAGCCATAGACAATACATAAATAAATGAGTGTTGTTGTGTTCTAATAAAACTTCATTTACAAAAACAGGGAGGAGGGAGGAGGCTGAACTTGGCCATTGGGCTATAGTTTACTGACCCCCACCATATATCTTTTAACTGGGACTACTGTTTTTCTCAGAATAATATTTCTCCCTACTCATGTTACTGTCAACAGTGAGAAAAATACATATCTATATCTATATCTCAGTGTATATATATACTGAGAGGATCATGTCTTTCTAGAAAAATAAGCAAGATCATAAAATTGGGATTCTCCACTCATTTGCATTACCTCTCTGGCCTCTGCAGGCCTTTGTATTTGTGTCACCAACTCTAAAGGATCTCTACAGTTCCTTCCAACTCTATAAATTTATAGTCTGGTGACCAATGTGGCAGAAGTCAGACCCCTGGGCACTGTGCCCTCCTCATTTCTCTTATCAGCTACCAAGCCCTCTGTAAAGTCATTTGTTTTGAGGTTAGAACAGATATATAACACAAACCATTTGGGAAAGGGGCAAAATAGTACTTCCCCATGTGCAGAAGCAACTAATAAGGATAAATATGCTTGTTGCTCCTACTTTTGTTCCCTCTGCTATAATCTAATTTTTATAAGGGTTTGCTAACCAAGTATAGAACAGAGGAAAAGATGAAGATGAACCCTATTCAAGTTCTTTGAACGTCAGATAATTTTAAAAATAAAAAGTACTAATACTTAGAGACAAAAATAGATTAATTCCACAGTCTAAAGCCAACTTCCAATCTGAAAGTTCACCACAGGCAGGATTTTGATTCAGTTCAAGTTGTCCTAATGGTTTTGCCCTTTTCCTTGACTCAAATCATAGTGAAATCTATTTTACTGTCTTTTAAACAAAAATCATAGTCTCAATTAAAATGAGCACAAAGAAAAAATAAACAAGATTCTGTTTGTGACTATTTTCTGAACCCATTCTGAAAGATAATTCCATGTGTACAATCCTTTTATAGCTAAAACCTCTTGTTTTCTTCTGGCTATTTAGATTGGATAAGATGCAATAAAAATTAGCTAAACCCAGGTTCTTCTCTAGAGTAAACTAGATTAAATATTAACATATTACATCAACTCCAAGAGGTACACGTTTCACATTTTAATATTTCCATAATTGAGTTGACTCACAATTATTATTCTCTAGTTAACAGTTGTGATGTAGCTGTCATTTTAGACACATGAACAAGCTTGTTAATCCTGGTGGAATGATTGAACAATGGCAACTTCTCCACAGTTCCATTAACAAACTACTTAAGAACTATTTGAAGAAAGAATATGAGCACTGGATGTTGTCTGACCATCTTTTGTTGACGTTATGGTCAGATCAAGAAGGTTTCTATATCGAAATTTGCAGAGTAAGCATTTATAGCTGGAAGAAAATCCTAGATATTATAGCAGGACATTAAGAAATATTGCATCATTAATGCTTCCAATGGTACAAAGGAATATTTTGTGGAAAAAAAAAACATAGACATCAATAACTATTCATTTAAACCTGATTCAGGACAGGGCTTCCAGCTACAGAAGAGTTAAGAGTTTGGCAACCCTTCTCCCCAGAAAACAAGTTTAAACTGGACAAAATTGTCAAAAATTGTCATTCAAGGGCTCTGAAAAGTCATCATAAATAAACAATATAGTATGATGCATTAATTCGTGACAAGCTACTAGAAGTTTGAATAAGAACACTGGACACCCGCAGAGTTCATGCTCTCTCTTTTTAGGGCATAAAACTATTCTTTATAATACTACAATGGTGGATACATGTCATTATACATTTGTCAAAACCCATAAAATGTACAACACCAAGAGTGAACCCTAATGTAAATCATGGACATTGTGTGACAATAATGGGTCAACATAGGTTCTCAGTTGAAACAAATGTACTTCTATGGCATGGAATGTGAATAGTGGGGGAGTTTATACACATGTGGGGACAGGAAGTTTATGGAACTCTCTGTATTTTCCATTCAGTTTTGCTGTGAACCTAAACTTTCTCTAAGAAAGAAAGTTTATTAAAGAAGACATTCAGAATATATTGTATAAAGAACTCCTACAATTTAATAAGAAGACAAGCAGCACAATTAAAATGGACAAAATATTTGAATAGATATTTCACCAAAGAAGGTACATAAGTAGCTATTAAATGCACAAAAATACTCAACACCATTAGGCATTAGGGAAATGCAAATTTCCCACATGGCCAAGCAACTCCATGCCTAGGTATATTCCCAAGAGAAATAAAAACATGCATTCACAAAAAGCCTGGCACATGAATGTTTGTAGTAGCATCATTCATAATAGCCCCAAACTGGGAACAATTCAAATATTTTTAAACAAAATCTGGCATACCCATACAATGGAATATTACTCAACAATAAAAAGGAGCAAAGCACGGATATGTGCCACATTATAGATGAACCTCAAAAACATTGTGCTAAGTGAAAGAAGCCAGTCACAGCAGAACTACATACTATATGATTCTATTAATATGACATTTCCAGAAAAGGCAATTCATAGAGACAGAAAGTAGATCACTGATTTCCTTAGGCCAGGGGTGGGAGCACAGATTAAATGAAAACAGGCAGGAGGCAGCTTTGCAGACTGATGAAAATGTTCTAAAACTGGATTGTAGTGATGGTTGCACAGCTATTTATATTTTCTAAAAATAATTGAACTTTACACTTACACTGGGTGAATTTCACGATACACACGTGCTAAAGCTATGTATGCACAAGAAGCTAAAGATGTATAGTAATTTACTTATCATGAAGCTAGTTTCATGAAAGTCAGAACCAGAAATAAGAATTCCCAGCCAATCGACTTTCACGATGATGGTTCTAAGGTTCAGAGGCCAACTGAAAACCAAAATTCAATGGAATAACAGCTTTAAATCACTTTTGAAAAAAAAAAATGTGAGGTATAAATTCGTGATAAATGAATAGAAACATGAGCAGATAAACAGACATATATTTTGGACATTCAATATCAATAAATCCAAGTCGCTAATATTCAAACATGAATTTTATTACAGGGTCTTTATGTTCAGAAATATCTACTCTCTTATTCAGTGTGGTTCATTCTTGCTGCATGTGTAGAAATCCAATCTCTCAACTCACACTAGAAGCTCTAGATGATCATAGGTCATGGTTTCCTACACAGGGTGCCTTCCTCAGCCTGCTGCTGTGCACAGAGCACTGCTTCAATTAGCACTTGTGTCCCATACAGCTTCCCATGAGGTCAGCTCTGCTATATTCTCCATTCAGCTGTTTACTCTTTACAGTTTACTGGAATTCCTAATAGGCCACCCGACTTAACCAAAAAGCACCATCTTCATTCTCCTCACTTTTTCTGACTCCAGGGAGACCTCAAGATTTGTCCAGAAAATAAGAATCTCAACTTCATATACACAAAAAGGAGCCTGCTTTGATATTTCTTTTTTAATCTCCATAAAGAAAATAAAACTGCCCTTGAAACCTAGAAACAAAATTTTCCCTATATATTTTTAAAACTTGGGGTGGATGAATGGAAACCCTTATTTTTGCCTTTAAACTGTGGTATATGGCTTGGGCAAGATAAGGAAGAAATTTTTCTTAAATACCAAGACTCAATCTCTTTTTGCCTGTGTTCAAGAAAAAATATGGAGCCCTCTGGTGGTAGAATTACTATACTCACAATTAAGTTCCCTAACATAAACCTCTCTTAGTAATCTAGTTGCAAAAAGTTATATTTCACATTCAGAAACTTGACAATTCTTAATCTTCAAAGGGACCTTTTATTAAAAGTAAGTGCAGGTTTTTATGGCATGTATGTGTTTTCCTGGCAAGAGGTTTGAAGCTAATAAATATTTAAATCCATGGAATAGCACTTCCTAAATTATATCAAAGTGAAGTTAGAGATTAGAAATGAGTTTCAGAATCAGTCTGATGATTAGAAGTTCACTCTGATAGTCCCTAACACACTTGAATATAAAATAGTTTCACATATCCAAACCTTTTGCAACTATTGTGGCTTATTTACAAATTTTACTGCATCTTATACCCAATATCTCTTCATCAGTGGATGAAACTATTCTTTTGTGTAACACCATGTAATATGTAGCTTCTAAGATGCAGAGGGTTTCTTGAGATAAATTATGCTAACACTTTTGTTCTTTTGAGAGAAAGCAAGAGAAAGAGAGATTCATTATAAGAAACTGGCACATGCAATTCTGGAGATGGACAAGTCCCAAGATTTGCAGTGTGAACTGGCAAGCTGCAGATACAAGAGAGCTAAGGGTTTAGTTCCACTCTGAGTCTAAAGGTTTGAGAACTAGGTAAGCAAATGTAGTTCCTGTCTAAAGGCTGGCAGGTTCGAGACCCAGGAAAATCAGACAATTCAGTTCTAGTTTGAAGTCAGGAGGTGAAAAGCCAACGTCCCAGTTCAACGCTAATGGAGCAGGAAGAATTCTCCCTTATTCAGGGGAGCATCAGCCTTTTTTGCCCTCTTCAGGTCTTCAACTAAGTGGATGAGACCCACCCACATTAGGGAGGGCAATTTGGTGTACTTAGTCTATCAACTTCAATGTTAATTTCATCCAAAAACACCCTCACAGCAGCATCCAGAATAATGTTTGACCAAATATCTGGGCACCCATTGGTCCAATCAAGGTGACACAGAAAACTAACAATCACATATCCAGAGGAGAAAAAAGATACATAATTACACACAGAGGACCAAAGAAAAGAATTACAGTAGGGCTTCCCTGGTGGCGCAGTGGTTGAGAGTCCACCTGCCGATTCAGGGGACACGGGTTCGTGCCCCGGTCCGGGAAGACCCCACACGCTGTGGAGCGGCTGGGCCCGTGAGCCATGGCCGCTGAGCCTGTGTGTCCGGAGCCTGTGCTCCGCAGTGAGAGAGGCCACAGCAGTGAGAGGTCCGGGTACCGAAAAAAAAAAAAAAATTACAGTAGACTTCTTATCAGAAACCATGCAAACAAAAGACAACAAACTAATATCTCAAGTGTTGAAGAAACTGTCAACCCAGAATTCTGTATGCAGCAAAAATATCCCTCAAAAATTAATCCATACATGGTATAAAATTGTATAGAAGTAAACACACACACACACACACACACACACACACACACACAGACAAACAATGATGCTACCAGTTTTGTAAAATGCCTTCTAATTCCTAGAAATTGACCTATATCTTTTGGACCATAAATCTAACTGGCTTTGCTGATTGACGGGAAGCAGAAAAACTACCCCCTTTGGCTCCCATATTTTTCCCCTCTCACTACAAAGATGACAGTAACATAGTCATTAGCAGTGAAGGTCCAAATGCCTGATAGAAACAAGGAATAAAAAAGTCAACAATTGCCTAATTTGACACTGAACGTTTTTGTTTTATTTTATGTAATCACCTAGGGCTCAGTCTGAAATTTGTTGACTCATCCAGTACCAGTTAAGGGGTATCACTTCCTGACAGTGCAGATTTGCTTCAAAGGCTTTGCTGAGGTAAAAGGTCAGAAGTAGGTTAGACATGTGCATTTTATATAGCTCACCACATAAGCACACTTTATCTAATCATTACTTGCATTATTTCCTTAGAGCTTGCACTGGCTAATTCTTAGACTCGTGTGTTATTTTCAGAAAATCAAGTCTCCTCTCTTCTTCGGATTTAGTCACACAAATTGCATCAGTTCTTAAAGAAAGCCATACCTCAAGACCTCACAAAGAGGTATCTATTACCAGGAGCTCTAAGCAAATGTTCTTTTAATTAGCTACATTTATCTTTAATCCCTGTTTTGACAGAAACTCTAACATAAACATACATTACCAATACATAAAACCCAGCTCAAAGTATGGTTAATTTTTATATTTGACAGAGCCAGTTGGAAAAAATAACTTTGACCTTTCTCCATCTTTGTGTGATGTCACTACAACCTAGTCTCCAAACCTAAATCAGAACCAGTGGCAGCTGCAGCTAAAGGACAATAATGATTCTTAAACTGCTCCTTAAAAGTGGCAATAAAAACTCTAATAAGACCTCTGGGCCTTATGTTGAAGCAGCTGCAAAATCACGTTAAATAATTTCTGCAAGGACTACAGTAATTATAAAACTGATTAAAGTTTATCTACACTTCATTCCTAGAGGGTTTTCACCAAGGACTTAGAAACCAGATGGTCCAAAACTATGCATGATGGATATATTCCATGAAGCATGTCCGTTGTCATGGAAACAACAGAAATAACATTATCTTTACTGTCCATTCCTTCACAAAACCATGTATTTTAAAAGTTGCCGCCAATTTAAGCACAATTCAAAGGAACACTTAGGTACCAGGTCAAAAAGGGGTGCCTTTACCCACTTTTAATACTAAATCCTGATGACAGAATTCACTAAAGTATTTTTAGTGAAGCAGTTTACTTTCTACAGGGGTGTTTAAAGACAGCCTTCATAATTTTTGGAATTTTAATACCCTGTAGAGAGTCAGAAGGACTAAAGATCTTGAAGAAGTGAAGCTGGTGCTTAGAGAGGACTCCTCTTCTAGAAGAACAGTGTTTGGGGGAGAAGCATCCTTCCCTGCAGAAAAGCCAATCTTGCTTCTCCCTAGAGCTATCTCCTCCAGCTACACCCTGAGCTTATCCTTATCCTTCTACTAAGAAAGAGTCTTACCAAACTTTTCTCCTCTTCAATGTCTTCAGCCTCAGTCATAACACCAATAATAATAATCGAACATTTCTTGAGCACTTACTACGTGCCTAAGAAGCACCATGCCGTTTCATCCTCACAACTACTCTATATCACCCTTATCCCTATTTTATAGATGTGGGAACTGTGGCTTAGAGCAGTGCTTCTCTAACCATAATGTGTGTATGAATCATTCAGCGATCTTTTCAAAATACAAGTCTTTGGGCAAGGACCAAACTTCTGCATTTCTAATAAGCTCCAGGTGATGAGGATGGATGCTACTCCACAGACCACACTTTGAGTAGCAAAGGCTTTGATGGTTAAGAAACATACCCCAAAACACTCAACTATTAAGAACAAGAGCCTGAGTTTCTAGCCCATAATTTCCTGACTCTAGAACTCCAGCTCTTAATCAGTATGCTCTCCTATCTCCCAATCCCATCATATACACCACAGCAGCCTCTACTTTAAAGTAAACAAGAGCAATAACAACAAAAAGACAAGTTCTTAACAGCCCTGACAACTTCTACCCCATCCTCTCCCCTCAGCCAAGTTTTACAAACCAACAGTTTATACCTGGTTCTGGTGTTTCCATGCTACCCACTTCATTGCCACTCTGAAATCTCATTTCCAAACTTATGACAGAAATTGCTGTCTCTTTCTATCATTGATTGTTAAAAATAGCCCTGGTCTTACTTCTGTCCAAATTGCCTACATGCCTTTTCTGGAGTACTGAGTACTGAATATTGAGTAATGAATTGGATTCTTTAACAAGTAAATGTAAAATAGGTAAGAAACTGAAGATAAGCTACTATTTAAGTAAGGAAATGAAACTAAGCATAGTTTAGAAAATAGAAGAATCAAGAGAAAATTTACCTCAAGGGGACTTTTGTCATTAGGGGGGTCTTGGTAGACCCAGGGACTTCAGGCAGATAGGACATGACTCTGAACATTCAGGAGGTGGAAGATGGAATGTTCCAGACATGGCCTGGAGATCTAAAAGAGAAACCAGACTGAGCTGGAAAGGTCTGGGTTAGTAAACAAAGTTTTCGGGAATTAGACCAAGAGGATCAACCACCAGTGCTACCTTCCCCCAACTAGGCTAAGTAGCCTCTAATTCCACGGCGCACCTGAGATTTGCACATCTGTATTTGGAGGATGAACCTTGAGAATTTTCAACCAGTGGTAAAATATTCCAGACTACTTCAGGCATACAGACCATGTAAGGATCTGCCCATGGAAGTTAATTTTAGGGAGTTCCAGAAACATTTCCTAAACTACGTCATTGCCCCTCCAGATGTCTCTCCCATGTTCCCCCCTGCTCTAAAACTTTTCCTACAATTAAGAAAGGCTTTGGAGGGCTCCTGGGTTTCCCTGGTGGCACAGTGGTTGAGAGTCCGCCTGCCGATGCAGGGGACACGGGTTCGTGCCCCGGTCTGGGAAGATCTCACATGCCGCGGAGCGGCTGGGCCCATGAACCATGGCCGCTGGGCCTGCGTGTCCGGAGCCTGTGCTCCGCAGCGGGAGGGGCCACAACAGTGAGAGGCCTGCATACCGCAAAAAATAAAAAGAAAGAAAGGCTTTGGAGTCAGGCAAATGAAATCAACTCCCAGCTCTACAACTCATAAACTACATAACCTTGGGCAGGGTACTAATCTCTCTTAGCCCCAGTTTCACCAACTGTCAAATGGCAGTACTAATACCTTACATTGCTGGAATACTGTAAGATTTAAATGGGCTAATATATGTTTTTAAAATGTCTAAAACCACACCTGGAACCTATGGGCTTGGGTTCAAACTGTGTTAGTTTCTTTCAAGTCCCTTTTTGATGCACCTATGCCCATTTTCCTTTGCTTCTGTAATACTGAACCTCTGATCTCAAAATTTCAATTGCTCTGCTAAGATTCCCAAGCACCTACTTTCCTTTCTTGTTCCTCTCCTGGTTCACACATGCTTTGAGCTTGAGTGAGCCTGTTCTTCCTGGTGGCATGCAAAGCAACGTCTGCAAGCCCAATGCTTTAACTGATTCTAGCCCCAATTTCAAATTTCCTAAAGGAAATCTAAAACAAATCAAAAATGTACCCCTGAAACCTCCATTTTCAAAGTTTCCATTCTAGCACCACCATTTTTTGAGAGGTCCCTAGTCTTCAAACCTTGCAGCCATTTTGGCTCTCTGTTCAAATTCATTCCCTATGACAGTCAGTCATCAAACCCTGTGAATCCTTCCTTCACAGAATCCCTCCTATCTGACCCTTCTTCTCCATGTCCACTGCCACCATCAGGACCCAGACCCTCATTGCCTCAAGAGTATTTCCACAGCCACCACGCTTGCTTCCCCACCTCCATTGCCTCCCCGCGTGAAGAACTGAGCATCACTGCCAAGCTTCTCTGTATCTTTCCTTATTTCTTTCTTTATCCTCTGCTAAAGCTCCACAGCCTCAATTTTCCCATGGTTTGCACCAGCGTATTTTAGCCTAGTGCAGCTACTAATAAGCAACCACAAAAAGATTATCAATTTCTTTTTTTTTTTTTTTTTTGCAGTACGCGGACCTCTCACCTTTGTGGTCTCTCCCGTTGCGGAGCACAGGCTCCGGACGCGCAGGCTCAGCAGCCATGGCTCACGGGCCCAGCCGCTCCGCGGCATGTGGGATCCTCCCGGACCAGGGCATGAACCCGTCTCCCCTGCATCGGCAGGTGGACTCTCAACCACTGCACCACCAGGGAAGCCCAAGATTATCAATTTCTGAGTGTACACTATGTGCCATGTGCTTTGTCATCATTATTTCTAATCCAGCCTTGATGATGTTCTGGAAATGATCCAAGGAAAAATAGAAAATAGGGGCTTTGCTATCTAATACATTTGGAAAACATTATATAATAGTCTCATAGGTAGTAGCTTTTGCCTTTGGATGGGGGAGGTAAGCTACCAGCTTCAGAACCCATTTCTCATGTTCTTGTGCATCTTGGTCACAGTAGAGGCCACTTCCCACTAGAGAGACTGAAAACTCCTCTCTAATTTTCCCAAACTTCCTATTTGGGGCTTGGGCACATAGTCTAGACTGCGTCAATCAACTTAAGAATTCTGTATTAATTTTCCATTGTTACCATAATAAATTACTACAAACTTAGTGTCTTACAAAACTTTGAATGTATTTTCTTACTCTTCTGGAGATCAAGAGTCCAAAGTGGGTTTCACTGTGCTACAGTCAGGGTGTTAGCAGTGCTGGTTCCTATGGAGGCTCTAAGGGGAAAATCTGTTTCCTTGTCTTCTGTGGCTCCTAGAGGCTGCCTGCAATCTTTGGTGCATGGCCCCTACCTCATATCACTACACTCTTGCTTCTGTCGTCACATCTCTTACTTTTTTTTAAATTGAAGTAGAGTTGATTTACGATGTTGTGTTAGTTTCAGGTGTACAGCAAAGTGATTCAGTTATACATATACATATATATGTCTATTTTCTCTCAGATTCTTTTCCATTATAAGTTATTACAGGATATTGAATATAGTTCTCTGTGCTGTACTGTAGGTCCTGGTTGTTTATTTACACATCTCTTACTATTCACTGATCTTCATACTTTCCTTTTATGAGAACCTTTGTGATTATCTTGGGCCTACCCAGAAAATCCAGGATAATCTCCCTATCTCCAAATTCTTAATCATATATGCAAAATCTCTTTTACCATGCAATATAATATATTCATTCACAGGTTACAGATACTAGGACATGGATATCTTTGGGGCCATTATTAAGGTTACTACAGACCCCACGATTTTGAATTGGAAGATAATAAGACAAAGAACAAAAGCTGTGCAGAATCCATAGTGAGAGCAGAAGGTGACTCCAGAGGCATCCTCTAGTTCCCAGAGGTGGCGGCAGCACCCAGTGTCAGCACCCACAGCACAGCCAGTCAAGCAGGTGCACCAAGGACTCAGTGACAGGGGCAATGTGTGTTCCTCAGACTGGCTTATTCTATCAAGGTGGTCCTGGTGCCCCTCAACTTGCATTGTCTCTGCCTTTTCCCCAAACCTGGATCTACGGTATTCCTGCCATTTCTATGAGCCACCCAACATCCTGCTAATACATTCCCTTTCTATTTACATCAATCAGAATGAGTTTGTGTTGCCTGCAACTAAGAAGCACTTTTAAGTGTTCCCTTCCTGCATACTCAAAAGGCAAACTAGCTGAACACAGGATTTTGGACATACCAGAATAAAGATACTTATTTAATAGTACTTTTTTTTTCCTAGTGTTTCCCAATTTTATTTGACCACAACATCTCTCTTTTTTGTAATATTCTCTTCCTAAACAGTGTGCCATAGAACAGAATTGAAAAGATGTTACCCCCAGTTTTATAGATAAGGAAATAAAGGTTCAGAGGGTGTAAGTAAGTTACCCAAGGTTACACAACTAACATGTTCCAGATCCAGGATTTAAAACCTTATTTAACGCCAAAGCTACTCCATCACATCTCCCCCATTAAAATGCCTGTGGAGCAATAATTTAAATTACATATGAAATGATATATATCTAAATAGTTGAATGTCATGATTTTAAAGGTTCATTATGATTATTTAGTCTTTTCATGTGCTTTCAAGTCACAGGTTTTACCAATATGATAGCATTACCAGAGAACATGATGGGGGAAAGAGTTTTCTGGGTGATTATCACTTACTTTATATAAAGAAAGACCATTTACAAGGGTACTATTTTAATCTTAAACCATGTGGGGGTGGTCCTATTCCCCATACCCACTCCCATTCAAGTGGCAGTAAGGTCTCTCAATATGCATTCCCCTTAGGGAAGGTACTATAGAGAGAGAAGTAAACACTATACTGTTGGCTTTTTAGCTCTGAAATCAATTTTCATAAATCCATGGCAGAAACAACAGTCTTAAAAGCAGTCGATTTCAGTTATAAGAGTCAGGTAATTGAAAGAGAAAAATTATTTTTGAAATTCAAGAGGTTGATTTCAGTACCAAGGGCCAAATCGTGGGGGACCCAGAATAGATAATTTATACCATAAAGTGGGGACAAATGTGGAGTGACGTAATGCTCTCCACCCACCCAAAAGGAAAAGAGGGCTCCATCACCTTATAAGAGACGAAAGACAGCAGCACCACCACCACCCCAAGCTGGACCCCAGAAGGAGTATGATCACAGAAACTTTAGGGTAGCCTGAGGGGTCTCCACCAGAATAGACCATTTCCTGCCTGCTTCCCAGAGAATAAGCTAGAAGACTGCAAGCCACATAGGGAACCTCTCCCTCCCATATGGTCCCTAAGCAGTAAATGAGCAATGACTGAAGAAGATTTCTAGGAAGGGAGACCTCCAAGAAGCAGCCTCACAGAATCCTGAACATTCCAAAGTGTTGTGGGGAAAACCTCCAACCCCACTCTCTTACTCACACTCACCCCCTTCTTCCCCTTACCCAATCATGCACACAAGTGTGGCTGGAGGGACTGACAGATAATAAATAGGCCAGAAGAGGTCTCCAGGTTGGTATGAGAACAGCACAGAGTCAAGAGAGAACAGAGTGAGAGAAGCCTACACCTGGGACCCTGGAGGAGCTGCGGACACCAGCAGTGAGTGATGCAGCCTTAGACAGCAATGCCCAAGGCCTGATGGGATGGTTACGTCTGGAACAGGGCAACAAGGACAGAAGGTAATCAAGGACACACGCCAACCTCCCCACACGCCCATTGTGTATGCCATCTGTGATTTACACCCTCCTCCAACCCAGGAAGAAGAAAAAAATCTAGATAGAGGGGAGAATCTTGATTTGGGTGATTCATTACCATGCCCTCCACACTAAGGAATTAAGTGTTAGATTAGAAGTTAGTGAATTTTCTAGAGCTGGCAAGATTAAATTCTCTACTACGAAGCCAGCATGGATTTTTAAATCTAGTATGAGTTTAGTTATAGACAGACAAAAAATCCATTATGTTTTTCTGGTATACCCTGAGCTTGTAACTATGTAAAATTCATACTCAGTTCCCAAGTTCCATACTCAGTTCCATTTCTTAAAGAATTGTGGACTTCCTGTTGGTATGGTATGACTTGTTAGGGAATTCTTTTTTATTATTCAAAGTACTCTGATACACCCCACCTATAGCATTATAAGTCATAAACTTGAAAGGTTTACTTCTGTGGTGGAGGGAGAAACCATGGAAAAGGTGGGCATAGGCTCTGACAGTGGCTAGGAAGCATAAGGAGGCCCCATTGGTGACCACTTTGCTTGTGAAGGCAGGAGCGGGGAGCTGCTGGGCAACTTATAGGCCACTTGAAACAGCTTTGTGAGCCACTCATGGCTCATGAGGGAACAGGTGGGGAACCGCTGGTGTGGGGAGGAAGCAATAAAAATGCATGAGTGTAGAAGAGAGTTGGTACAGCAAAAAGACAAAATAAGCTACAGTTTCATTGAAAAAGAAATAAATGTAAGCACCAAGAAATAGATTCTGTGGATTCAGGGCAGACTCTTCAAAGATGTGAAAGCAAAAAGAACCCAATTTTTTAAACTAAATAGAAAAGGGAAAGGGGTTTTTAGCAAAAAGGGCTGAAGATCATTCTAAATAAATTAACGCTATTCAAATTCTTAAGAGAAATTAAGATTTCCAGAAATAATATGTGTAGGAATATAAACAAACCAAAAGGTTCTTGTAAGAGGAAGTGTCTCATGTTAAATAATTTTCCCAAGAAAATAAAATCATTAGTTAATGCAGCAGCAGGAGGCCTAAGCCTCTATATCATAAACCAGATATACTAAATTGTTCATTAAAATTGTTGTTTATTTAGTATTTAGAAGAAAAAATTAAATGATCAACTGAAGTATAAATACTCTGTGGGTTCAAATATTGTGATGTCTATTTAATATAAAAAGGTAATTTTATAAATTAAAGTTAACTCATCAACCCTTTTACTATTCTATTTATTCTCTCCATTGTAGGGACAAGAGGCAGACAATAGTTAAACACATTGATCAAGGCCCAAGTGTGGCAGTTATAGACAGGTTTATCCCTCAGTGTCTCATTTTAGAAAAGAAATTGTAGTCATTGTGAGTTAGGAGATCAAGACGGTCGAGTAGGAAGCCGCTGGGCTAACTTCCCTTCACGAACACATCAGAACTACAAAGACATGTAGAATAACTCTCGATGAAGTTGACCTGGGGACTAGCAGAACAGCTCTCTTATAATCAAGGTTGGAAATAAAGATTCACGCAGAATCTGGTAGGAAGGGAGGAGAAGCAGTCTGGTCTGGGGCCTGCACTCCTAGTAGGAGACACAGAAGAGGAGGGGGATTTCACAGGCTTGTGGATGCTCCCTGGGGAGCAAGTGGTTCAAGCTACATGTTAAGCATCCTAGCCCTGAAATCCAACACCAGAAAGACACATCCCCTTAGCTGATTTGAAGATCAGTGGGGCTTACTGGAGGGTTATAAGAAGGTGAGACTTTGCTCTTAAAAAGCACACACAGATTTGCTTATTCCCAGTATCACTACAGAGGCAGCGGATTGAAAACTGCCTGGGGCTCTGGCTGGCCTGCCAGTACAGCTCTGGCACGCTCCCCAGCCCGCACCAGACTCCTGCTCCAGCCCCAGCTCTTCTTGCTCTGGTGCTGCTCCCCTCTAAGGCAGAGGCTGCTGTTGCCAACCAGACTGCACATACTTAGAGGGACTGGAGCCAGTGAGGACCTGGTCCCGCCTCTGACCAGAACAGAGGGAGCCATTGTGCACATACTCAGAAGGGAGTGAGGCTAACTGCAAGGAGGAGGCTGCCATCACCAGACTGACTGTCCCTGTGCATACTTGGAAGGGAGGGAGGCTAGCAAAATGGAGGAGACTGCCACTGCCACAACACACGACCCCGTGCACACTTGGGAAGGAGTGGGGCCAGCTCGGTGGTGTGACGCAAACCCCTCCGGCCACAACCCAGCCTCTAACCAAGGTGAACACTCCAGGAAAAAGTGAAACCAGCACAGAAGTGCAGACCCAAGCCCTCTGGGCCCAGCCATTCCCAAACCAAGGGGGAGATGGCCATCACAACCAGGAGAAACCTAACTCTCTCAGGACTCCTGCTCTAGCCACTTAGGCCCCAACACCTCCCCTGGTAGGGCAGTGACATTCATTGAGCATAGAAGAAACCCTAGCTTTCACCCAGTTCTGCCTCTAGCCCCTCCAACTCCAGCCCTACCTCCCATCAAAACAGTGGCTGCCAGCTCACCCCAGGGGAAGACACACACAATGCTCACTTCAGATCCCGCTCTCCCACCAAAGCTACCGTACACATGCAGACTGCATAAGGATGTTCCCACACAAGGACACACCTTCAAAGCAGGGATAGGTAACTGCTTCACCTAACTTTATTAGAGACAGAGAAAGTTAAACAAAATGAGAACACAGAATAATATGTTTCAAATGAAGGAACAAGAAAAATAACATGAAAAAAACCTTAATGAAACAGATAGATACTATAATTTATCCTGCAAAGAGTTCAAAGCAATAGTAATAATGATTCTAACTGAACTGAGGAAAAGAATAGATGAACACAGTGAGAATTTTAACAAAGAACTAGAAAATATAAAAAGAACAAGTCAGAGCTGAAGAACAGAATATCTTAAATGAAAAATACACTAGAGGGAATTAAGAGCAGATGAGGTGATCCAGAAGAATGCATAAGCAATCTGAAAGATAGAATAATGCAAACCACCCAATCAGAGCAACAAAAAGAAAAATAAATTTTAAAAAATGGGAATAGTTTAAGGGACCTCTGGGCAACATCAAGCATCATAACATTCACATTACAGTGATGAAGAAAGAGAAGAGAGAGAAAGGGGTGGGAAATGTATGTGATAAAATTGTGGCTGAAAACTTCCCAGACCTGAAGAAGCAGACAGATACCTAGGTACAGGAATCACAGAGTGTCCCAAACAAGATGTACTTGAAAATACCCAAACCAAGACATATCAAAATTAAAACGGCAAAAGTTAAAGATAGAGAATTCTAAAGTCAGCAAGAGAAAAACAAAGAGTCATATACAAAGGAAACCTCACAAGGATATAAGCTGATTTTTCAGCAGAAAATTTGCCAACCAGAAGGGAGTGGCATGATATATTTAAAGTGATGTAAGGAAAAAGAACTACCACCTAGGATACTCTACCCAGCAAGGTTCTCATTCAGAATCAAAGGAGAGATAAAGAACTTCTCAAACAAGCAAAAACTAAAAACGTTTATCAATAATAAACTGAACTTACAAGAAGTGTTAAAGGGTCTTCTTTAAGTGAAAAAGAAAAGGCTTTAACAAGAAATAAGAAATTATAGTAAGGGAAAATTCCCACTAATAAAGGCAAATATATAGTAAAGGCTGTGAATCAACCACTTAAATAAGATAGTATGAAGTTTGAAAAACAAAAACTGTAAAATCAACTATAACTACAATAAACAGCTAAAGGATAGACATGAAAATATAAAATATGACATAAAAAACCACAAAACGTGGTGAGGGAGGAGTAAAAAATATAGAGCTTTTAGAATTTGAACTTAAATGACCAAGACCATCAGTTTAAAATAAATAGATATAGTTATAGGTCAACATATATGACCTCCATGATAACCACAAATCAAAAACCTACAATAGATATACAAAAGCTAGAGAAAAAGGAACACACACATAACACTAAAGAAAATCCTGAAACCACATGGTAAGAGATTAAAAGAAGAAGAAAAGAAAAAAGAATAACAACATAAACAAACAGAAAACAAATAGCAAAATGTCAATAAGTACATACCTATCAATAATCACTCTAAATGTCAATGGACTAAATGCTCCAATCCAAAGACATAAGTAGCTGATTAGATTAAACAATAAGACTCATCTATATACTGCCTACAAGAGACTCACTTCAGAGCTAATGACACACACAGACTGAAAGTAAGGAGATGGAAAAAGATATTTCATGCAAATGGAGAGGAAAAGAAAGCTGGGGCGATAGACGTTATTTTGTAGTAACATTCAGTGGAGTATAGTCTGTAAAAATACTAAATAACTATGCTGTACACCTGAAACTAATATAATATTATAAATCAAATATGCTTCAATACATTTTTTAAATAAAAAAGAATGCTGAGGTAGCAATACTCATATCAGACAAAGTAGACTTTAAAACAAAGTCTATAATAAGAGACAAAGAAGGGCATAATATAATGATAAACGGATCAATACAAGAAGAGGATATAACATTTGTAAACATAAATGCACCTAATATAAGAGCATCTAAATATATAAAGCAAATATTAACAAAATATTAATATATTAATTATATATATTATATATTAATTATATATAATATATATAATATACTAATTATATATAATATATATTAATTATATCTAATATATTAATTATATATAATATGTTAATTATATATAACATATAATATATTAATTATTTAATTATATATATATTATATATTAATATATGCTGACAAAAAGGGAGAAACTGACAATAATGCAGTAATAGTAGGGAACTTTAACACCCTACTTATATCAATGGACAGATCATCCAGACAGAAGATCAATAAGGAAACAGTGGCCTTAAATGACACATTAGGCCCGTTGGACTTAATAGATATCTACAGGACATTCTATCTGAAAACAGCAGAATACACATTCTTTTGAAGTGCACATGGAATATCTCTGGGATAGATCACATGCTAGGCCACAAAACAAGTCTCAACAAATTTAAGAGAATAGAAATTATGTTAAGCAACTTTTCTGACTACAATGGTATGAAACTAGAATTACAGGAAATAAAATGAGAAAACACAAATATGAGGAGACTAAACAACATGCTACTAAAAAACCAATGAGTCAACAAAGAAACCAAAGAAGAAAGTATAAAATACCTTGAGACCAACAAAAATAAAAGCACAACTTTCCAAATTTTATGGGACACAGCAAAACAGTTCTAGGGAAGTTTATAGTAATACAGGCCTACCGCAAGAAACAAGAAAAATCTCAAAGAAACAACCTAACCTACTATTATTAAAATTAGCAAAATAAAACAAACAAAGCCCAAAGCCTGCAGAAGGAAGGAAATAATAAAGATCAAAGTGGAAATAAATAAAATGCAGGCCAAAAAGAAAAGAAAAGATCAATGAAACCAAGAGCTGTTCTCTTGAAAATATTAAAAAATTGATAAGCCTTCAGCCAGGTTAATTAAGAATAAAAGAGAGAGGACTCAAATGAACAAAATAAGAAATGAAAGAAAGAAATGACAACCAAAATCACAGAAAAAAATGCAATCATAAAGGACTACTATGAACAGTTATAGAGAAACAAATTGGAAAACCTAGAAGAAATGGATAAATTCCTTGAAACATACAATCTTCCAAGACTGAATAAGGAAGAAAAATGATAATCTGAACAGAATTCATTGCAGCTCTATTTACAATACCCAGGACATGGAAGCAACCTAAGTGTCCATCGACAGATGAATGGATAAAGAAGATGTGGCACATATATACAATGGAATATTACTCTGCCATAAAAAGAAATGAAACTGAGTTATTTGTAGGGAGGTGGATGGACCTAGAGACTATCATACAGAGTGAAGTAAGTCAGAAAGAAAAACAAATACTGTATGCTAACACATATATATGGAATCTAAGAAAAAAAAAGTTCTGAAGAACCTAGGGGCAGGACAGGAATAAAGACGTAGATGTAGAGAATGGACATGGGGAGGGGGAAGGGTAAGCTGGGACAATGTGAGAGAGTGGCATGGACATATATACACTACCAAATGTAAATTAGATAGCTAATGGGAAGCAGAAGCATAGCACAGGGAGATCAGCTTGGTGCTTTGTGTCAACTAGAGGAGTGGGATAGGGAGGGTGGGAGGGAGACACAAGAGGGAGGAGATATGGGGATATATGTATACGTATAGCTGATTCACTTTATTATACGGCAGAAACTAATACACCATTGTAAAGCAATTATACTCCAATAAAGATGTCAAAAAGAAAAAAAGAGTATATGTGACAAAAGAGAAAAACAGAAATAAAAAGAATCAGGTTGACAGAGAAGATTGACAATATCCCAGAATGTAGAGGGTGGGACAAGTTTTAGGGGAAGCATATATTAGTGTCTTATTTTTAGCCTGGAAGAGTCCCCAGACTTCCAAAGCCAGAGTGTAATTTTTGCTAAAAGAAAATTTCCAGAAACAAGAAGTAAAAACAGTAACACTTGGTTTTCAGATTAAACAACAAAAAAGGATCAGGTCTAGAAGAATATAAATTAGCTTGGAAGGTCAAGCAAGAATGCTGGCTACAGGTCATGCTGGAGGTTGGGCTTGGAGTTAACAGGAGGTCAAAGGAAACAGGACCTGGAGCACAAGCCATTGCATCCCACACAACAATTTAAGTTCTGCACATCTACATACACTGGCCCCAGGTTGTGAACAAGGACAAAGTAAGGGCTTCAAGCCTTATTTCTTCTTCTGACACAGTTCACCATTGTTCTTCAGGGTTTTCTGAGTTTATGTATAATTTTCACATATTTTAGGAGTGATAAGGGATAAACCAGTATGAGCCAACTCTCAGTTAATTAGAAATTTTGACTAAAGGAGAGTCCCTATTTCTCCAGAATGCAAGAAACCTAACTTTGATTGTAAAATGTTAAGTTTGTTATACACCTAACACTCTCACAGAACATGCTGTGGTCTAATTGTTTACTAGGCAAGGCAATGCATATTTCTCACTAATAAACAGAAACACTTTGACAAGTTAAAAAACACACAAAAAAAGAAAAGCAATTGAATCAGTAAGAAAAATCTCTGAACAAAAGTACAAGACCAGAAAGTTTCACAGGGGAATTCCACCAAACATTTAAAGAAGAGTTAATACCTATCCTTCTGAAACAATTCCAAACAATTGAAGAGAAGGGAACACTTCGAAATTCATTCAACAATGCCACCATTACTCTGATACCAAAACCAGACAAAGACACTACACAAAAAAAGAGAAAGTTACAGGCCAATATACCTGATTAATATATATGCAAAAATCCTCAACAAAATATTAGCAAACCAAATTTGACAATATATGAAAAGAATCATACACCATGATCAAGTGGGATTTATCCCAGAGATGCAAGGATGTTTCAGTATCTGCAAATCAGTCAATTTGATACACCACATTAACAAAATGAAGGATAAAAATCATATGATCATCTCAATAGATGAAGAAAAAGCATCTGACAAAATTCAACACCATTTATGATAAAAACTCTCAACAAAGTTGATATAGAGGGAACATATCTCAACACGATGAAGGCCATTTATGACAAACCCACAGTTAGTATTATACTTAATGGTGAAAAACTGAAAGCTTTTCCTCTAAAGTCAGGAATGAGACAAGGATGCCCCCCTCACTATTCCTATTTAAATAGTATTGGAAATTCTAGCCATAGCAATCAGACAAGAAAAAGAAATAAAAGGTACCCAAATTGTAATGAAAGAAGTAAAACTGTCACTATTTTCAGATAACATGACATATGTGGATATAGAAAACCCTAAAGTCTCTACCAAAAAACCTACTATAACTAATAAATGAACTCAGTAAAGTTGCAGCATACAAGATTAATATTCAGAAACCTGTTGCATTTTTATACACTAATAACAAACTAACAGAAAGAGAAAGCAAGAAAACTGTCAATTTACAATTGCATCAAAAAGAATAAAATATCTAGGAATAAACTTAACCAAGGAGGTGAAAGACCTATACAGTAAGTCCCCTACATATGAACGAGTTCCATTCCGAGAGCGTTTTCATAAGTCCAATTAGTTCATAAGTCCAACAAAGTTAGCCTAGATAGCCAACTACCACAATCAGCTATATAGTACTGTACTGTAATAGGTTTATAATACTTTCCACACAAATAATACATAAACAAACACAAGACATAAAGAAAAATTTTTTAATCTTACAGTACAGTACCTTGAAAAGTACTGTAGTATAGTACAACAGTTGACATACAGGGGCTGGCATCGAGTGAACAGGAAAGAAGAGTTACTGACTGGAGGAGGGAGAGGAGGTGGGAGATGGTAGAGCTGAAAGATCATCAGCAATAGAAGGAGGGCAAGCTGTAATTACACTCATTCCTGACACAGGGTCTGGTTCCTTGTTGGATTCAACTCTATCTACCCTCTCGAAAAACCAATATAGTGATGTCTGCTTTTTTTTTCTCATCATAGATGACACAGTAGCACTGGACTGCATTCTGAATAGCTGCTGCAGCCTTTGTGTACCGTTCTACTTTCAGGTCCTGTGCCTCAAAACTAACGGTGTCTCCTCGAATAAAGAAAATCACCTTGTCATTTCCTGCATCATGAATCTCTTCAGTTCTTCAGTTACTTCTTCCTCTTGTCTCTCTTCATCCTTTCTCTGGGCCTCCAATTCCATAAGGTCTTTCTTAGTAAGCTCCCTGTGTTGCACACAAAGGAGTTCAATGAAGTCATCCTCTTGCAGATCTAGCTTGAAATAAAGATACTGTACTACTGTACTCTATGCACTACTGTACAGTAAAGTACATTAAAGCACAACCATTTGTAGAGGATGAATGCACGTGACAATGTATGCCAGACATGTGAACTAACTTACGTGATTGGACATGCAAAAGCACATTCACATCTTTGAAAGTTCACAACTTGAAGGTTCATATGTAGGGGACTTACTGTACTCTGCAAACTTATAGTTTTATAAGTTTTATAGACACTGATGAAGGAAATCGAAGATGATACAAAGAAATGTAAAGATTTCCCATGTTCATTGATTGGAAGAATTAATATTGTTAAAATGTCCATACTACCCAAGGCAATCTACAGATTTAATGGAACCTCCATCAAAATTCCCAGGACATTTTTCCAGAACTAGAACAAATAACTGTAAAATTTGTATGGAATGACAAAAGAGCATGAATAGCCAAAGCAATCTTAAGAAAAAAGAACAGAGCTGGAGGTGTCATGCTCCCTGACTTCAGAATATACTACAAAGCTACAGTAATCAAAACAGTATGTGGTACTGGCACAAAAACAGACATAGGTCAATGGAACAGAACAGAGAGCCCAGAAATAAACCCATGCACACATGGTCAATTAATCTACAACAAAGAAGGCAAAAATATACAATCGAAAAAAGAGTCTCTTTAACAAGTGGTGTTGGCAAAACTAGACAGCTGTATATAAAAGAATGAACTTAACAAATGAGGCCTAATTAAACGTAACAGCCTTTGCATAGCAAAGGAAACTATCAACCAAATGAAAAGACAACCTTCTGAATGGGAGAAGATATTTGCAAATGACATGTCTGATTAGGGGTTAATATCCAAAATATATAAAGAGCTCATACAACTCAATATCAAAAAAACAAACAACCCATTTAAAAAATGGGCAGAAAACCTGAATAGATATTTTTCCAAAGAAGACACACAGATAGCCAATAGGCACATGAAAAGGTGCTCAACATCACTAATCATCAGGTAAAAGTAAGTCAAAACCACAAGATATCACCTCACACTTGTCAGAATGGTTACCATAAAAAGACAACAAATAAATTTTGGAGAGGATATCAAGAAAAGGCAACCCTAGTTTACTGTTGGTGGAAATGTAAATTGATGCAGCCACTATGGAAAACAGTATAAAAGTTCCTCAAAAAATTAAAAACAGAACTACCATATGATCCAGCAATTCCACTCCTTGGTATAAATGTTATGAATACTAAAACACTAACTTGAAAGGATATATGCACCCCACTGTTCATAGCAGCATTATTTATAATAGCCAAGATATGAAAGCAATCTAAGTGTCAAAAATGAATGGATAAAGCAGCTCTGATATATATATATATATATATATATATATATAAAATGATCTACAACTACATGCAAAAATGCTGATAAGTCTCACAAATGTAACATTGAATGAAAGAAGCAAGCCACAAAAAATATATGTAGTATTGTCCTGTGTAAATAAATTTCAAAGATAAGCAAAACTAAGTTATATTGTTTAGGTATGCATAAATATATAGTTTTTAAAAAGCAAAGAAAACATAAAAAAACTCAAGATAATGGTTACTTCAAGAAGTGGTTGGTGGTTTCACAGATGTTTGTTCTATAATGAGTTGTTAAACTGTATCTGTATACTTCATGCATTTTTCAGCATATAAATTATATTTTTATATGTAATATAAATTTCATTATACATTGTAATTATATATATAATTTATTACATATACAACAGAAATGTGAAAAAGAGAAAAATGATAGATTTAAATAATATATCTAGCAACCAAGTTAAAATTAAGAAAACTCTGGGGCAGTAAGAGTAAATATCACTACAAAATGAAGAGAAGAAATTCAATACCAGAGATAAAGAAGAGCCATTACTGAAAATGAAAATATTATAATGTCTTAACTATCATTCAGTAGCAGAGAGATGATTGTTTTAAATCAACAATAAATTAACAGCTAACTTGTGGGTTTAGTCATAAGTGACAATAATTTCTCTTTGGTCCAACTTCAAAATTCCAACTCTTACAAATATCTTTTAGAACAAAATACACACTACATAAATCAAAGGACAAACAATTCCTGTGAGGAGGAGATATTTAAGCTGTGACCTGAAGATAACCAGAAATTAGCCTCCTGAAGAGTGTTCTGGGCTGAGGGAATAGCAAATTGGAAGGTTCAGAGGTGCAAAAGGCCCTAACTCATTCCAAGAACTAAAAGAAGATCATCTTGGCAGAAATGTAACGGCAGTTACTGAAGGAACACTGTCTGAAGAGCAAGTGTGGGAGAAAAGAGATTTCAGAAACTTGGGTTTTGCTAAAGTGTTACTGGGTGAATCTCTACTCTGTTCCATCAACTCTGATAAATGCCCCACACCTCCCCCGCACACACACAGTTCTGAGACGAACAGATTTGCATTTGTAGGGAAAAGGTATTTTAATTTCATAGAGATTTCCCATCTCTAATATCCGTGTTTCTGTAAATCTCATAAATAATAAACTAGTACTAAAAAGAAGGAAGGGATTGGAACTAGCCAGGGGAAATAACAAATCCTTTCCCTTAACTCTGTGTTTAACGCTGAACACCTAGATAAACTATTTGTGGGCTTGGGTGTTCCCAGAGATACAAATCCTAGGACTACTGAGAGGGTAAGTGGTTTCCATCTGAACTTAAGCTTTCCCTTTCCCACTGCAATGTTTGTAGACTTTCAAATAAAATTTTTAGGATTCAAGGCAGTGCTTTTCCAAATAGGAGCAGACAGGTTTTCAAGGTGTGATCTACTTACTCTCTTTATTGCAAGAAAATGCCTGACTCTATACTTACCTGAGTTAATAAATTTTATTCTTGTTGACAGGAAGAATAATAGCTTTGAAATAAATAAGCATACTGTGCTTAAATGTTTCCCTGCTTCATTTTCATATACAATACACACATTATTTCAGATAGACATTTAGAAGGACAGATATATACCTCGTGCTTTAAAATAAATTATACATTTTCTGGTGCCAGAGCACACAGATGGTCCATTTACCACTTCAGGAAACTTGCCACTGTTTTTGAAGCAGTAAAAGTTTCTTTTCTCGCTTTTTTTAAACTACCTATTCTCTTTCATGATATTCACTAACACTGTGAAATTCTCCAGACGTTTGGGAAGCCACTAAAAAGTGGAGTAAATTTCTGTTCTTGTGGACTGTGGATCTAATATTTGTTTTTAAACCAAACAGGTGTGTTGAAAAAGGAGGCACAGGGATTTACACTTGTATGGTAACATGGCCTTCAGTTCAAAGGCAGGCACACCAACATCAAATCACTTCAAAAAAAATAGTCATTTTCACATATGAGGAACTCAAGACCTGTTGGTTAGTTGATCGATTAACGTACCAAGTTCAGCTTGCTTCCTTTGTCTGGAAGAGTTCTATGGAAATTAGGAAGGGATAAAGAATACCAAAGACTCTTAATATAGGACACAATCATCCCATAAACAATATTGAAAGCATATTTTTTCAAACTCTTTGCGAAGAAGTGGTTGAAGCTGCCCTGTAGAATCCCAGATATTCTTTCAAATTGATTATATAAAATATTTAATAATGCTTCATTAGGAATTATATAAAGTCTGAGTATAGCTATATTCATGAGCAGACAGAAATGAATCAGTCACTCTACTAAACAACACAATTCCAAAAGATTACAGAAAAAAAGGAAAGATATTTATACTTTAAAGAAACAATACTTAATAAATATCTATTTAGCAACAATTGTTTTCCAGTCATAGTCTGGGTACTGGGGATACCACACTAAATAAGGCATTCATAATACATGCTTTCTTAGAGTAAGAAGCTGATAATAAAGAAGTATGAAGAGAGTTCCAAACAAGGATTAGAGGGGATGGAATTGTACCGGGGACAGGGTAGTGAGGTCAGAGCAACTTTTCTTGTTTTCAATAACACTTTGTTTCATATATTAACAACAAGAATTATAGTTGTAAATTGTAAATTCATTATTAAACGAATTAAGATTGTATAAGTCATCAGGGCTAAAGAAAATGGGGTAAAGTGATTAATTAAGCATTTCATCAAAATGGAAACTAGGATTTTCCTCACTGATTCTCTGCTATAATCCTTCAATCTCTTATTCTCACGGTTGCTGAAACAGAAAACAAAGGAAAGGACAGTGAAAAGATGAAAGGATTGATGTTAATTGCTTGAATTGGTTGGTTGGTTCATGTTCTCAAGGCAGAGTGAATTACACTGATGGTATGGAAAACCTTTCAAGTATCTAGGTATCCACTAAAAGTAATTCTTTCATCCTAGCTCAGGATGTGATTGGGTTCCACATTAGATGGCAATTTAATGATTCTCCAAGTCTCATCATGCAAATTTTTGCCAGCCATGCTTAGAGATAATTAACCCGTAGATGTTATTTTTTAAATATTTATTTATTTATTAGCTGCATCGGCTCTTAGTTGCAGCATGCGGGATCTTCCCATGTGGCACGCAGGCTTCTCTCTCTAGTTGTGGCACGGGTGCTCAGTAGTTGCAGCGTGCGGGTTTAGTTGCCCCGCAGCATGTGGGATCCTAGTTCCCCAACCAGAGATCGAACCTGCATCCCCTGCATTGGGAGGTGGATTCTTAACCACTGGACTACCACCAGAGTCCCCTTAGATGTTATTTGTACGAAGCCTTTAGCCCACACATGTTTCCCTCTTGTCCCTCTGTTGTCCCTCTATGTATATTGTCCCTTTACTAAAATTTTGCTTTACCTAAGCATATCAGCTTGTGAATATATTTATTCATGCAGAAATTCTGTATTTCATGGATTGTCCAGGAACCAAGAAGGCAATCTAAGAGTGAAAACAAAAATCCATCATGAAAGCCAACCAAAATAACATATTATAACAAATGTCTTATCAGTCCAGTAGCAAAAAAACTGTATTTTTTTAATACTCAACAAATCCTACTCTTTGTGTCATCTGGTAATTCAGCAGTTATTCAAAGGCCAAAATAGTTGGAAGCTCTGAGAGTTCATCTAATTCAGTTTAAAAAGCCTGCCCTTTAATTCTCTGCTGGAGCATCCCCCTTTCTATTCCTTTGGCCAGTGCAGCCAGTCCAGGCAAGTGTGGTGTTGTTCACCACCAATCCTGAGTACACAAATGGGATTAACAGCTAAGAAACACTCACAATTAAGGAATATTTTCATTATTGCAAATTGAGGGGCTTGGTACACTCACAGATTTAAGACAAGTTGTCCTTCCTCAGCACAGCCCACAAAGTTTCTCAAAACTATCTTCTGATCTACAACAAAGCCCATCACTTGATCATGACATATAGAAGTCTGAAAAGGTGAAGCCTAGCTGTGTTGTGCAATACAATAGCTATTAACCATATGTGGCTACTAAAATGAAAATCAATTAGAAATAAACAAAATTTAGGTCCATTGACAGATGAATGGAGAAAGATGTGGTACATATATACAATGGAATTCTACTCAGCTATAAAGATGAGTGATGCCATTTGCAGCAACATGGATGGACTTAGAGAGTATCATACTAAGTGAAGTAAGTCAGAAAGAGAAAGACAAATACCATACGGTATCAGTTATAGGTGGAATCTAAAATATGACACAAATGAACTTATCTATGAAACAGAAATAGACTCACAGACATAGAGAACAGACTTGTGGTTGCCAAGGGGGAGGGTGTTGAGGGGGATGGATTGGGAGTTTGAGACTAGCAGTTGCAAACTATTATATATAGGATGGATAAACAACAAAGTCCTACTGTATAGCATAGGGAACTATATTCAATATCCTGTGATAAACCATATGGAAAAGAATATGAAAAAGAATATATATATATATATATAAATATATATCTGAATCACTTTGCTATACAGCAGAAATTAACACAACATTGTAATTCAACTATACTTCAATAAAATAAATTCTAAAAAAGAAATAAATAAAATTTAGAATTCAGTTAGTCACATTAGCCACATTTCAAGTGTTCAGTAGCCACATGTGGCTAGTGGCCACAGTCTTGGGCAGTGCAGAAGCTCATTTTTCATCATCTCAGATTGTTCCACTGGTCAGTGCCGTACAACCTTCCTAGGAAGTTCTGCTCCTTATTTGGAGGAGAGAAAACGAGACTGCAACAAATCCCGTTGGATTAAAAAACAATTATATTTGCTTCTCCATAATTCCTGGAAGCTTTCAGTACTCATCCCCAAATCAGAAACATGTTAACTTTCTCCCTTCTTCTCTTTTTCTTTCATTTCGAGTTTGGCTACCTGTATGGCTCAATCCCACTTCTTTAAGTTTTGCATCTCACTTTACCATTTCCTCTGGGTCACTTTCTACCAGATCAGTCCAGATATTGTTATAATTTCTCATCACAACAATATGCTTTTTCATTTGGAAAGGTTCTTCCCGTGAAATCCAATATGCTGCTATCCAGCAAAAAAGGAAAGAAGTGGGCACTTAAAATAATAGAATTCATTAAACCATTCCAGAACAAACATTTTGCAGTCTTTTCCTCTCTGCCAACCACATCTACCCCAAATAATAAGTACTTAATTGTACTGTCTCAGCCTAATAAGAGATAAATTCATGATTACACGAAAGTCAAACTTCTCCCTTATGTTTCTTGACCTTGACATGAAGAAAATGTTATAACTTAAATTTCAGATTGTGTTCTTATGGGCAAGGATTTCTCTTATCCAAATATACCTTTGAAGCCAGTAGAAAGGACTTGCTGATAAATGTTTCAACACCACACTTTATTAAAACAAGTTATTTCTGTTGTTTACTATGTGGTTAGATCATGATGAAAAGCAGATCTTCACCAGTGCATTTTTGTACAAATTCCTTACCTTGGTGTTTACAAAAGAAAGTGAAGACCTTTCAGGGCTATTTGTCACCATGCCCTAGTAGCCAACAAAGCACACTGCCAACTGCTAAAGGTTTCGCTTCCTAATTACCTTTCCTAGAAACATAAGAACTGTAGAGAAACAAAAAGCTCTCCTATTTAACCTTCCTTCATTCCACTCGGCTGGAGTCCCAGTTGGGTGATGAGCACAGTATTGAACAATAAAATCCTCAAGTGTGGTTGGAACCACCCTGTGCACAGAGAAAGTCATCTGAGAAGGCTTTCTGCAAGACAAATTGGTTATCTACTTCACTTAGAACCTTTTTAAAGGATTACAACAACAAAGTAGTCCTGCTCCAAACCCATGCAAAAATGTTGAAGGTATTCTCAAACATACTTATTTCCTTTATTCCCAAAGTGAGATTCATTTTCACTTAATCACTAACAATATTTTCCAGTCCTTGGCTGAGGGATTCCAGATCACACATGCACAAAATATCGAAACATATTAGTAATGGTGAACTTAGAATCATTATTAGGAGAAGTAGACTTTTCTTTTAAATCCTTTTTTGATTTAGGTGTTTGTAACAAAATCCACCCCACTAAAGAATTAAATAACTACTCAAGTACCCTACAGTTATTACATTACTGTCCATTTTAATTGAGGGAAATCTTTTTGGCAAAATTTTTGGATATGTTTGTAAAAAGTACAATACCGCAGTCATTTTACATAATTTCTCATAGATGCAAAGATTATTGTGTTCATTTTACAAGAAAAGGAAATAAGGAACAGGAAAGTTAAGTCATGAACCTCAAGTTGCAGAATCTGTCAGCCGTGAAACCTAGAGCTCTCCTGCCTGAGGCACATGTGTTTTAAAAGAAATCTCTTATCCCACCCACTTTAGGAGACTCCACCCATCTTAGGGAAGAAACAAAGACAGTTTCTCAGGCAGCAAGTTCTCATTCATTTCAGAATATCCTAAAATCTTTGCAATACTTTTATAATAACTAGAAGTGGTGAGAGAAGAGTAGCTGTAATACCCCTGGCATTCCTGAAGGCATGATTCTGACTTTACTTTCTGGTAAGACCACTTATTTCCACAAGTCTCACAGTTCCAGAAAACATAACCTCAGTCATGAAGAGCTCTGCCTTTTTTATAGACCATATTAAGAAATCATTATTGAGTAGACATGTCAAGATAACATTGCCAATTCTATGATATCCCCAACTTAATTGGGCTGCCCAAATCACCAGTTATTGCATAATCACCTGCTTTTCACTACTAAAAATCACTCTGCATAGAATATAAAAAATTAAGTTAGCATCACTAGTTCTTTCCCATAACCTATAATGCCTATGATGGAAAAGTCAAGTGGCCAAGGACACTGAGTTTGGCAGAAGAAGGCATCTGGAAGACTAAAGGCAATGTGGTGTAGATCCAAGATGGGAGTTATTTTCACTGGGTCTTAGTACCGCTTAGTCACAGGGAAAAGCCCAACTGAAAACCAGCAGAGCCTCTATCCCTCGTATGACTCCAGGGTAAGGAAAGAATGCCCATCTTGGTGAAGCTCCGGGGAACAGTAGCTAAATTTGCACACAGATCCTCTTCTGACCTAGGTTTTCTTTGGCAGTTTTCTATTGACTTGGGAATTTGGGGGCAAAAGTAAAGTTAGTTCACTCAGAAAACCCAGGGAGGAGATTCAGATCTTTAAGTCAAATGTACTGTACATGGTCCTCTTCCTTAAAAGATATTTAGAAAGGCTGGTTGGGTCTAAGTGTTGCTGTTCAAAACATAGCAACCATTTGTACAGTGGAAGAGGCAGTGACACCAATAACTCGTAATCTTCATAGAAGCAATCTGGTCATTTGCCAGGTCAGCTTAGATTGACTGTGACCGGGGGGGAAAAAAAGACTTTCAAGGACTGTGAAGAACAAACCGGCCTTGCCGCAAATGAGCATCTGACCAATTATTTATCTAAACATTCTCATGCAGAAGAGTGGCATTGCTTTCTTACTTGAAGCCTTGCCTAGCTAAATATATAAGAAAACATTAAATCCCACCAGAGCCACATTTTATTCTAGCCTATACACATTGCCAAGATGTAAAGAGATAACTATGTGTAAAATTGTTGTGCAGAGCCTTTAACTAAGAAGTAAAGGGAAAGGAAGATGAAAGATTATAGAATTGTGTGGCTGATTAAACAACGGCCAAAATAAAGTTTGCTTTCCAAAGTCAACTAAGTGCAAACTCTACCTTCCTGCATGAAAGGGCTCTTTGGACCATACGTTTCACACTTGGATGTTATTTTCAGCAGATCTTAAGCAGGTGAGGGAAGTAATTAAGAGGGAGTGACTTCACTTATCTAAATCTTGAACACAGTAGGGGAAGGGAGGCAACAAAAAGGAGATGTCTCTTTTTGGTTACGGGAGCTGTGATAGAACCAGGTGTAACAGACACTAGGGACAGACTAGGTTGATAAAGCAGGTGCCAGGATGAGGTGAGGTGAGGTGAGGCATGAGTCCCACAATAGACATGCACACGAGGGGACCTTGAGAGCCTTCAGAGGAATAAGTACAAAGATAAGGTTAATTTGAAGCCAGTGGGTGATCTGATATAGAACATGGAAGGAATCAGGTACCAGATAATTTTATCTGAATGTTTTGTTTCAGTGTCAGTGGGCTCCTACGAACCCAATACAGGATCCACAGCTCTTGTTATGAGGAGAAAACTAATAATTGACAATCTGTATACCTAATTAAGAAACAAAGCTTTCAGCTACAAAGTGGGAGACAGAAGAGAAGTAGACTCAAAATAGTAGTTTCTGAGGTCAAGCAAGACTTTCATGTGCTAATACACATTGTTCATAACACTTTTTTCAGAACAACATAGACATACATGAGCTCACATAAATTAACATCAGTGTCTCCACATACTTAGAAACAAGAAGGTACAGGACAGCGTAGGAGAAAGGCAAGAATGTCAGGAGATGTGCTTTTAAAACTTCTCAAGGTATAAATATCTGCCCTTCAGTATAATTTAGAAATTTTTTAAAGTATTTTACATTTTTATTTGCCAATTACACTTCAGTAAACTGGGAGGCCGGGAAAGGTACAGATTAAAGGGAGGAGTTGGGGCCAATTCAGGAAAGCTCTCTGAACTTTCCTGATGTGCCTTTGCCTTGTTGGATTGATAAAGTCTGACTGGGACAGATCCTTTTTTTTTTTTTTTTTTAAGTTAATTTTTCATTTTAGATGGGGGTATAGTAAAAGCATTCCATGAGATGAAACGTCAGCGGTGATTCTGAGATGTGGAAGAGAAACAATAGCAGGTTCTACGCAGGTGGACAGTAGCACAGAATAGTGTTGAGAGAGGAAAATGAGGGGAGAAAAAAAGCAAATAGAACATAATAATGGCATCTCTAAGGTCAGAAATAGGAGGAAATGTAAATGTATTATTATTCACTGCTACTTCAGGGGTTCTGCTAAAGGTCACTGTGTAACAACTGTGTTTGAAAAAATCACAAATTATAATATCCCTCGTTGAAAAGTTTACTCATTTTAGTATCCCCCCTCCTGTAACATTGATCACACTTTAATTTACATGCCTAATGTCTGTCTTCTTTGCTAGGAGCTATGCTCTATGAGGCCAGGGTCCTTGTTGGTTTTGTTCACCACTGTATTTCCGGCCACTGGAACTTTGCCTGACACTGTAAGTGCTAAATAAATATTTTTGGAGGGAGGGAGGATGAAGGAAGGAAAGTAGGAAGGAAGGGGGCAAGAAGGGAAGAGATGAAGGAATGTCATGTAATTTTAAGTAGTAATCAAGGTGCTTAAGGTCTAAATAGTATAATTTGATTTAAATAGAGTATGTGGGGTTTTTTCTTTCGCTCCACAAAGCATGCAGGATCTTAGTTCCCTGACCAGGGATCAAACTCATGCCCCCTGCAGTGGAAGTGCAGGGTCCTAACCACTGGACGGCCAGGGGATTCCCCAATAGAGTTATTTTTAAATAATGTAAAATGCGTTGTAAAACTTTTGAAAAATAGAAGTTTGTAGGGGATATCAACTTACGATGAATAAGATTTGAATTCTAAGCACTGAGATGAATGAATCACCTGAGTGAATAAACTGCAATCATGTAAAATTTAATGATGATCAATATCAACTATTTTGGTATTCACCCATAATGTAATAGTACTTTCTTATACTTTTGAAGAGTTCTTATAAAAGAGTAAATTCCAATTAAGAATACAGGCCTTGGGACTTCCCTGGTGGTCCAGTGGTAAAGAATCCACCTTCCAATGCAGGGGACACGGGTTCGATCCCTGGTGGAGAACTAAGATCCCACATGCCTCAGGGCAACTAAGCCCACATGCCACAACTATTGAGCTCGCATGCCTCAACTACAGAGCCCGTGTGCCACAAATTACAGAGCCCGTGCGCAAAAACTAGAGAGAGAAAAACCCACACACCTCAGCTAGAGAGAAGCCCGGGGACCACAACTAGAGAGAAACTCGAGCAGACCACGCACTATAACTAAAAAGATCCCATGTGCCTCAACAAAGATCCCATATGCCGCAACTAAGACCTGATGCAGCCAAAAACATAAGGAAAATAAATAAATAAAATAAATATTTTTTTAAAAAAGAATACAGGCCTTATTTACAATTATCAAGATATGGAAGCAACCGAAGTGTCCATCAACAGATGAATGGATAAAGATATGAGATATATATATATATATATATAAAGGAATATATATATATATAAAGGATATATATATATATAAAGGAATACTACTCAGCAATAAAAAAGAACAGAATTTGGCCATTTACAATAACATGGATGGACTTGTAGGGTATTATGCTAAGTGAAATAAGTCAGACAGAGATAGACAAATACTGTATGATATCACTTATACATGGAATCTGAAAAATAAAACCAACTAGTGAATATAACAAAACAAGAAATAGACACGCAGATACAGAAAACACACTAGTGATTACCAGTGGGGAGAGGGAAGGGAGGAGGGGCAAGATGGGGTAGGGGATTAAGAAGTACAAACTATTATGTATGAAATAAATAAGCTACAAGAATATATTGCACAATACATAATATATAGCCAATATTTTATAACTATAAATGGAATATAACCTTTAAAAATTGTGAATCACTATGTTGTACATCTGTAACTTATGTAATATTGTACATCAGCTATACTTACACAATTAAAAATGAAAAAATAAAAGAAGAATACAGGTGTTAGTAAACAATAACTGAAGTACCAGGCCTAGGGCAGTATGGTGTTAGGGTAAAATCATTTGCTTCAAGACACTTTGGAAGTTTAGTCCTAATAATCTCATATGCCAAATAGGTTTCAATTGCTTCACCTGTGAAATGAAAATAATGAATCTGATTATTTCTGAAGCAGTTTTGAGTTATAAATATCTTTGATTTTAGGATTAAGTTTTATATTTTCGTGAGAAAGCCAGTAAAACAGGTACAATAAATAGTATGTTCTCAATGTATGGAGACCTTCATAGTACTAATTCTCTGTGTCTGTTAAGGGAAGTTAGATAGTTTGGTATTTAAAACATAAAAAGTGGTTAAACAAAGGCTTTAGCTGTTTTTTTAACTCTTAGTTTTGGCATCACTTTGATTTTTTTCTCCGTATAATTTAAGTAATTTGCTCAAAAAACTACCCAATTGAACCAGAAGTATAAGCTCAGATGAAAGAACTATGTTATCTGATGTGTGGCCTCAGAAAGCAAAATCCCTTAGGCAAGATGGTCGTATGGATGCAGGGGGTCCTCCACGATTACCATAGATAGTACTGTTTGATACCCAGCAAAGAGCAAATGTAGAGTCACACATTATCTTATTTGATTCTCACCACAATCCTTTAGAGTAGAAATTCTTATTTTCATTTTAAGAATAAGAAAATAGAGATGTGGGGAGGTTAAGTGACTTGACTATGGATATGCAGCCAATAAATGGTGGAACTGGGCTGTGAATCCAGGTCTAAGCCTGTGCTCTTAACCAATACTGTATGCTGCCTCCATACTCTCTCACATGCTCCAGCTTAATGAAGAGTAAAGGAAAAGCCAAAGTAATGGGATCAAATTGTTCTATAAGGTCTGTTATGAACTGAATGTTTGTGCCCCCACCCCCAAATTCACATGTTGAAACCTAATCCCCAGTGTAATAGTATTAAGAGGGGGGGCTTTGGGGATGATTAGGTCATGAAGATGAAGTCTTTGTAAATAGGATTAGTGTCCTTATTAAAGAGACCCCAGAGAGGTCCCTTACCCATTCCTCCATGTAAAGACACAATGAGAAGATGGTCATCTATGAACCAGGAAGTAGTCCCCCACCAGAGGCCAAATCTGCCAACACTTTGATCTTGGACTTCCAGACTTCAGAACCATGGGAAATAATGTATGTTTTTTAAGTCACCCAGTCCATATTATTTATTATAGTAGCCTGAACGGACTAAGACAAAATCCTTTAACTACTCGTAGGCATTACTGATATCTCTAAGTAACATATGTCTATGGGCAGTGGACCTAAGGGCTCACAAAACCACCCCATCAATTGACCCTTCAGATTGAGGTCCATCATCACTTTGTGGAATATAACCAAGTCACCACAGCAGATAGAAATAGGGTTCTATTAAATTTTCTGTCCTGAAAGTGGCACAGATGACTTTCACTCACAACTCATTGATAAAATTTGATCATATGACCACTAACACCAGGGGCCAAGAATTCAATCTTATCATGGAAGAGAGGAAACCAGAAACATTTGAGAACTCATACTAATGGTTACCACAATAACTACAGCACCGAGTCATGTGAGCTGCAATCTAAGTGTGTAAAAGTGCTGTGGGAGCACAGAGAAGGAGGAGCAGAGAAGATTCCATACAAGAGGTAACAATTAGATTGGCCCTTAAAATACTGGAAGGATTCGCTTTTTAAAGAAAAGTGTATTCCAGGAGAGGGACGAGAACTACAAAACAGGCTCCTGGCGTGAAGGTCCCCTGCATGTTTAGGACAGCAAGGAAGTAGTTGGGGAAGATAGAGCAGCAATGCTTAATTTGTTTTATGCTTAGGAGTCTCCTGAGGAGCCTGGGGCCCCATCCTCAGATATACCAATTCTGCAGATTTTGAGCAGTACCTAGATACATCCATCCCTACCCTCTATATCTTTCTGTGATTCTAGGGAAGGAGGTCCAAGGACCACACCATGAGATATACTAAAATGAAAGTCCAAGGAGAAGGAACTAGTGAGGCTCTAGAAAGGAAGTGCTGGATCCAGAACCTGAAGGTCCCAGTTTTCCTAGCTAGAGAATTGTCCTCACACTTTCGGGAAGAGAAATAATTGGTACTTTTAACCAGTAGAGATTTTTAGAGCTGTTGGTGGCGGTATGAAGGACAGATTGGAATAAGAAGAGAATGAAATGAGAACAACTGCCTTTGGAGGCTACTGCATTAATCTAGCATATAGTTAGTGAAAGCCTGAACTACAGATGCTAACCTGAAGCTTGGATATATGTTATTTTAAAAATCAGTAGCAACAGCAACAATTGTTTAGAACTTAGACTAACAAAAGATTTTTTCAGAGAGAAGTATTTTATCATTGACACTGTTAGGCTGCCAATGCATAGAGATGATAAAAATCAGGCTGACTTTTAGTCAGTTTTATTATTATTGTAAATTCTCTCCAGATTATAAATGCCCTTATTGCCTCTACTTTCCAGTGGGACACGCCAATCACTCTACCTTTGGGATGCCTCTTGTGGACAACCAGATTGCAGTTCAAAAGGAGCTTTGACAAATATATACATCCATGAAGCCACCACCACAATCAAAATATGAAACATATTCATCATCAAATGGTTCTCTGTGCCCCTTCCCCAATCTCCACCCCTGGCCACTGATCAGTTTTCTATCACTATAGATTTGATTTGTCTTATCTCGAGTTTCGTATAAATGGAATCATACATATTCTTTTTTGTCTGGCTTCTTTCACTCAGCATACTGTTCTTGAGATTCATCCACATTGTTGCACAAATCAGTAGTTCATCCATTTTAATCCTGAGCAGTATTCCATTGTATAGATGTGCCACAGTTGTTTATCTTTCACCTGTTGATGAACATTTGAGTTGATTCTAGTTTAAGGCTACCGTAAATAAAGCTAATTTGAACAAATTTTTGTGTAGACATGATTTTTACTTTTGGAGGGTAAAAACCTAGGGCTGCTAAAATTGATGTGTCATAAGCTAAGTGTATGTTGAACTTTACAAGAACCTGCTAAACTGTTTTCCAAAGTGGTACCATTCTGTATTCCCATTAGCAATGTATAAAAGTTCTAGTTGCTTCACGTTTTAGTAGATACTTGGCATTGTTAGATTTTCTAATTTTAGCCATTCTAGTGGATGTAATGATACCTCATTATGGTTCCTTTCCTTTGGCTATAAATTTTTCATTAAATTAGGGATTGTACTAGATCATCCTAATTCTTTTTAAATTAGGGACTTGTACTAAATCATCCTAATTCTTTTCTTGACACTCTCTATCCCAGATGTAGCTAAAGGAAGAATGCAGCTGTGAACCTTTATAAGGATAACATATCTCTTCAATAATAATAGGTAGACTTAGGTTTTAATGATGAAAGAAAAATAAAATTCTATAAACTTCTTTTTGGTCAACCCAACATTTTACTTATACTTATCCAAAGAAAAGTGGATATTCCTGAAGTTCTGCAGGACTTTTTTTTCCTACCTCGTATATATATGAGGTATATCTTATATAAATCATTTACTTTTCTCTATAGAGCTTATTTCTTTTCTGTATTCCACGTAAATTTCATTTTTTTTGTTTGAACTAAGAGTAATAGACTTAATTAAACTTAAAAGAAGTTTCAGAGAAAAATGAAGACACACACCACGCAATTATTTTAGAT